>NW_025963868.1:9465000-9970000 GCF_023055435.1 Haliotis rufescens | reverse complement strand
TCAATTATTTTTTGATATCTTTAAAACATTATTGATATCTTTAAACAAAATACCGATATCCTTAAAACAATTGAAGACATCTGTAATTCCGTAATAAATGTGAAAACGGCTTGCAATACGGGTCGCTTCGGCATTATTTCAGCCATATAGCGACGAGTAATCTCGTCAGCACAGATCTTGTATTGAGCTGTGATTGTTGAGAAGTCTGTTTGTAATCTTATGACCAGTTAAAGGATCTAAAACGCACCATGTAACGCAGGGTCACTCATGTAAAGCAAACCGATGATCCAGGATACGGCATTAGTGGCTTGTTAACAATTGACGCGCACCTGTATATTTGTTGCCATGGAGGTGATCACGTGACGTTGTACACTGTAATGGCGGATTATAGACATCGCAGAGGGAACAGTTGACATCAGACGAAAGATGGATTTACGCGTGTGTTTAGGAATTGTTTGCCTTCTTTCTTTGGCGTTTACATCCTCCGAAGCTAAATGGGTTGAAGGGAATTTACAGTCAAATAACGTAAGTAACTCAAGATCATGTTTCAGAACGAGTGTAAGTGCGACCCTTCGTGTATCATTGTCGTTAGAACTTAGAAGCGAATGCTATCACGAGTTGGAATGAGATGGTTTGTTTACCAAGTGTAATAGCAGACTATGTACTTACGTAGATGTCTACATGTCTGTGTCACATGTATGAAGAATAATCTATCAAATACATGCGGTTATGATTGCGAAATACATAGAAATTCTAACCATTAAGATGAAATATCTTACCTCACAATGTTGAAAGTTATGATCGACAACTCTGGCATACTGCCAATACGCCCTAGGCCAACTATTGATCATTAGTTGTGATAAATTCTTACATTTGATTTCATAAACCGATCAATGATATACATTTTGGATGAAAATAAGATCTCATTAAGTACAGTCCAGTTAAATTTCTACAAGGGCTGGGACGGATAACTCGGGTACCCGGGTCGGGTGGGTATTGAGTAGGACCAAGGTACCCACAGGACTACCCAGACATGTGGTTAGTCACGGGATGATATTGTTCAAGGGCAAAAATTATCTAGAACTCTATGGTTACGCTACAAGGGATAATTGTTCACATTTCTTTCTGACTTTGCACACATTCCTTCCGACTTTATATGTTTGCATAATGTTAAAACATCAGTCAACTTCAGTGTAGGGGAGACCGGGGTGCTTTGGGTCACGGGGTGCTTTCGGACACCCTCCAAAACTGCTATTTATAGGTGTACAATCACATAATTATTTACACTAAAGGAAGTGACATCATACACCGTAGCACTTTTTGTAGCAAGGGTGGAAGCAGCACCCTTTGACAGAAGTTTGGTAAGTTACATGTAATTTTTGCACTTCATTGTAAAATTCAGACCCCTATTGTTGAAGCTTTATAGGCCAAAGTGTTCCATCTTTCAGTTGATGTATGAGTTTTATTCAAAACAGTGATATCTTAAAAGTATTCTGCCATGAGATGAATTTCATTTTGTCATGGTTATGTCATGCAGCCATTAAAAAAATGCAAGGGTAGCGTCAGGGCGCATTGGGACACCGTGCCCGGGGCGCATTGGGACATGTCCCAATGCACCCCAAACATGTGATTCTAAATGACCAGCATGTAATCATTATTATGAATTCAAAATGTAATTAATTTGACATTTGCTTTGGATTTGTTTCTTGAACTTTGATGAAATATCAATGAAAGCTACTTTGCTAGTAGGTTCAATAACTGGTCTCCTTGGCCTTCAAGTGGAGCTTATTGAGCTGATAAACAGATATCTTCCGGTCAAAGAATTAGTTACATTCTGACGTTTAATTTGTTGTTTCTTTGTGAAGTTAGCGTCCTGAAAAAGAACTACCGTAGTCGACGTAATAAGTGCCCCGCTCTAATAAGCGCCCACGGCGATATTGTTTTTTTGTTGCTAATAATAATATATTGGCCAGTGAACAATCCTAATAAGCACCCCTTCCGATTGATCAATGTACACAAGACTTATATATTCGCGTATAATACGCACTCATGTGTTATATGCACACTTAATTATGGGCAATTAAATTCTGGAAAAATAGATCTGTCGTACATAAACATTTCAGGCTGTCAGCATAAACCACAGAATTTATCTTTTAACTCGTTTCTTTCACTAAAATAATACCCTAGTTGAGCCCCCTTTTTCTAATTTTGAGAGTGCCCTGGGCGCTTATTACGTCGAATACGGTAGTTATATACAGACAAGATCTATCCAAATTTCAAAGTTCTATCGCCATGTCTTTGTTAATGTCCCAATCCACTCCAGTATGTGTCCCAGTGCACCCCAGCCTGGAGTGCATTGGGACGAAAAAAATAATTTTTTTAAACACTGTGTTTCAGTTAACTTCATGTTTGTGAAATACATTTTTTGTTCAGTGTTGATTAGAAGTGTTGATTAGAAGAAGTGTCTATTTCTTTAGGAATCCATTTCATGTGGGATGTAGACTGGATAATACAAATTTTGTCCCAAAGCACCCCAGTCTCCCCTATGAATGACCAGATCGGTTTATACGTGTAGATCTATCAAAATTTATTAATTTGAATTAAATGTAAAAGTGTTGGGTTTTTTTCAAATTAGACTTGTTTTAATTTTAGAATTGATAGATTTAATACTAATAGTCATGATGATATAATTTGTGTAATTTATATATACAATTGTTTTTGATTAAGTATCTGTTTAGATCTATAACATTATTAATAATTTGAAATTTTACAATACAAAATGACGGATTAACTGCAGATTAACTAAGGTAAAGTAATTATGTAGGAATTGATAAATGGTTGAATGCTGAAAACTAACTTTTTTTTAAATACTTTCAAGACTCATTGTAAGCAATATGTTTTGCACATTTGCTTCAGTGTCAGTATTAGGATACCATATTCACCGTAATTAGCGCCCTGCTCTAATAAGCGCCCACTGCTAGTAAACAATCCTAATTAGCACCCCTTCAGATTGATTAATGTACACAAGACTTATTTATTTGCGTATAATACGCACTCATGTGTTATATGCATCCTTAATTATGGGCAATTAAATTCTGGAAATATATATCTGTCGTATATAAACATTTCAGGCTGTCAGCATAAACCACAAAAAGTTACGACCTTTCAACTCTGTTTTTTTTCACCAAAATAATATTCCATATTTCTAATTTTGAGAGGGCCTTGGGCGCTTATTACATAGAATACGGTATCCTCAAAACCTAAACTAGTAGAATCCTTGGGAATTTTGTCAAATTGTTATCAGTTATTAATTATTCACATATACTGATTGATTGGACATTACCATAGTCAGCGACCAGCTGCAGAAAGCATATGGTAAGCGCCATGGCAGTGACCATCTTCTAGATAAATCTGTAATCAGCATAAACCAAAAAGTTTATCTTTCAACACTGTGTTTTTTTAACCAAATCAATATTCTAATAAGAGCCCCCTATTTCTAATTTTGAGAGCGCCCTGGGCGCTTATTACGTCGTATACGATACACCTGGGCCCACTTGCACAAAGCGATCCTAGCGCTAAGATGATTGTAACTCCCATGCTTTAACATAGGCTTTAACACACACACACATGCATCATGTGCATGCACGTCGCTATATAAGTGCAATAATCTTGGACGCGACGTTAAACCCCATCAAACCTCACCTCACCTCACCTCACCTCACCTTATCTGTCATGACATGATAGTAACTAGAGTAATATGAAAGGATCGGGTGGTCCTTAAATTCTTTTGAGTCGTATATAAAACCTATTAGTTGGTTATTCTTGGTTATGAGGTATTGAACAGCCAATATTTTTACCCATTAATTAAGAAACCTTGTGAAGACGTTCGGCCATCACAAACCACATTATTGATAAATCTTGTCTCTGTACCCAGTATTTATCATCTTGCGCTGCAAATAATGATGATATTTTACCAAGGTCTTATAAAAAATATTTGTTCATAGTTAGGCCATGGCCTTAACAAGTTAATGTGAGAGACTGTGTTATTAAGTTGTCATTGTGTTATTAAGTTGTCATTGTGTTATTAAGTTGTCATTGTGTTATTAAGTTGTCATTGGAGTAGAATTTGTGCTACTTTTGTTAAACTTATGTCTAACTTTGTGTCAGTGCTCCAAAATGATGAATTTGTGGATACCGTATTTGACATAATAAGCGCCCTGGGCGCTCTCAAAATTAGAAATAGGGGGCTCTTGTCAGAATATCATTTTGGTGGAGTTGAAAGATAAATTTCGTGGTTTATGCTGACAGCCAGAAATGTTTATATACGACAGATATATTTTTCCATAATTTAATTGCCCATAATTAAGGGTGCATATAACATGCGAGTGTGTATTATACACGAATAAATAAGTCTTTTGTACATTGATCAATCGGAAGGGGTGCTAACTGGGATTGTTCACTAGCTCACTGACATACCATGCCCCAGTTTAACATGAATACCCCACTCAGACACAGTGTACTGACTCCGAGCCAACCAGTCCTTGTTTTGGCCCCTTAATGCCGAGCATCAGGCAGGATAACAACAAGTACCATCTTTTAACGTCTTTTGGTATGACACGGCCGGGGATCGAACCCGGACCTAGTGCTCTCCTAGCAGACGCACTAGACCACAGGAGCGGTCGATCAGGGCTAGACACGGCATCTAGTCCGAGACGATCAGGGCTAGACACGGCATCTAGTCCGAGACGATCAGGATTAGTTGAATATTATCAAAGGAGTCTAGCCTGCTTGAATGGCTGATTAGTTCTATAGCTAAAAATAAGTCCATCTAATAACACAATGAGAGCCACGTTCAGCTGGGAGACATGAGGAGTTGGGCACAGAATGCCCCACACAGTGCTCACATATTATAATTCACATTAGGTATTGATAGTTTTCTGTGGGTATTCAATATAGTTTAACTTCCTTGGACCCATGAAGATCCGGGGTAGAACAGGTCTTCAGCAACCCATGCTTGCCATAAAAGGTGACTATACTTGTTGTAAGAGGCGACTAACAGGAACAGGTGGGTGGTCAGGCTCGCTGACTTGGTTGATGCATGTCATCGTTTAAGGAATGGTCATTTTCTTTAGGGGAGGGGAGTAAAAATGGATAGGTTTAAGGTGGGGGTGGGGGGGAGGAGGATGAAAATATGTTACAGAATGGGAAGGGTCACAAAAATATATACAGACCGAAGACCAATCTCCTCCCCCCACCCTGCCACACACACCCCACCCACCCTATGCCAAATGACCAGACCTTATAGTGATTTAATGTGTGAATTTTATACAAATCCACAGGTTATTTTGCACTCGTACTATGTGGCGTTTGTTGGTGTGAAATCATTTCAATTTTTCTTTCATTTCAGAACTGGGAGTTCCTTGGCCGATTCTGTTTCCTGTCCTCCAAAGGCTCCCTTGTATACAGCTTCATGTACCCAGTGGTGAGAACACAACCGTTTCTTCTCTCCAAAATACTGCATCACAGGGTTTAAAATTCCATGCAGAGCTACAGAAAAAATACCCCCCCCCCCAAATATTAAAAACCCAATCACTTTCAATAAACTTGCATACAGAAATGCATGCATTAAATGAAAAACTCAAATGTATAAAAAAACAGAAGGCGTAAATACCAAATGAAGCTTTTTCAGCATGCGTACAACGAAGCTAATTTCCGAAAATTCCTTGCAGAGCTACAGATAAAATACCCCCCCCAAATATTTAAAACCCAATCACTTTCAATTAACTTGCATACAGAAACGCATGCATTAAATGAAAAACTCAAATGTATAAAAACAGAAAGAGTAAATACCCAATGAAGCTTTTTCAGCATGCATACAACGGAGCTAATTTCCGAAACACAATTATGAGCTAATTTATTTTCCAAATCAAGCCCATATATAGAACCGTTAAATGCATCTTAAACATTATGTCATTTTTTTTTAATCTCAAAATGTTGACTCATTTGGGGAAAAACCCAATTTAGTGATGAATAGATGAGTGAAAAAATATTGGTTACCCAATGAAAAATGTAATAACCACGTTAAAATAGAAACCTTTGAGTAAAATCTCAATTGCTCAAAAAGTTATCTGGAACTCTGATTCCATATATTTGTCATACACTATTGTCTGCTGTCTATCTATATCTTGGTTAATAGATTTGCAGAGCTTTGCGTTGAGTCTGATTTCAATGAATGATGCTGAAAATAGCCATCAAATCACCCCGTTCTTTCATGGTTTGATATCACAAGTTCTCGACTCAATTCTGTTTCGATAAAATGTATAAAGTTATCACTCATGCAAGGCCATAGATTTGAGTGAGAGGTGAGTTGGGTTTAACGCCGCTTTTAACAGTATTCCAGTCATATCACGGCGTGTCAGCTTAATGTATGGGGAAAGCCCGAAGTGATGCAGGTCTCAGACGTTTACCACTTTGGTGAAACCCACGAGCACGGGTATGGTGTTGACAAACCTGGAAACATAATTGGGACGAACCGGGATTCGAACCCATAATCATAGGTGTGATTAACTGCAGATTAACTGTTCAATGTTTTTCGCTATTCATATTTTAATTTTATTCATAATACACCAATCTTATAACAGAAAGTTTAAAAGGACTTCTTATTGTAAGTACAGTTGATTGAACTGGAACACATAATGTATTGGTATCACGACAACGATACACAGGCTGCCTGTCCTGTTTGACCCTGGTTTCAATTCATTCAGAATCAGTTTAACCATGTCCTGAATTTGGGGCGGTGGGGTGGCCTAGTGGTTAAAGCATTCACTCATCACACCGAAGACCCGGGTTCGATTCCCCACATGGGTACAATGTGTGAAGCTCATTTCTGGTGTCCCCCGCTGTGATAATGCTGGAGTATTGCTAAAAGCAGTGTAAAACCTCACTCACTCACTCACTGTCCCGAATTGTGCATTTTGAAACAATTGAATGTTAAATTGTAATTCTGGGTCGCTAGTCATTTGTACATACTTCCAGCAGTAGTAACTAACGGTTTTAGTCCACTACTCCTTATAATGATGACATATAGCAAAACCCTTAAAAATGGCAAATTTCTACTAGTCCTTATGATACCTTAACTATTGGGCCGTTTTGTAAGGACTACAGGACTAAAGTACTCACGGAAATGAAAAAAAACTGTTTTTTCTACCTCAGATCTTAAATAAATGCAGTTAATATACAAAATATGTAAATATTCAAACAACTAAATTAGTACTAATTGGGCCGTGGCACAAATACAGCGTATCAAATGTTTTAATGCCTTTTTACACATAACAGTGTGTAAAAATGTGAATAAAACAGACTATTGTGAAACAGGGCATAACCAGGTGTAAGTAGATCAAGGTGACCTATGACACCTTGACGACAGGTGAGAACAGGTGCATAATGCCTATAGTCTGTTTCTGCTATGTCAATTTGGACTTTATTATTGAATGTTGAAAGTGCCGACAAATTACCTCCTGTAAAGTACATTTTGTATTGTTCACTGAGATCAAACTAGCAAATCCAGACTAGTACTTTTCGAGTTGTTTTGTTATTTCGTATTTACAGCTACGTAACACTTTGTGTCGATTTTTAAATTGAGAAAAACAGGTTTTTTTCATTTCCGTGAGTACTTTAGTGCCAATTTCTAGCACTGACTTTATGATACAGCACACAGCAAGATAAGGAAAATCCTTACGATATATTTGCATACACAAAATTTATCATCGTACAGGTAGGAAAGTCATCGGTTGTAAGGGGTCAGGGTCCTCGAGATATCGTCTGAGGTTCTCAGTCCGCTGTGCAGAGTTGCGTCCCTTGGGTATGCCAGAAATCTATCATCTCGAGTTCAAACCCAGGTCATACCCATATTCATGAGTTTCACACGGTGGTTAACATCGGAGAATCTCTTTGTGTTTTCCTCCGCACATCACAACATAGATGGATGCTGTTCAAAGCGGTGTTAAACCCACCTCACTCAAACACGTCAGCTGTAGACTGTGTCTCACCCGTGAAGATTCGAGATAGAATAGGTCTTCAGCAACCAATGCTTGCCGTAAAAGGCGACTATGCTTGTCGTAAGAGGAGAAAGACAACAGGATTGGGTGGTCTGACTCATTGACTTGGTTGATGCATATCATCGTATCCCAATTGCGTGGGTCGATGCTCATGATATCAATCACTGGATTGTCTGGTTCGGACTCGATTATTTACAGACCGCCGTCATATAGCTGGAATATTGCTGAGTGCGGCGTTAAACAACAAACAAATTGCTTGAGTAATGCACTTCATAGTGACCACATAAATTCCCGCGAATCCTCCACGTTTTTACATACACAAACAAACGCGAACATTCTGAGTTCCTTACCATAATTCTCCTGAACACTCTATAAGTTTTATTTTACCCAGGTACATACATCAACTGTGAAAACACCATTGTCACATGGGTATTTATCAGGCTACTACAAAAATTTGAAATATTCCATGACCCGTGAAGAATAGGTCTCCAGCAACCCATGCTTGCTGTAAAAGGCGACTATGCTTGTCGTAAAAGGCGACTATCGGGATCGGGTGCTCAGGCTCGCTGACTTGGTTGACGTATGTCATCGTATCCCAATCGTGTGGGTCGATGCTCATGATGTCAATCATTGGATAGTTTGGTCCAGACTCAATTATTTTCAGACCACCGTCATATAGGGTATTTATCAGGCTACTAGGTGCAAGTGCTGATTAAATGTAGATGTGTACACGACAAGGACGCAATGCAAGTTGTTCATGAATCAATATTCATGTCAAATAAAAGATTTATGGGCAACGTTATTACGGCAGGAATATTTTACAAACTGGTGTTTATTTGTCAAACATTACCTCAGTGTTTGAAATAAGCGCCTGCCCGTAGTAGGTAGATCTCATTTTGGGCCCATATATCAAACTTGTATGGGTCCTTATGGTGAATTTATGTGTCGATTTTTTTGTCACAATAAGCTGCAGTTTAAAAAAAAATTATTTGAGAGTCTGAACAGGTTAGTCAGGGCCTGCAGCTTCTGGGACTGCCTCCGTAGTCTACTGGTAGAGCGTCCGCCCGGAGAGCGGAAGGTCCGGGGTTCGATCCCCAGCCGCGTCATACCAAAAGACGTTAAAAGATGGTACTTGTTGTTACCCTGTCTGGCGCTCGACCGTAAGGGGCTAAAACAAGGACTGGTCGGCTCGGAGTCATTATACTGTGTATGAGTGGGGTATTCATGTTAAACTGCGGCAATGGTATCTCAGTGAGCTAGCACTATAAATCGGCATCAGTCTGGACTAGTACAAGCAGCCACACAAACACACACACGTACATGCACGTCGCTATATAAGTGCAATAATCTTGGACGCGACGTTAAACCCCATTTCACCTCACCTCACCTCACCTCACCTCACCTCACCAGCAGCTTCTGAAGTCTGTGGGTCCAGAAGGCACCGGGCAATTTATTTTATTTCAAACACTGTCTGTAATTTATACACACTGTAGCATGATATATTTAGATCATGGCCTGATTTAGGTACATTTTGAATTTGATGGGGTTTTTTTCCAGTTTCCTCCCACTAAATTCAGCATTGTAGCTGAATATGTTCCTTTCTTGCCTTCCTGATTCACATTATCACAAACAACCATCTTGGGTTACATCAAAAAGTGCAACTCTGGCATTGTGTTTTGAAAGGAAAATAATTTAGAAAATAATTTAGAAAATAAACACACAACCAGAACCAATCTCATTAAAATCAGATCTTAGTTCTCGCTACCGCTAAACAAAGCTTTGTTTAGCGGTAGCGAGAACTAAGATCTGATTTTAATGAGATTGAACCAGAACCAAATTTAGTATGCTAAAATTTATGGCTGATTTGAGGTCAGTCAATAATGAGAAAATAGACTTTTGTATGTGTTTCTGTGATTTTGCTAGGAACATATGATATTGGGAAATGTTTGTGATTTTGTACAGGATTTCTGCCATATTAGGGTTGCGACCAGGTACGAAAACAGAACTCGAGTACCCGGCAGACAATACCCGAACCGGACTCGAGTACCCGTAGTTCAATGTTGTCCTACTTGTTTGTAATGCTTCTGCGAATAAAAGGTCATCAAACATCTATTGATCTATTCTAAGGTATTATGGGTTTTTTTATTAAATGCCTGCATGGCTTACCTAAAACATTTGAACGTTTGTCCGCTTTGTCGTCCTTTTCGAAGTGACTTATGAGTTACGAAAGGCGATTAGAGTTATCTCCCCTGAACGGGTACTTGAGTCCAGAAAATTGGACTCGAGTCCCAAGCTACCTGACCCGTTATCGGGTACTCGAGTACCCGTTGCAACCCTATGCCATATCTCTTCCAAATCAGAAAATAATGTAGGATATTTGGATGACATTCAGCTAATGAATCGATCTGAAACCTGGTGGTAAAGGTGCATATTTCATTTAATGACATTCTTCAAAATCAAATTCCGTTGTGAAAGTCTTTAAAGTCTGATGGAAATAAGGAAGAGAATTTATGGCTGTCAATTCTTTATTATGCATGTTATGAGGAACACAACATTTCGGAGTATATGCTTACTCCTTCATCAGGTGAATAAATGCCATGAGGCAGAGATTAATTAGCACTGATAGGTGTAAGAATGGACATACGTTGTGTTCCTCATAATAAAGAAGTTGACATCCATATATTCTCTTCCTTATGTGAATCACTTCTAAATGCCTTTCAAAGACCTCTGAAGCAAATGTTTTAATGGCTTGTTCCCATAACTGATATAAAGAAAAACCTTTAAGTTGCAAATATATCCAAAATGCATGACTACCCCTGAAGATCAGGGGTAGAATAGGTCTTCAGCAACCGATGCTTTCCGTAAAAGGCGACTTTGCTTGTCGTAAGAGGAAACTAACAGGATTGGGTGGTCAGTCTCGCCAATTTGGTTGATGCATGTCATCATATTGCAATTGCAAATATCGATGCATCATCTCAATCACTGGATTGTCTGGTCCAGGTTTGATTATTTGCGGTACAGACCGCCATCTTACAGCTGGAATATTGCTGAGTGTGAGTTAAACAACAAACAAACAAACAAACAAACAACAAGCCATTCAAGCATGACTGCAGGCTGACACTGTGACTTTGGATTCTCAAGTTGACCATTTCTTTGCTACGTAGGACGTAAAAGATCGTGCACACAGACATTAAGAAAGGCTTTATGTGTTTCCCTCTGTTGCAGGACTACGGAACACAGGAAATTTTACTTTACTATGACGCTGAATCCCAGTGGAGTGCAGTCTACAAAACGAGCAAGGTAAGGATCTCTTTGTTGGCTGGCTCGGGATCGGGCAGGCGGGCAGGCTCACTGACTTGGTTCATGAATGTTAGGGCCAGGACGAGTCCAAATTTACTACCCGGGTACCCACCACCCTATAACCCGACCCTACCCGGGTACCCACTGTTGGTCTCAGGGGATGTCTCAAAATGTCCGATTGGGAACATTTTTAGCATAGCCCTAGCAAAACGTATTTAGATACATGTATGAAACAATCTGGTCATTCATACACTGAAGTTGAATTAAGTCATATCCACCATAGGAAAAATCAGAAGGAAAGGGTGCATAGTCAGAAAGAAATGCGAACATTAGTGACTTGTAGTGTAACCATAGAGTTATAGATCATCTTTGTCATTAAACAATATATCACGTGACTAATCACGGGTCCGGGTAGTCCTGTGGGTACCCGGGTCCTACTCAGTACCCACCCGAACCGGGTACCCGAGTTACCCGTCCCAGCCCTAATGCATGTCATCATATCCCAATTGTGTAGATTGATGTTCACAATGTCAATAACTGGATTGTCTGGTCCAGACTTGATTATTTACAGACCGCGGCCATATAGCTGAAATATTGCAGAGTACGGCTTTAAATAACAAACAATTTATATGTGAGTACGACAAAATAATGGGGACAGCCATTATGCCATAAAATTCCAAACACAGTTGTGTTTACTCCATACAAGTAGATTTCAGCCGTCTACCCGTTGCAGAACAAGTCAAATGTCTATTGATTTTAACCCCCAAATGTCAAGCTTGCCGTGATGATATTACACCCTTTATCTAAAATCTGGATAATATTGGCAATGTCCTTGGTAACAGTGGCTTGCAACCAGTCTCAATTTCTCTGTTAAAACATGGAAATGATTTAACATCTGACCCAGGAATAGGGTTATCATGTAACCAATCATAGTCTGGTGGGACAGATGTGTCCTCGTTGTTAAAAGACCAGTCCACAGGAATGTTCTATCATTATTTTAACGTAGTAGGCCATATTGCTTTTGCTGTTTACAGACTTCTGAAACAGATGGTCTCAGAGACTGGAATTAAATGTTCAATCATTATTTTAACAAAATAGGCCATAATTTTGTTTTTGCTTTTTACACACTTGCGAGGCATATGATTTCAGAGACTGGGATTAAATAATTTGTGTTTTGTTTAGGTAAAAGGTTAAGGATTCATTCACCCAAAATTTAACAAAATTCGAATAAGCAGGCTCCGATAAGATAACAGCCCTTAATTCATCCTGCCATATTAAACTAATTTCACTAATGAAAAATATTTTTGAAGGGGGTCAGTACGTCAGTACCAACCCTTTGTCTTTTTCTGCAGGTTTTCAGCAACCCGTGCTTGCTGTAAGAGGTTAAAGCAACTTGTCTCCCCCCTTGAAGATCCGGGGTAAAATAGGTCTTCAGCAACCCATGCTTGCTGTAAAAGGCGACTCTGCTTGTCGTTAGAGGCGACTAACATGATCGGGTGGTCAGGCTCGCTGACTTGGTTGAAGCATGTCATCGATCCCAATTGCGTGGATTGATGCTCATGATATCAATCACTGGATTGTCTGGTCCAGACTCCATTATTTACAGACTGCCGTCATATGGCTGGAATGTTGCTGAGTGCGGCGTGAAACAACAAACAAACCAACTTTTTCTGCATCTCTCCAGACTCTTGGCTTGGAGTTAGGATTTCATAGTATTACAGGTATACAAACAAAACCTGTTACAATAATGTTTCTGTGTTCCGGTATATTGGTTAAAAAATATAGGTTTTGTTATTATTTGTATCGTTTAACCTAAAATCTGCAGAAATTCATTCACAAATGATGTTTCCTTTCGAAATTGATGGACAAAATGGTGGAAACACCATTTGGTTTTTTCATCACATTGTTATCTCCCTTGTATCCATGACTACAAAATGGTGGCATCTGTCCATGAGTAATATTTACTTCAGTACATGGAAAATAGGATCTGCATCTTCAAGCAGTGTCAATCTCTGTCAAACACTTTAGCTCCCAAATAACTCTTAAATGTATCCCAATACAGGTACCTGTATCACAGACCCGTGAAGATCTGAGGTAAAATAGGTCTTCAGCAACCCCTGCTTGCCGTAAAAGGCGACTGAGCTTGTCGTAAAAAGCGACTAACGGGATCGGGTGGTCAGGCTTGCTGACTTGGTTGATGCATGTCATCGATCCCAATTGCGTGGATCGTTGCTCATGATGTCAATCACTGGATTGTCTGGTCCAGACTCAATTATTTACAGACCGCCGTCATATAGCTGGAATATTGCTGAGTGCGGCGTTAAACAACAAGCCAACCAACCTGTATCACAAGATATTGCAATACAATCTTTTTGACAATACACAGCCCTGCTATGAGTTCAAGGTGATTGTTATACTTTCATTGGCAGTATTTCTTTTAAAATCTTACAATAAACACTACAAAGATTTAGCTACTAGTATATAAAACATGCACCATTGCATCCTATTATTGACAAATGCAACCTAATATTTATGTCTACATGCAGCAAGCACATGTGGAGCCAAATTCAAAATTGTGTACGACTAACCCTTACTTGTCCACACAACAAGAAGCTTTGAACACATGCGGTACCTCTAAGCTTTATGGGGGGCATGGGTGGCCCAGTCGTCTAAGGCGCAGTGAATCGCTGTGCAGAGTTGCGTCCCTTGGGCACGCCAGAAACCTAGGATTGTGGGTTCGATTCTCGGTTCACCCCGATTATGTTTCTAGGTTTGTCAGCTTCATACCCGTGCTTGTGGGTTTCACCGAAGTGGTAAACATCTGAGGCCTGCATCACTTCAGGCTTTCCTCCCACATTAAGCTGACACGTCGTGATATCACTGGAATACTGTTAAAAACAGCGTTAAACCCAACTCACTCACTCTAAGCTTTATGTCCCATACTACATTACTGGACCCTGTGGAATGTGCGTCATGACATAGTTGTCAGAGATCCGAGATTGTACTTTTGTAGGCTAGTTTATGCGTCTGTAAGCTTCTCTGAAGCTCTTATCATGTCTGGAGTGAGTGAGTGAGTGAGTTGGGTTTAACACCGCTTTTAACAGAATCCAGTTTCATTTACATGGAAGCCTCAGTGGCTGAGTGGGTTAGATCGCTGACTTTGTGTGCTGGCGATTAGGTGCCTCACTCTGGCGGTGTGGGTTCAAATCCGGATTGGACTCAAACCAAAAAGGTACTAGAATCTGTACTTTACTAAGAAAGTGTTGTCCCAAATATGATATTTGTTACAGCAGGTGCAACTAGCTTTTTATGTCAGCTCGCACCCGGTGTGAGTTGAAAGGACAGGACGTCGTCCAATCGAAAGCTTTGTCAACAATAGCCGATAATCCCCGAGCTTACTAGGTACTGCTCTCCTTATTCCATTTCTGCTCCAGTGACCACACCGGTCTAGGCTTATCACGTGACCAGACTTTACTTTTGTGTGTTAAAAAAGCCACGCACTCTGAGGTGAGGTGAAATGGGGTTTAACGTCACGTCCAAGATTATTGCACTTATATAGCGACGTGCATGCACGTGTTTGCGTGGCTGCTTGTACTAGTCCAGACTGATGCCGATTTATAGTGCTAGCTCACTGAGATACCATGCCACAGTTTAACATGAATACCCCACTCAGACACAGTATACTGACTCCAAGCCGACCAGTCCTTGTTTTAGCCCCTTTATGCCGAGCGCCAGACGGGGTAACAACAAGTACCATCTTTTAACGTCTTTTGGTATGACGCGGCCGGGAATCGAACCCCGGACCTTCCGCTCTCCGGGCGGATGCTCTACCACAAGACCACGGAGGCGGCCCCACGCACTCTGAAATAAGAACAGATTGGCCCAATGCAAGCCCACTCGCAATTTTTGCATTAATTCACGCTCGCGTTAATTTCAAGATTTACAGTATTGTTTTGCATAATTATATAGACATACTACTACGACTGTGACAGTGAGCATCAAAGTGACCATTTCATTAGCTCTCTGTAGTGCTTCGATGACAGGACTTGAAGGACAAATATGCAAATGGAAATAGTTTTTCATGTTTTAGGATATTTTCATGACATGTTTATCAAAATGTGTAAACTCGTCCTAAATGAAACAGATGAAAACATGCATGGACTGTGTAGGCAAGTGATTGTCTAAGATTTGATAAAAACTGGCTTCTGATCTAATCCAGCTGGCAATTGGTATTTTTTACCACAGCAATAAGAAAAGCACACAAGCTCCCTTTCAATTTGCTTCTATTAAAAAACAAGATTGAAGCTAGTTTACTCTGCACATCACTTGCGTTGTTGGCTTCACTGTGCGGAGCTCTTTTGTTTTGGTTTGAGAACTAATCGGGCATAATCACACTTGGAAGTTTTTTCATGCATGATTTAAGAACACACAGAACCGTTTATGTACTACCGGTAGTTGTCCCTTTAAGTTAAGTTTTAGTCTAAAATCGACCCTGCTTAATACTAGCAAGAAGTGTTCAGTGCCTTTAGTAATGAAACCTCTTGGTCATAATCTATTGACCTCTACCACTTCCAAAGTACCTGTTGACCTATGAAGCAAATCATTATTGTATTGTCACCACGGCAACACATCAGTCATCCATTGTTGTGAGAGTAACTGTTGGTTGGCATTGTTGAGTTTGTTCTGAGTGCAAACAGGTTCCGTTCATCACCATCAAAGGAAGCGATTGCGGAATGTCATCATGAATATTTATTGCAATTTAATTTTTGTACACAAGTCATTTCTTTACTGTTCGCTGAATGAAATATGGAGCTCTAGTGGGTAGAATGGTTTGGTTTGTTTTTTTGTTCATTCTAAATGCTATATACATTAGGGCTCTTAAGATTCACTATTATATATTGGACAATTTTAACAAAACAGATCAGAAAATATGTTCATTTTGGAGAGTAAATGTAATTAGAAAGAACTGTGTCGAAGTGCTATCCCTGATATAGCCTACAGGCACTCAAATATTAGAGGAATCATTTTAGCCTGACTAACCACATTGCTGAAAAAATGAAAATCTTGCTCTATGTGTAAACATTAGGATTATTTTCGGACAATTTTTGTCACCACTAGTCCTGAGCCCGAGTCTAGTAAAATTCTGTTCGGTCTAGTAAACCCTGTTCAGAGCTCCAGATAAGCTTTTGGTGTTGTCGGTATTTTACCCATGCGTTTTATAATCATTGGGTATCAGTAATTCTATCCGGGTATTCAAATTTCTGTTACCCACTAGTTTTTACACATGTGGGTATTTAAGTTAAATATTTAAAAACACTATTCATCCAGTCCCTGCAAACTGGTGTTGTGTGGGTTCGAGAGCTTTATCGGACTCAAAAATACCACGATACTTCACAAGAAAGTGTGATGCAAATGATCATGATGTAACTGTCATCGTGGAGTTTGGCAAGGTTGACGGAATGCCCGTTTATAATTTCAAAATAAGTTGCTGATTTGCTAATCGAATACGCAGGGTTACTTCACAATATTTTGATGATACGCACAAGTTTTATTTTTGTAGCGTATCTGTAATGTTCGTTGCGTATTTGATACGCTTGGATTTTATTTTACTGTGTTTTTCTGCATTTCTGATGCGTATTTCACGCAGATACGCAGCTTATCTGAAGCTCTGCCTGTTAATAAAAATCCAAAATGACGCTTGGAGACATATTCGGGCTAGAGGTCTCATATTTTTTTAGCCCAGACTGCTGGAGTCCTTGTGATTGTTTATTTTCAATTTTCTTCATTTCAGAACTGCTCTTCAAAAGTGTCTGTATTGAAGCCAGAAAACCATCAAATTATTGCCTTGAACACTAGCAGCACCCTGACATCCCGGTACTCAGGGTGTCGCTTCGCCCAGCGTGATGGCAAGAACTGGTACAACTGCACTGGGAGTCGAACCTTCAGGTCTATGCGGGAGCGATGGTGGTACGTCGCCGTGGCACGATGTGGGAAGTCCCAAGGAAATGTAAGTGGAACAGTGTTCATCGGTCGCCATGTTACACCAAACTATTTTTAATCCTTGTCTACCCCGTCCTTTCTTACCAGGAAACATCCAGGGTTGAACTTGTCTTCAGAAACCCATGATTGTCGTAAGAGGCGACCAACCTGTTTGGGTGGTCAGGCTTGTCTTGGTTGATGCATGTCATCGCATAGATTGATACTCATGACAATCACTGGATAGTCTGGTCCAAATTCGGTTATTTACAGATTATTGTTTGCTGAGTGTGGCATTAAAGAACAAACAAAAAAATAACAAATATTTTACAGATTTTTTGTTAAAAAAATCCCTGAAGGATGGAGAAAAAGGTCAAAATCAATTTTAGAAATAGAATCAGACTAAGTTTGTTACCATGGTTACTGTCTAGCTCCTATGAAAAGTACTTACCGATGTAATATACTCATCTGTCTTTTCGATTCCCGACATGGGTACAATGTGTGAAAGCCCATTTCTGGGGCCCCCTGCCGTGATATTGCTGGAATATTGCTAAAAGCGGCGTAAAACCATACTCACTCACTCACTCATCTGTCTTTTAGGGGGGATTGTTGTCTTTTCAAGTCAGGTATAGTCTCTGTGAGAACACATGGGCGGAAACAGGCAAAGTCACAATTTTTGTGTAACCGTTAACCTTGAGTCAGTGAGTAGGGTTTTACGCCACTTTTAGCAATGTTCCAGCAATATCACGGCAGGGGACACAAGAAATGGGCTTCACACATTGTACCCATGTCGGGAATCGAACCCGGGTCTTCGCCGTGAAAAGCGAATGCTTTAACCGCTAGGCTACCCACCACCCCTGACAAATAGAGACCGGACACTATTATACCATGTTTGGGATATTTTGGTTGTCAGGTGGATCTGTAAAAGTAGTTTGGTGTTTGCAGCAGTGTGGGCATGGTTGCAAATATTCAAAAGATATCTGATATCTCAAACATGACAAAGACAGTGTTAGCACTGAACTTGTCAACATGCTTCACTTTCTAGGTGTGTACTTTGGCAGTGAGCAGTGTTTAGCTATCACCAGACCCGTGAAGATTGGGGTTAGATAGGTCATCAGCAACCCATGCTTGCCGTAAAAGGTGACCATGCTTGTCGTGAGAGGCGACTAACGGGATTTGGTGGTAAGGCTCGCTGACTTGGTTGATGCATGTCATCATATCCCAATTGCGTGGATCGATGCTCATGATGTCAATCTCTGGATTGTGTGGTCCAGACTTGATTATTAACAAACAAATTTGGCATTAAGGGTTGTTTGGCTACGACCAAGTAACCTCCATTGCTGACATCTGTTTGACAACTAGTTTAGACTGTTGTCCGTTTGGCGACCATGATTTATCATGTAATTGCCCAACAGCTATCTCATGTACCGGGTATACATCCCAGGAAGTTGAGAATGAAATTAGAGTTTGATGTATTGTTTCATTCCTAGTTGTTTGGATTTAATATTTTCAAGTTATGTGATTTGAACATGTCACATTAGCTGAAAAGAATGATTAATGATAAAAGTTATGTGCAACATCCCAGTGGTATGATATATTTCTTTCAGAGATTTTGTTTGTTTGTACAGAGCTCCAGATAACTTTTTGAGCAATTGAGTTTTTACTAAAAAGGTTTCTATTTTAGTTGGGTTCTTACATTTTTCATTGGGTAACCAATATTTTTTCACTCATCTATTCATCACTCTATTTGGTTTTTCCCCAAATGAGTAAGTATTTTGAGATTATAAAAAAATGAAATAATGTTTTAGATGCATATAACTGTGCATTTTGAGATTATAAAAAAATGAAATGATGTTTTAGATGAATATAACTGTGCATTTTGAGATTATAAAAAAATGAAATGATGTTTTAGATGCATATAACTGTGCATTTTGACATGTTTGAGATTATAAAAAAATGAAATGATGTTTTAGATGCATATAACTGTGCATTTTGACATGTTTGAGATTATAAAAAAATGAAATGATGTTTTAAATGTATATAATGGTTCTAAATATAGGTTTGACACGGAAAGTAAGTTAGCTCGTAATTGTGTTTTTGAAATTAGCTCCTTTGTACGCATGCTTTTTATGTGTGCTGTTTTTAAAGAATTCAGTTTTCCATTTATTGCAGGCGTTTCTGAATGTAAGCTGATTGAAAGTAATTGGGTTTTGAATATTTTTTAGGGGTATGTTACGCAAATACGCAGCTTATCTGTAGTTCTGTTTGTAGGTAGATCTGTGAAATAAGTTTATCCCTTTTAATTGCCCCACAGATGGAAGACTTGAATTGACATTTGTAATGTGCATCGTATCCATGTTAAACTAGACCTGTGAAGATTCAAGGTAGAACAGGTCTTCAGCAACCCATGCTTGCTGTAAAAGGTGACTAAGCTTGTCGTAAGAGGCGACTAATAGGATTGGGTGGTCAGGCTCGCTGACTTAGTTGATGCATGTCATCGATCCCAATTGCGTGGATCGATGCTCATGATATTCATCACTGGATTGTCTTGTCCAGACTCGATTTTTTACAGACCGCCGTCATATAGCTGGAATATTGCTGAGTGCGGCGTTAAACAACAAACCAACCATGTTAAACTGTGGCATGGTATCTCATGGTTTTGGCAATATCAAACCAACATAAATTTGGGGTAATACAAGCAGCCACACACGCACATGCACACACACGCACATGCACATGCACACACACGCACATGCACACTCACGTGTATACATGTTGCTATAAGTGCAGTAAACTTGAGTGTAACATTAAACTCCATTTCGCCTCCCATCACAAAGTAATTCTGTTCACATTATTTATGGGACTGTCGGGATTCAGTCACTGCCGACATTCTTAGTTTATATATTCACAATTAAAACTAAATGGATTTAAAAATCACGTTCAAATTTATTTATTTATTTTTTTCACCCTGCAAGGCTGTAAGATACGTAAGTAACTTGACAGTAACTGTTGTTTTTCTTCCTCATTTTCTATGCTGTTATTATTTACACGGATAAAAAACATTATTTTGCACATCGTACTTCTGCACACACTGTTGTAGATTGTCATGTGCATTGTGCCCTCGCTTGGGGGCTTCATCAAAGTGTTGGGGGCACGGGTGGCCCAGTCGTCTAAGGCGCCGCAATGCGCTGTGCGGAGTTGTGTCTCTTGGGCACACCAGAAACCTATGATTGTGGGTTTGGATCCCGGTTCGCCCCAATTATGTTTCTAGGTTTGTCGGTACCGTAACCATACTCGGGGGTTACACCAAAGTGGTAAACGTCTGAGACCTGCATCACTTCGGGCTTTCCTCCCACATTAAGCTGACACGCAGTGATATAACTGGGATACTGTTAAAAGCGGCGTTAAACCCCACTCACTCACTCATGAAAGTGGTAAATAGCAAAGACCTGCATCACTTCAGGCTGACCTCCCACATTAAGCTGACACGCCGTGATATAACTGGAATACTGTTACATTAGAGTTACGCACATCTCATTCATTGGGCTGTAAGGATATGATTTATGACAATGTCCAGTGTTAGAAATTGGCACTACTCCTGTAGTCCTTGCCTAACTGCCCAATAGTTATCATAAGGACTGGTAGAAATTTGCCCTTTTTAAGGGTTTTGCTATAAGTTATCATTACCTGGACTAGTGGACCTGAGTTTCTATCACTGAATGTCAACATATCTCAATAATGAGGTCATGGTACACAATATTATGATACTCGTATCGTGGTCCGGTGCATTGGGATGCAATCAACAGCCGATGAACCGTTATGTCTCTTCTCACTCAACACCTGACGGAATAATGCACAGCTTTTGATGTGAATGCTACTTCTTTATATATAGGCGTCTATGTTTTTTCAGTTAGTTCACAGATCCCTCGACTTAAAATTCGGAGAAAATGGGAAAAATAACAATAAAAATAATTGTTTAATACCGGTGATATTTTATCACTGCTGACACAACCAAAGAAAAAGAAGCTAAAATACAATTCTAGAATCTTGCAATGCCGTAATGACACGACTTTGTTATCCACATGTTTCTCACTCCTCTTTGTATTTCAAAATGCAATTCAGAGTAATATGCAGTACAGAGAGAATATATGTTGTACCTTTTTAATATTAAGTCACAGTTTGAAAGAACAAGTTCCATTGTTACACTTTTAAATGGCAGATACAGATATATGTTATGTGAGAATTACACACACACACACGCACAAAAAAAATCACACACACACACACACACACACACACACACACACACACACACACACACACAAAATCTCACACACACACACAATCTCTCTCACACACACACACAATCACACAATCACACACGCACGCACACACACACACTCACACACACACAAACGCACACAAACACATATACCCCTAGCTGAATAGATTATTTTGGGGGGGAAATCTGTAAACCAACTAATTAAAAAAACAACTTTATGGCATGAGCTCCTTACCTGTTGATATGAGCATCCATACTACTCAAAAGAAGTTAAAAAACGCCCGATTTTTTTATATGACTATAGTCTACCTGTCATGGCCATTGCAACACACAACCTTCCACTTATGGGTGTTCCTTAACTTGTTTTGAGTAGCATATGTTTTTCAACTATAAGTCGGGGCGGTCGGGTAGCCTAGTGGTTAAAGCGTTGGCTCGTCACACCGAAGACCCGGGTTCAATTCCCGACATGGGTACAATGTGTGAAGCCCATTTCTGGTGTCCCCCGCCGTGATATTGCTGGAATATTGCTAAAAGCGGCGTAAAACCATACTCACTCACTCACTCAACTATAAGTGTCTTCATTATACCGCAGCAAAGCATTTTTCCAGCTCTCCTGACCGAAAGTCAACTGAGCTAATATATAAGCAGGCATAACACATGTTATGTTTGGGATAACAGTTTCTTAGTAAAGTAGAGATTCTCGTACTTTTTATGGTTGAGTCCTATCCAGGATTCGAGGCACCTAATCGCCAGCACACAAATTCAGCGATCTAACCCACGCAGCCACCGATGCTTCCACGAAAATGAAACTTCGACAACTGGTAGTTTAGATCACTAGCTGGTATCATGAATTTATCCAAGTTGAAACATAGATGTGTGAACATTACAGCGATCTAACCCACTCAGAATCTGTACTTTACTAAGAAAGTGAAGTCCCAAATATAACATTTCTTACATTTGACAAATTTCTAAATGTCATTGTGCGTTCATAAGCAGGGCATGTTGTGCATTGTCCACCAGTCTGTCGTAAACGTTTTACATTTTCAACTCCTCTGATAACAACCTGAAGCCTGGGAAGCTGTGTGTTTTAAGGATGATCCCGTCTCTCGTAGATACGGTGTCACTAAGGTTTTCTCACAGTGGATTTACCGGTGAAGATCCGGGTAAGAATTGATCTTCAGCAACCCATGCTTGTCGTAAGAGGTGACCATGCTTGTCATAAGAGGCGACAAATGGGATCGGGTGGTCAGGCTCGCTGACTTGGTCATTGTATCCCAATTGCATAGATCGATGCTCATGATGTCGATCACTAGATTGCCTGGTCCAAACTTGATAATATATGTGCCCCAACCCACAAACTGCTGGATTCTGTTATTTACATGCAGCCATCCTATAACTTGAATATTGCTTCAACAAGCAAACAAACAGACAGACAAACAAACAAACAAACAAGCCCCATAAGAGCAAACCTTATAGAAAGGCATGTCTGGTCTCTTCACTCAAGACTTCCTGGTAGAGGTATGAAATACAACATTATTGTTCTTTGATGGAGGGTTTTTATGACCTCCTTGAGGGTGTCGTATACCTACATAGATACATATCAGTCACCGAAACCTTGGTTTGTGCAGAGCACGCTGATAGCAACACCCTCCATACAATACCCCTGACACTGTCAATACATCACAGGCTTGTGTACACTACTTACCTGTATAGTGTATACAAGCACGTGAAGTATTGACAGTATGTGTGTGACAGGGATTTATTTGAGGGTCACACCTGTGAATAATATTCAGGGATCTGCCCATCCAACTAATGTAAACCATGCAATATGAAAGTGTGAAGTATTGACAGTATATGTGTGACAGGGATTTATTTGAGGGTCACACCTGTGAATAATATTCAGGTCAGGTCAGGTGAAATTTGGTTTAACATCACGTCCAAGATCATTGCACTTATATAGCGACGTGCATGCACGTGTGTGTGTGTGTGTGGCTGCTTGTACTAGTCCAGACTGATGCCGATTTATAGTGCTAGCCCGCTGAGATACCATGCCGCAGTTTAACATGAATACCCCACTCAGACACAGTATACTGACTCCGAGCCAACCACTCCTTGTTTTAGCCTTTTAATGTCGAGCGCCAGACAGGGTAACAACAAGTACCATCTTTTAACTTCTTTTGGTATGACGCGGCCGGGGATCGAACCCCGGACCTTCCGTTCTCCAGGTGGACGCTCTACCACAAGACCACGGAGGCGGTCAATATTATTCAGGGATCTGCCCATCCAACTAATGTGAACCATGCAGTATGAAAGTGTGGTGAGATTGTTTGTTTGTTGGTTTGTTGTTTAACGCCGCACTCAGCAATATTCCAGCTATATGACGGCGGTCTGTAAATAATCGAGTCTGGACCAGACAATCCAGTGATTGACATCATGAGCATCGATCCGCGCAATTGGGATCGGTGACATGCATCAACCAAGTCAGCGAGTCTGACCACCCGATCCCGTTAGTCGCCTCTTTCGACAAGCATAGTCGCCTTTTACTATGGCAAGCATGGGTTGCTGAAGACCTATTCTACCCCGGAATCTTCACGGGTCTGTGGTGAGATTACTTGTTATTTACGTGTCTGTATAACGTGTAGAATTGTCACTTTATACAACATGACCATGATGACAGTTAACACAGTTACAGGGGTTTCAGGTATTTTGTACTGAAGTGATATTTTACCAAAAGGAAATATTTACATTATTATTTAATGTGCTTCAAATAAAACCCCTGTGAATGTATGTCCTATCTCAAATAAAACCTGCACGACCATTGCCCAATTTCAAATGAAAACTCCTGCAATGATATGTCCTATCGCAAATGAAACCTGCATGACCATTGCCCTATCTCAAATGAAACCCCTGCAATCACATGTCCTATCTCAAATGAAACCCCTGCAATCACATGTCCTATCTCAAATGAAACCCCTGCAATCACATGTCCTGTCTCAAATGAAACCTGCACAAACATATGTCCTATCCCAATTGAAACCTGCACGAACACATGTCCAATCTCAAATGAAACCTGCAGGACCATTGCCCTATTTCAAATGAAACGCTGTGATTGTATGTCCTATCTGAAATGAAACCTGCACGACCATTGCCCTATCTCAAATGAAACCTGCACGAACACATGTCCTATCTCAAATGAAACCTGCACAACCATTGCCCTATTTCAAATGAAACGCTGTGATCGTATGTCCTATCTGAAATGAAACCTGCACGAACACATGTCCTATCTCAAATGAAACTGGTGGTAACATAATTCTCTCTCAGACTCTGTCTGACCTTCTTGGAAAGGAAGTTTACCTTTTAAACATCTAGGTTTGGCTCCTAATGTATTCATAAATATAACAAATTTAGACTGCTGATGAATGTACTGAATGGATAGTATAATTTGTATTAATACTCATAGTGTCTTATCAATCTCAATGAAAGGAAGCGAACACATTTTATTATGGAGGTCATGGTGAAATGATATACACCTAGATCTAATGTAACCCACGTTCTTGTGCACATTAGCTCACAGATCAATACAGGGCCTGTAAATAAATTGCTTTGCTTGTCAGATTTCTTATCAGCAACAGACTTTATCAGTACATGAAAATGTTCATAATTTCTATATTCAAAGGGTCCTACAGTGATTGATTTAGTGCTAGTTTTGTTCTTGTAACTTGGCCTGTACGTAAGCCACTAAGTGTTTGGGACAGACCATTAGTTACTGAGAAAGGGGTTCATGTGTGAGACTTTTGGTAGAGGCATGTTTTTCAGTCATTATGAAAGGTGGAACCACACAAGTTAAAAAAATTTCCAAATATTTATATTATATTTATTTATACAATGAAGAGCAAAGCGTGGTTTATTTCACGATAAAACACTGGTGTTATTTTAGATAGCGAATCGTCCAGTGAGTTGTTCCCCATAGATTTAGCTAGCTTCAAAGTTACCTGCCTGCATTCAGACATTATCAGTGGTTAAAGCGTCGCTCATCACGCCGAAGACCCGGGTTCGATTCCCGACATGGGTACAATGTGTGAAGCCCATTTCTGGTGGAATATTGCTAAAGGCGGCGTAAAACCATACTCACTCACTCACTAAGACATTATCAATATTGGAAAGTTGCAAAAAGTAAGAGACAAATTGCATCTTGATTCAATAGAAATAATGCAAACAATTACTTGAGAATCTGTGAGGAGTTATGATAAAACTGAATATGTAAGTAGTAGTAAAATTGTCTGCCAGACAGTCGGGCAGGTTGGGTGAATTTTAAGAAGCCCGACAGAAAAGTTACCAGCCACAGGCAGGGCAGATAGTTGTATCAGACACTCTACGGATGCTATGCCAATGAGTGAGTGAGTGAGTTGGGTTTAACGCCGCTTTTAACAGTATTCCAGTTATATCGCGGCGTGTCAGCTTAATGTGGAAGGAAAGCCCGAAGTGATGCAGGTCTCAGACGTTTACCACTTTGGTGAAACCCACGAGCACGGGTATGGTGCTGACAAACCTAGAAACATAATCGGGGCGAACCGGGATTCGAACCCACAATTATAGGTTTCTGGCGTGCCCAAGGGACGCAACTCTGCACAGCGAATCGCGGCGCCTTAGACGACTGGGCCACCCGTGCCCCCGCTATGCCAATGAAGCAAAGGCCTTGTTCCTAGGGGAGGGAAGACATGCATCGCTCAAACAGCATTGTTTCTCACACGACGGCATGGGTCATATCCTTGTGTGTTTATGTCAAGCAATGGTAGGTTCACACAAAGTTCATGCACAAAGTAGGGCTTACTTGCGTTAGTTATTAACAGCTCCATGCCATTAGCTTGCAGGAATAGTCATGCATCACGATGACACAAATAGCTACTTTATTTATTCACGGGTGATGGAAGAACATTGTGTTTAATTCGTGAAGTATTGATGATCCAACTAAATCCATGCATGTGTATTCTGAAAATGAAATTGAAACACTGGGACTACTTTATTTATTCATGGGTGATGGAGGAACATTATGTATAATTCGTGAAGTATTGATGATCCAACTAAATCCATGCATGTGTCTTCTGAAAATGAAATTGAAACACTGGGACTACTTTATTTATTCACGGGTGATGGAAGAACATTGTGTTTAATTCGTGAAGTATTGATGATCCAACTAAATGCGTGCATGTGTATTCTGAAAATGAAATTGAAACACTGGGACTACTTTATTTATTCACGGGTGATGGAAGAACATTGTGTATAATTCGTGAAGTATTGATGATCCAACTAAATCCATGCATGTGTATTCTGAAAATGAAATTGAAACACTGGGACTACTTTATTTATTCACGGGTGATGGAAGAACATTGTGTTTAATTCGTGAAGTATTGATGATCCAACTAAATCCATGCATGTGTATTCTGAAAATGAAATTGAAACACTGGGACTAGAACCGGGTCATGTTCACCATGTTCCAATTTATTGATTTATTGATTTCA
Source organism: Haliotis rufescens (assembly GCF_023055435.1). Classification (NCBI taxonomy): domain Eukaryota; kingdom Metazoa; phylum Mollusca; class Gastropoda; order Lepetellida; family Haliotidae; genus Haliotis; species Haliotis rufescens. Next base: position 9,942,866 of record NW_025963868.1, on the reverse strand, counting down.
TGGACAATCAATTAGTTTCAGTATAATAAAATATTTACATTGTTATTTAATGTGCTTCAAATGAAACCCCTGCAAATATATGTCCTATCTCCAAGAAACTGCAATCATATGCCCTATCTCAAATGAAACATGCAAGACCATTGCATATTGAAATATGTGATTTTTTTTCAATAATAAATTCATAATAATGATAAAAATAAAATTGAGAATTTTACATAATTAATAAATGAAGGCCACAATTGTATGATTTCTTTCATAAGAAGAATTTATTCTGTCTGAGCGTGTGAGACCGGCTGTAAGGTCAGACCATACAATGAAGGTTGTGAGCTTGCATAGAGACGAAACATTTTTACAATCTCTGTGATGACCATAACATTTTTATCATGTATATAGGTTACACTAGCTAGACAGGTGATATGAAGGGTTATTCACCAGCTATACTGTTTGAAGCTGCTTGTGAGAGGGGTTCTCATTAATCATTTACGACTATATGCAGTTCTAGAGTAGGTGGGGTAAGCCTTGTGGTTAAAGCATTCATCAAACACTCATCAAGCTGAAGACCCGCGTTCGATTCCCGACATGGGTACAATATGTGAAGCCAATTTCTGGTGTCCCCCGTCGTGATATTGCTGGAATATTGCTAAAAGCGGCGTAAAACCATACTAGCTGGGGGTGAAGCATACTTAACATGTTTATATCTAAAAAAACTTATCTAAATCATTTGGTGACATGTTTTCAACAGTAAATATATTTTAGCTAGCAAACAATATTTCCAAATCATTTATTATTATTTTACATTGTAACCACTACTCACCCCCTCCTCCATGTTGCCATGTTAATAATACTCTTAAAAACAGACTTAAAATCAGACTCTGTTAGAATTAGGTTGGAATAATTCTTATCTTAATATTTGTCAGTTGCAATTGACAAATTCATCAGTTTTTGAACCCAACTGTGTTCACTTCAAACCACATGTCAAGATACATTTCTTGAGAAATGTTTATCAAAGGTGTTTGGCAAGGATATCTATTTTGTGCCTCTCTTTTTACATTATTTCATATATTTTAATTAATAATCAACAAAAGGTCCTGAAAAAGTTAAATAACAATGATTGTGTGAACTTGATGGCTTGACAAATTGATCAATCTTTGAACCCAACTGTGTTCACTACAAACCACATGTCAGGATATGACATGTCATTATTTTTGTTTGTTATTGTGATTGCTGAGATATGCCGGTACTTGAAGACTTGGAACACGTTTTATTATTTTCTGCCCAGCACAGAAATATCAATAGGACAAATTAATATACAGTCATAACACCCCGATAGAAGCGATTGATCAATGTCTCATAGATCCCAATGCCCAGGTTCTATATAAAGCTCTTCAATACACAGGACTGAAAGGCAGGGTTCATGCATGTAGGCTTCAAGAAATGCCAGATAAAGAGATGAGTTTGAAATGTGTGGGCTTGTAAGTGTGCCAAGTACGTCACAGCGCTGTGGGTCCAGGGAGGGAGGGGCAGGGTGCTGATTGAGAGATATCTTACGTGTCACTCCTGCATTGTGGTTCAGTTTGTGACTTGCGTAGCAGTAGTAGCCCTTCACAGGGCGCTCTCAAAATTAGAAATAGGGGGCTCTTATTAGAATATAATTTCGGTGAGCAGCGGTAGAAACTAACAGTTTCAGTCCACTAGTCCTTATAATGATAGCATATAGCAGAACCTTTAAAAATGTCAAAATTCTACTAGTCCTTAGGATACCTTTACTATTGGGCAGTTTGGCAAGGACTATAGGACTAGTGCCAATTTCTAACCCTGGTGAGTAGAAAAAACAGAGTTGAAAGATTGTAAATGCTGACAGCCTGAAATGATACAAAGGAAAAGTCTGTGCGTATTATACACGACAGATATATTTTCAAGAATTTAATCGCCCATAATTAAGGGCATATAACACACAAGTGCGTATTATACACGAATAAATAAGTCTTGTGTACATTGATCAGTCGGAAGGGGTGCTAATTGGGTTTGTTCACTAGCCAATATATTAGCAAATATCGCCGTGGGCGCTTATTAGAGTGGGACGCTTATTACGCCGAATATGGTTAAACCAATGATTGTGTGACCTTGATGGCTTGACAAATTGATCAGTCTTTGAACCCAACTGTGTTAACTACAGACCACATGTCAAGATAAACAAGTGTGGACATTTTGATGTGTATGTGGGTCAAACAAGAAAGTCAGTTGATGTCCCCTTGAAACTGTGAGTGAGTGAGTTTGGTTTTACGCCGCTTTTAGCAATATTCCAGCAATATCACAGCGGGGGACACCAGAAATGGGCTTCACACATTGTACCCATGTCGGGAATCGAACCCGGGTCTACGGCGTGACGAGCGAACGCTTTAACCACTAGGCTACCCGACCGCCCCCTTGAAACTGTGGTTCATCTGGAATTGGTCATGTAAATAAACAGACATTTCACTGTAAGTTGTGTACAGAACAGAAATTGCTATGCAGAATCAAAATTTGTATTTGTTTATAGTTGTTGACAATTTTAAATTTTAATTTTTTATAAAGTCTATTGGGTTCATCTTCATCTGTCTGTCTGTCTGTCTGTCTGTCTGTACGTGTCACTTCTTTACTGGCTTTCTTTAATTCTATCTTTCGCGCTTGTGAACTGCATGACACAAAGTTGCGTCTCTGCCATGACAACCAAAGATTGTCAATGAGCTATAAGAAAACCCTGTTGAAACAAACGTCACCTGGTCCACGTCGGACAAACAGCCAGAGATCAATGGATCAAGCTTCTCCTCCATCTTCCGACTCCTGGAAACCCATGTCTGTGCTCGATGAACAAATGTTGCTACATGACAAATCCATCTTGCCAACCGACATTGTCTTGTGGGCAAAAGATCTGTCCTCGCTTACCTGCAGATGATGAATTTCTAGATAGATGGCGTGGCAAATATATATCACTGGTCGATAGTTCCTCCCATCATGTTGACAGAGACGCCTGGCATAAAATCTTCATTGATTATTTCCAAACAATGCTGATTATTCTGTTTAGGAATCAGAATCCTTGTGTTTGGAATCAATGATGCTTTCTTGGGATAAGCGTGTTTCAAATTGCTGTTCCATTTATTTGATCTCTTTGATGACTGGTGAATGGGAACTAAAACAACAAAAGAACAAAACACTGTAGGAACTTCCTTAAGAGAAACAAATACTGTCATGTTTTGAATAAGTAACCATGGTTTTACGCTGCTTTAGGCAATATTCCAGCAATATCTGGGGAATCAAACTTTGGATTTTGGTGTGACAAGCAAACACTTTAACCACTAGACTGCCCCGTTATCCTTAATATGTTTCCATGCTGTGACCGAAAATATACATAGCTGGGGTATAAAACGAATTAAATGACACCGGGAGAGAGAAGGATCATGTGCAGCATGCGCACAACTGAAGTCATGACATGTTAGATTGAACACCCTTTCATCACCTGCCGCAGTGGTTCAGTGGGAAAACAGTGGGTTTTACTAAACATGATATGTTTCATTGCTCGTTCAATTCATGTCATGGAAGTTTAAACAATTGTGAATTTTAACCCGTCAAAAATGAACATTAGGTGCATATTTAAGGCTGTAAATATGATTCCAAGTGTAAAACATCAAAGCAGGTCCTACTCAGTAGGTCTCACTTGAAGTACATGTAGTACCTCACCCAAGGTTATTATGAGACACCAAAATACCTACAATACCCGTGAAGATCTGGGGTACAATAGGTCTTCAGCAACCCAGCTTGCCGTAAAAGGCCACTACGCTTGTCGTAAGAGGTGACTAACAGGATCGGGTGGTCAGGCTTGCTGACTTGGTTGATGCATGTCATCGTATCCCTATTGCGTGGATCAATGCTCATGATGTCAATCACGGGATTGTGTGATCCAGACTCGATTATTTACAGACTGCCGTCAAAAAGCTGGAATATTGCTGAGTGCGGCGTTAAACAACAAACAATCAATCAATCAAACATGTTTCAGTTGATGAGATTGAGAATGCACACACAAGTTTTTTTGTGGCAAGAAAATAGTATATGATACTTATAGTATATGACAAGAGACAACTACTAGCTCACCTTCTGCAGCAAGATGCACCTTGGCCAGGGACTTGTCTTCATCCAGGGTTGGGTTACAGTATCAGATCATCTAGGGTCATCATTGTCAATGCCATGCAGACCTTTCCACAAGACATCATGTTCAGTATTGCTGGTTTAAATTGCGGCACTAGAATTTCTATTCCCCAAATCCGTTTGTTTAAACACAATTCACCTTGAAACAAAATGTTCACTGGACATTCTAGATTTCCTGAAAGTTTTGACATACTGACCAAAAAAGTATTTCGCAAACAAAATATCCCCTACTCCCCCCCAGTGAACTATTAAAAGGTGCCAAGTCCAAAAAACATTGAGACACTTCAAAAATTCATCCTCAAATTTTGTGAACTGACCTCAGGAATCAAATTAAGTTGTTTTGTGTATTTGCATGATGTAATCAAACAACAGTGTTGTCGTTTGGGTTCAAATCTCATTTGATGTGTTTCGAGATGGACTTAAGCACAAAAACACAGCATGTCAGATGCTTGATAACTTGAGTATGTGTTTTCATTGTGTGGGAGTTATAATACATGAGTATACACGATAATACACAATTGTAGCATGGACCTCGGACATATAGTATTTGAATTCTGCAGAAAATGGAACTTATCACAGAATTGCAGAAAAATCATGGAATTTGCCTTTCTTTTAATCAATCAGTACACTAATTTAATTATTTCTAACCTTTTCTATCAAAAGACTCGAATGATGCCCAAACATTTACTATGCGATTCTAACATACATACCGTATTCGACTTAATAAGCGCCCCGCTCTAATAAGCGCCCACGGCGACATTTGCTAAGATATTGGCTAGTGAACAATCCCAATTAGCACCCCTTCCAACTGATCAATGTACACAAGACTTATTTATTCGCATATAATACACACTCGTGTGTTATATGCACCCTTAATTATGGGCAATTAAATTCTGGAAAAATATATCTGTCGTACATAAACATTTCAGACTGTCAGCATAAACCACAAAATTTATCGTTCAACTCTGTTTTTTTCACCAAAATAACATTCTAATAAGAGCCCCCTATTTCTAATTTTGAGAGCGCCCTAGGCGCTTATTACATCGAATACGGTAATATTAATCCTACAATAAAAGTAAATTTGAAATAAATATTTGTAAATTGTTGTATAATTACCACATAAACTTTGTTTACATCTAACCAGAAATGCAAGAGATTAACATTTTGAAAATTTTGGGAAATGGTTATCTTTGTACCTCGAATTTTGGTAATTTTGTATTTTTCCGGAATTTTGGCAATTTTGTATTTTTTTGGAATTTTGGTAATTTTACCAGAGAATATTGATAATTTTACTGCTTATTCCTCTGAGACTGTGCACCTCATCAATCCTAGCTGAACAGTCAGCCCTGGACAAGTTGGCCAGTCGATGTCTTGAGTGCAAGTGTAGTGTTATTGTGCTGACATGTTGACAGAAGATATCGATTGGTTGACAGAGAATACAAAATCAATAGATTTCAATCGCTGATACTGATTACTCAGATCTTGCAGTTATTGCGTAATTGATAGGTTTCTTTAGCGCCAAATGTACATTGAATTCAGGAACTGGTCACAGCGAATGGGGTGGGAGGTGGGAGTGTATCCTCCCTATAATAAATTGCCAGTCCCGAGATAATAATATTAATATTCAAATTTATATAAAAAAAAAATATTTGGAAAAATGGAACTGCTTCTTTTTTGTTGACACACACAGTTGTGATATATTTCGATGACTTGGTTCATAGTTTTCTCATTATATCAGTCACTGGATTGTGTGGTCCAGACTGGATTATTTACTGGTCACTTTATATAGTTAGAATATTGCTCAACAACAAACAAACAATAAAAAGAAACCAGGTTTACCATTCTTCAGATGTTTGGTTTTAAGCTGCAGTGAAAACATCAAGTGTGGATTTGAAATAACAGCATATCTCACATGTTACTGCTAGTTGATCAAGCTTTAGCGAGCTGAAAATATTTGAAGACACATTCAGTCAGGAGCAGGTCTTTCTTTTGCCCGTCAGTTTATAAGACAAGAAAGTCACTGAAGACAAAGGAGACAAGCTTACTCAATACCTCCTTTCACTAATTTGTCTAAGAAATCACTTTTTTTTAAATTGTTTTGTTTTTCCTGATTCGATTGACACGAGCTAAAAGCAACAATCATGAATATTATGTGAAAATTACATTTATTTTAATTTGTGTACCTTTAATTGGGGTATTCATGTTAAACTGCAGTATGGTATCTCATTGGGTTAGCACTAGAAATCGGCATCAGTCCAGTCTAGTACACACACACACACACACACTCACACTCACACTCACACTCACACATCACTATATAAGTCCAATAATCTAGGACGCGATGTTAAACCCCATTTCACCTCACCTCACTGGAGTGAATGAGGACTACTGGTTCGACTAAACACGAACACAGAATGGTTTTGTTGTGTCATTAGATACATTATATACGACTTTTATGATATTTTAAAATGATTATGATATAGTATTAAGTTATGGACATTTTACATTAATTTACGATAAAATATTTCACTCACGCTACACTACAATAGTTGTCTTTTTTAGTTTTTTTTGCTAAAAAGTATACCCAGGGTATTAGATTCCCCAAAATTTCAGTCAGACAACCGGACCAGACTAGGGCCAACTTGCACAAAGCGATCTTAGCGCTAAGATGATCGTAACTCCCATACTTCAACATAGGCTTACAATAGTCTTAGCGCTAAGATGATCGTAACTCCCATACTTCAACATAGGCTTACAATAGTCTTAGCGCTAAGATGATCGTAACTCCCATACTTCAACATAGGCTTACAATAGTCTTAGCGCTAAGATGATCGTAACTCCCATACTTCAACATAGGCTTACAATAGTCTTAGCGCTAAGATCGCTTTGTGCAAGTGGGCCCAGATGAAATGTTGCCAGTCCAGAATGTTCTCAACTAACAAACAACAGTAACAAAAGGGTAAACATAAGAATAGTACTGTTTTATGTTAGTCCTTAGAAGGTAAAAAACTGGTGGATTGTCAACTTTGTCACTGTAACTACCAACCATCGGGTGTGTAACGTTTAAAAACTGATCTTCTGTCAGTCTCGGACAGTCGGGCAGGCGGGTATTTTAAACACTGATAGACCCCATCAGGACCCTTGTCAGTAACAGATGCATTGTGGGTTGCAGGTGGAGGGAATGAAACTGGAGTATTCCATGCACATGACGAACGGAGAGCCTGAAGACAAGTTGACGTATGAGTTTTCTGCTGATGAGTTCTGTAAGTAGTCGTCGCCATGATGTTCCTATTGCTTGTAACAGTCTTCCAAACCTAAAGACCGTCTCCGTGGCTTAGTGGATGAAGTGTCTGCCCGGAGAGTGGATGGTCGGGGGTTCAATCCCCTTGAGCGTCATGAGGATTGCTATATATGTGGATGTCTATTTCTAGACAAAGACAATATGGTGGATTTCAAATTTATGTTATATTGTTGCAACATGTTTTTACCTGTGCGATTAATTATTATGTTTATCATCAACGATGATGATGATCACTATGAGGATGATGATGATGATGATGATGATGATCACTATGATGATGATGATGATCACTATGATGATGATGATGATCACTATGATGATGATGATGATCACTATGATGATGATGATGATCACTATGATGATGATGATGATGATGATCTGTTCCAGATATTCTGCCAATCAACATTGCATTCCTCCTGGCGTACATGTGCCTACTGTTTGTCTCCATTGTGTGTGCGGGTAAGCCATGCATTTTTGTTTTGTTTTATTTAATCATGATAAGTCCAGGTAATGATGATAAATGCCCAATTTGCCAGATCAAGTCCTTCTTTCAGGGTGGGGGCGGTAGGGTAGCATAGTGGTTAAAGCATTCATTTGTGCAGGTTCCACATTTTCATTGCCTGTGCTGCGTTCCAGGAAAGGGAGGTCACTCTATTTACAATCTCGAGCTATCTGCTTGTTTGAACAACAGTAAACTGCGGTTATAACAAACTCAAGGGACCGCTAAGTTTAGTTTGTTATTACTGAGTTCTTTATAAGCATTAGTACGGCATATATACAGCAAATGAATGGGACCGAGAAATAGTTGTTTTTTTTCGTAAGTTCGTTATAAGCATGTTGATTTTAAACGTTATATCCGTAAGTTCGTTATGAGCATGTTACATAGTTACATGGTAACCTGAATATAAGTATTAGAACACATGCAGCATTCGTTACTTAATTAATAATCGTGTGATTCTATTCAAGTGGCTAGGAGCGTAGACCCTCTTTCAGAGGGAATTGATAGCATCCTAATCCTGTTTTGACTATGTTGACAGTCGTGCTGCGGAACCGTCAGCTGTTTCACACCACCTACAAGATGTACATGGTGGCGGTGGCCCTGTGGACGTTCCATGTGTTCCTCATGTGTATTGCTTACGGGAAGTACTCCGACACCGGCCGGGAGGAGAGGGGCACCAAGGTGACAGGTGAGCTTCAGTAACAGTTGTTTTACAAAAATATTGTGTTCTGGGTGAATACAAATTGAGACTGGATGCAGATAGTTTACGCTGCAAGCCCTTATTGAAAAAGGAAGGCTGTTTGAATAATGAAATTGTCAAAATAGATGTGTTTTTTTCTGATTTATTATTTATTTGTTTATTTTTTTCTAATTATTTTTTTTTTTTTCTGATTTATTTTTTATTTTTATTTTTATCAATATTTTTGTTGTTGTGATTTTTTATTTATTTATTTTTTCGGGTTTACACTTAAAGTTCCACTTGTCAGTGGTCGACTTTCTACAGTTTAAACCATTATGATGATGCTGTTGTTCTTGTAGTTGATTCTGAGCCAGGAATTTACTGGTCATTCTGAGCCCGTGAAGATCCGGGGTAGAATAGGTCTTCAGCAAACTATGCTTGTCTTAAAAGGCGACTATGCTTGTCGTAAGAGGCGACTAACAGGATAGGGTGGTCAGGCTCGCTGACTTGGTTGATGCATGTCATCGTATCCCAATTGCGTGGATCGATGCTCATGATGTCAATCACTGGATTGTCTGGTCCAGACTCGATTATTTACAGACCGCTGTCATATAGCTGGAATATTGCTGAATATTGTTTAAACAACAAACAAACAAACAAATTGGTCATTCTGAACGTGCATTTGAAACAAGTAAAACTGACTCAACTATAGGTCATTAGGCAAAATTATAGAGAAACTATACATCAACCTTAACAAAACTGACTCAACTATAGGTCATTAGGCAAAATTATAGAGAAACTATACATCAACCTTAACATGGTTTCAGTCAGTGGGTGCAGTGGGTTTGAGAGGTCTGATGGTTGTTTGAGGTCTGATGGTGGGGTGTCTTGTCCGGCTGGGTTGTATAGTGGGTTTGGGAGGTCTGGTAGGTGTGGAAGGTCTGTTGGTGGCGTGTTTTGTCTAGGTTGTATAGTTGGTTTTGGAGGTCTTGTTGGGGTAGAAGTTCTGGCAGGAATTGAGATATGTTCATTCTACTATTTTCACTATTTTGACATTATGGCAACATGTTCCTGTTTATTACAATCAGTTGTAGGTCTACATTTCACCACAAAATAATATTTTGGTACAAAAATCATGGTTTCAAACACAATTAACATAGCAATATACATTGTTGTCTCCAACACTATGTTACGTGTTTCTGCAGCGCGAGTGTTCTCGTCGGCCAGTGACATCATCTACCTGCTGATGCTGATCTTGATGGCCAAAGGCTTCACCATCACCCGCGGCAGACTCAGCACGTCCGGAACCATCAAGCTCACCGTCTTCGTCTGCATCTACGGTGTCGTGTACTCCGTTCTCCTGGTTTGGGAAGCTAACGTAGGTCTTCTCAACATGTTTTGTTTTGAAAAAGTACATGTGACTTTATCAATATATAGAGATGCAGCTGTAAGAATGACACCACTCAGCAACAGTTCCTTTTTTTCCCAATATTGTCATGTTCCCACAACAGTTCCTTTTTATCCCAATATTGTCATGTTCCCACAACGGTTCCTTTTTATCCCAATATTGTCATGTTCCCACAACAGTTCCTTTTTATACCAATATCGTCATGTTCCCACAACGGTTCCTTTTTCACAGTACTCATACATTTTCAACATTATTTTATTACAATTAATATTGTGTATTTTGTGAAGTAAGTGATAATGATAATGAACAATTTGATAATACAGCAAATCCACACCCTGAAGCGTGGTCAAAGCTCTGTATTAAAGTTATTACTGTGGCGGTCTGGTACCCTAGTGGTTAAAGCGTTAGCTAGTCACGCCGAAGACCCGGGTTCGATTCCCGACATGGGTACAATGTGTGAAGCCCATTTCTGGTGTCCCCCGCCGTGATATTGCTGGAATATTGCTAGAAGCGGCGTGAACCATACTCACTCACTCACTCACTCACTCACTCACTCACTCACTCACTCACTCACCTCACTCACCTCACTCACTCACTCACCTCACCTCACCTCACCTCACCTCACCTCACCTCACCTCACCTCACCTCACCTCACACAGAGGTATATTAAGAAGAAAGTGCGTAGCAGTATTATAATATTTCAAAATGATTTCATGTCACTAGATTCCGTTCTCATCTTGTTCCAGTTCTTTGACCCCGGACTGGTTCTGTACATCTATGAGAGCCCCCCTGGATACGGTCTGGTTGCTATGCGTCTGATTGGATGGGTCTGGTTCCTGTACTCCATTTTCTTCACGCTGAAGAACCATCCCGCCAAAGGGGCATTCTTCTACCCTTTCTTCATTTTCTTCACATTGTGGTGAGAATAAGAATCCTTGACTCTTGTAGGTGGATTTAGTGGTCACAATGGCCGCCACACATGAACAGAATAACCACGAGCTGCGAGGAATTATGGATGATCTTTCCCGAGTGAAAGAACAGAGTTAATCCCTAGTCGGGGCGGTCGGGTAGCCTAGTGGTTAAAGCGTTAGCTAGTCACGCCGAAGACCCGGGTTCGATTCCCGACATGGGTACAATGTGTGAAGCCCATTTCTGGTGTCCCCCGCCCTGATATTGCTGGATTATTGCTAAAAGCGGCCTAAAACCATACTCCCTCACTCACTCATCCCAAGTCCTTGGCGAGGGACTTACAGCACTCAGTGCTGAGGGACAGATTTCCATAATTCTGAGTTTTGAGGAGGTCATTCTATATATTACTCTCCCCGTGAAGATCTGGGTTAGAATAGGTCTTCAGAAACCCATGCTTGCTGTTAAAGGCAACTATGCTTGTCGTAAGAGCTACTTACGGGATCGGGTGGTCAGGCTCATTGACTTAGTTGATGCATGTCATCGTATCCTAATTGCGTTGATGTTCATGATATCAATCACAGGATTGTGTGGTCCAGATTCGATTATTTACAGACCATCGTCTTACAGCTGGATTATTGTTGAGTGCGGCGTTAAACAACAAACAGACAAACAAACCATTAGTTGTTTCTGATCATCAGCTTGGCCAATCATCGTCCTCATTATACCGTTCGGAGATGCTGACATTCTATTGGTTGTTTCAGGTTCTGGGCTGGACCAATCGTGATCCTCATCGCAATGCATGTGATGAAACAGTGGACTCGAGAAAAGACGGTGAACGGTGTCGAGCAGTTTGTGTCGCTCGTCGGCCATCTCTTCTTCTTGGTAGGCAGTCCATTGATAGTATTGTACAGTAACTTCATGTCAAGATTCCGTCTCACATTGACATTGTGGTACAACTAAGTGAATTTTGTTATTCAAGTTTTGGTGTTTTGATGAATTTGTCCATTTTGGGGCAAATATTAACAGCAACTTGTTGAAAATGTTCAAAATAGTATTATGATGTTATATGTTGTGTTTTTTTATTTTTATCCATTTTTGAACAGGGTTGCACATGGCTACATGTCTTGTTTATAGGGTTTTAACATGGCATTGATAGTTAATAGTAGACAATGACCAGAATAAATAAAAGTAAACATTTCTGGAACTTAGGATGGCTGATCATTTTAAAAGGACATTGCGTTAGTAGAGTCCTTACTGCAAGTACTGAAAAGTCAGCATAAGCTTAATGGATTTATACTGGAATATGATAAATTTGTTGACTGAAAAATTAAGTTTGGTATGATTCAGTTGTAATCTTACGTAGATTGTCCTTGAAAAGTGAAAAACATGTTAATGTCCTTCTTATGCCATGTTTTAAGTTTGAAAATATTATATTTGAAAATACAATCATATTTCACTCTAGCCTTTCTCATCAAATATAGATTCTATTTCATCCTGTTGAATATTAACCTAGAGAGCCTCAATGTGATTTGTTTGGGATGGGTGGGATTTTTTCGGAGAACAGTCTTCTTTTTTCCCAACTGTATCCAAGAGACTTTTTATTTACTGAGCAGCATCAAACAATCGATTTACGTTTTTCATGTTTACGTAGTTTTAAGAAGACAAACTCTTCCTTTTTATCCCCCGCCGGGCCAGAATGGACGTAGGGGGATTATGTAGTGGCGCAGTCTGTCCGTCTGTCTGTCTGTCTGTCGACATGTCAACATGTTGATGATACGCATATCGCAGTCCCGTTTCATTTCGAGTTACTGCCCCTGTTTTACAGAGCTTCATTTGCCTATTTGTGAGAGAGGTACTATGCTTGTGAAATCAACTCCTCCTCCAGCTTTTAGAGAATATCCCTGACACTCTACACACAAGATGTCGACATGTTGATGAAACGCATATCGCAGTCCCGTTTAATTTTGACAAATTTTGACAGAGTTACTGCCCCTGTTTTACGGAGCTTCATTTGAGCGTCAGGGATATTCCCCAAAACCAGTACCCTCTCTCACAGTTGTGCAAATAGAGCTTCATAAACCAAGGGCAGTAACTCTCTCAACATGAAAAGAAATGAAACGTGACTGTGATATGGATATATTAAACATGTGCACATTTTAACTGTAGGAGGAGTTGATTTCCTTGTATAAAGCTTTTGTGGCTGAGCTACATCCTTATGGCATTAGCATTCAGACTGGATTACTCACAACAAAATGTTCTGCACAGTTTGTTTCAAATGCAGTGCCATCTACTGTTGTTATTTCATAAAATACAAAGAAAATATAAACTCATTAAAAAAATTCATGCGGGGGAGCACTCTCGTTTTCCTTTTTTTCACCGCTGTCAACAAACTATTTCAGAACAAAGTGTTCATTTTAAAAATCTTTTCCTCCACCCCCAAACCCCACCCCCAGAGCCTCCCCCACCCCATAGAAATCAAATGGATGTCTCAGTGAGATAAACATGTCAGTTGATGAAAATTTGAGTTTAACAATTTCATTGCTTTAATATTAATTACTTGATAATCACAACACATGAATCATGTTTCCAGATACTGACTCGTCCCTCGGCAGCCAATACCAATTTCCCCTACCACATCAGAACATCCCAGGTAAGCAACAGATTAAAGTATACTACTCAAGGTAAGATAGGGATAATGAAACATGTCAGATATACATGTACAGTAAACTACGGTTATAACAGACTTGAAGGGACCGCTAGTTTTAGTTCATTATAAACAGACTGCCTCCGTGGTCTAGTGGTAGAGCGTCCGCCCGGAGAGCGGAAGGTCCGGGGTTCTAACCCCGGCCGCGTCATACAAAAGACGTTAAAAGATGGTACTTGTTGTTACCCTGTCTGGCGCTCGGCATTAAGGGGCTAAAACAAGGACTGGTCGGCTCGGAGTCAGTATACTGTGTCTGAGTGGGGTATTCATGTTAAACTGCGGCATGGTATCTTAGTGAGCTAGCACTATAAATCGGCATCAGTCCGGACTAGTACAAGCAGACACAGACACACACACAGACACACACACACACACACACACATGTGCATGCACGTCGCTATATAAGTGTAATAATCTTGGACGCAATGTTAAACCCAATTTCACCTGGACTCATTATAAACATATATACAGCATATATACAGTAAATGGCTGGGACCAAACAACTGGTTCATTATATTCGCAAGTTTGTTATAAGCCTGCAGTGTCCCCGCTGGCTTTTGAAACTGCTAGTCCTGGTGGACTGGCCACTCTAACAACTACCAGTCCCCCCTAACTTTTATCAGTCACAACTTCAACAAATATAAAAGCGTATGAAAAAAACCTTGTTATAATTCTTTCAACATCATGTTCAATGCAATGACGTCATCTCTGAAGAATACTTAGTTAGATCTACACATCATTCTTACAAAGTTCAGTCATAATATTCTCTTTTTTTTTAATATTTCAAGACGAAGTCACTACAAATATACTTATAACCTCGAAGCAAATGTTATTTCCTTGCACTAAAACCCGACAAGGGGGGAAAATCTGATGGTAACAGACAAGCTGACTTTGCTCCAAAATAAATACTTATATGAATATCACAGATTTATAAAAAACTTTATTTGCCAGTCCACAGGGACTGGCAGTCACATGAATTACCGGTCCAAGACTAATTTTACCGGTAAAAACTGGTAATTACCGGTAAACAGGAACACTGAGCGTGTTCGTTACATACGTAGTTTACTCTACTTAAGAATACACCTGACATATTATGTGAACTAGTTCGGTGTATCATGGGAAGATTGAAATGACCCTAGCAAGTGAGGAGTAGTAAAGTATAAAATGTATCAGTTCCCGGGGACCCTGTGAAGATCCGGGGTAGAATAGGTCTTCAGCAACCCATGCTTGCCGTATCAGGCGACTATGCTTGCCGTAAGAGGCGACTAACGGGACTGCTGGCTCGCTGACTTGGTTGATGCATGTCATCGTATCCCAATTGCGTGGATCGATGCTCATGATATTAATCAGGGGATTGACTGGTCCAGACTCGATTATTTACAGACCGCCGTCATATTGCTGAGTGCGGCGTTAAACAAACAAAAACAAAACAGTTCCTGGGTTCCTGTCTCGTGGTATGATCACTGATGAAATGTGGGGCGGTGGGGTAGCCTAGTGGTTAAAGCGTTTGCTTGTCACGCCGATGACCTGGGTTCCTGTCTCGTGGGATGATCTCTGATGAAATGTGGGGTGGTGGGGTAGCCTAGTGGTTAAAGTGTTTGCTTGTCACGCCGATGACCTGGGTTCCTGTCTCGTGGGATGATCACTGATGAAATGTGGAGTGGTGGGGTAGCCTAATGGTTAAAGCGTTTGCTTGTCAAGCCGATGACCTGGGTTCCTGTCTCGTGGGATGATCACTGATGAAATGTGGGGTGGTGGGGTAGCCTAGTGGTTAAAGCGTTTGCTCATCACGCCGAAGACCTAGGTTCGATTCCCCACATGGGTACATTGTGTGAAGCCCATTTCTGGTGTACCCTACCATCGTATTGCTAGAATATTTCTAAAAGCAGCGGGGGCAGTTGGGTAGCCCAGTGGTTAAAGCGTTCGCTCGTCACGCTGAAGACCCGGGTTCGATTCCCGACATGGGTACAATGTGTGATGCCCATTTCTGGTGTCCCCCGCCGTGATATTGCTGGAGTATTGCTAAAAGCGTCGTAAAACCATACTAACTCACTGGTTTGACTGGTCCAGATTTTATTATTCACAACCCAAGCCCGAGGTCTTCCATTAACTGCCCGATGAAGGAGGGCAGTTGAAAAGACCGAGGGCTGCTGCAAATGATAATGCCCTGAAAAATAGCGTTACTGTTATTTTAGCTAAAATGGATGGAATTTGTTATCAAATAAAAAGAAACAACAATATCGGTTTTGAAACATTTACTGCCATCAACAAGAATGTCACTGACCCACTTTTACAAATATGGAAACGTTATAAAACAAACCAGATGGCGTCACTATTGAACGTGACATCACTTTCCCTACCCTATGACGTCACCTAATGATAATGGCCCGTCGTCAAGCAATATGAGAGCATAATCAAGTTACAGTGGCCCGCTCATTTCTGATAACATGCGGGCGGTTTAATGATAATTCTATCCATTTTAGCTAAAATTAATTATTATTGGAAATGGTAAACTTTTCTCTCTGGATTCTGAAGCTTCTGGAAATCTAAATGTTTAATGATAATTCTATCCATTTTAGCTAAAATTAATTATTATTGGAAATGGTAAACTTTTCTCTCTGGATTCTGAAGCTTCTGGAAATCTAAATGTTTAATGATAATTCTATCCATTTTAGCTCAAATTAATTATTATTGGGAATGGTAAACTTTTCTCTCTGGATTCTGAAGCTTCTGGAAATCTAAATGTTTAATTATAATTCTATCCATTTTAGCTAAAATTAATTATCATTGGAAATGGTAAACTTTTCTCTCTGGATTCTGAAGCTTCTGGAAATCTAAATGTTTAATGATAATTCTATCCATTTTAGCTAAAATTAATTATTATTGGAAATGGTAAACTTTTCTCTCTGGATTCTGAAGCTTCTGGAAATCTAAATGTTTAATGATAATTCTATCCATTTTAGCTAAAATTAATTATTATTGGAAATGGTAAACTTTTCTCTCTGGATTCTGAAGCTTCTGAAAATCTAAATGTTTAATGATAATTCTATCCATTTTAGCTAAAATTAATTATTATTGGAAATGGTAAACCTTTCTCTCTGGATTCTGAAGCTTCTGGAAATCTAAATGTGCTCAAACCATCGTCTACCTCCAGATTGGGATCTTGACCGGGGAAGAGGGAGAGACAGACTCTGGACAGGGGGGCGTGGCAATGGGGGACACAGACAATATGGGGGGTGGATTCCCCTATGCAACCACGTCCTCCTACAATGGCACGGCGCCAGACTTCTCTGGACTTTTCATTGTGTCACAAACTCACACAGAGAAGAGGGTCAGTATTGCATCACAATTTTGTCCATCTGTATTTTTTGTATTTTTTTTCATCTTACAAATTACCATTAAGAAAACTAAAAAGGTTTTCATATACACCCATTCACCTTAATATATATTGGAAATTCTGATTCTTATGGTCAATCAGTGGTATCAAATCACAAGAACCTGGGCCCTGTTCCCCGAAGCGATCTTAGCGCTAAGGTGATCATAAGTCTCATTCTTTAACATAGGCTTACGATCATCGTAGCGCTAAGATCGCTTTGAGGAACGGGGCCCAGCTGTGGTTGAAACAGACGATTTGACTGTCGCATCACTGGAAGCTAATATTTTATACACAGATATTATTTATATAATTATGAATACAATTATAGGTTACAAAATGCAGAACTGTGCACTCAGTACCAGATTCAATTTAGCATGGTTAAATCTACAGGTTATCTTGTTCTACTGTGAAAGGTTTCATCTCCTTATATGGGAAAATAAGAACAAATATTCCGTTGTAGTACAATCTCATTTAAAATCAGATCTTAGTTGTCGCTACCGCTAAACAAAGATCTGAGGACATCCCATGGCAGAACGACCTTTCATCCGACCAATCAGAGCGTCGCTTACCAGTTCATGAAAGTGACACTCGGAATGTGATTTCTCATCATGCAGCCTTGAAAACTTTAAAACCGGGTATTCCGAACAATAGTTACGGGCTTAACGACTGAATCTATGCAATCTAGAACATATATTAGCCATTCGAGAATGTTCTTTTGTTCAGGTTTCAAATTTTTAAGCAAGAATTTGTCAAAATATGTTTCGAAGCGTAGTCGCCAATTTGAAATTAGTGCCGTAAAGCCAGGAAAGCTCCCTTCTGATTGGCTAATGTCGACTTCTTGTCAGTAATTCCATTGGTCAGTCAGAGTTCGCGAAAGGTCGGTCTGACGTGACCCGTAATGGGATAACCTCAGATCTTTGTTAAGCGGCAGCGAGAACTAAGATCTGATTTTAATGAGATTTGTTATAGTAATACTTCTGTTTTCCCCAACAAATGCTTTATTAATTATTACACTTTCCTCGTTTCATTTCAGAATGGACATCTACCACCCCTGGCTGCTGATGCAAAATCTTTGCCTCCTCTTGGAAGCAACCTTGGCAGAAATGAAACTTTGCCGCCAATACAAAGTGAACAAAACACACCATCCGCGCCACCTTCCTACGAAGCCCTCTTCACGGCCAAAAATGCATAATTGTGTGATCTGGCTATGTTTTGATCATATATTTTGAATATTTATTCAAAAGTTCTTATGAATTATCAGTATTTTGTTGAACAATTGAAATTTTATTTTTTATGTACAACAAATGGTTTTAAATGCTGATGTGAATAATGTGATACTACGATAAGCGAAGTCTTGATTGAGAAATGTTTCCGAATAAGGTGGGATTATATTTTTTGGTATTTTCGCCCTCAATTTTGGTGTTTGGAAATAATGCATGTAAGGATAATGATGTTTTAATATCAGTTCCTGGAAGGATATTTGGTCAGTGTAAGCCCAAACATTTGGTCGGTGTAAGCCGAAGCAATGATGTGATTGAGGAGAGTTTCAACTGTTCACACGTTGATCCTTGTTGGTTTGTTGTTTAACGCCGCACTCAGCAATATTCCAGCTATATGACGGCGGTCTGTAAATAATCGAGTCCGGACCAGACAATCCAGTGATTGATATCATGAGCATCGATCCACGCAATTGGAATCGATGACATGCATCAACCAAGTCAGCGAGCCTGACCACCCGATCCCGTCAGTCGCCTTTTACGACAAGCATAGTCACCTTTTATGGCAAGCATGGATTGCTGAAGACCTATTCTACCCCGGAATCTTCACGGGTCCGTTGATCCTTGTGTACTTGTGTCCTCTGTCCTGTGCCTTCTTGTTTTCAGATTATGGATGCAAATGTCCGTTTTACAATTTTGATGTGTTTCATGTGCTCCTGGAGTGTTAAGTGCACCCCTTTTGGGTACGGGGGCGGTGGGTAGTCTAGCGGTTAAAGTGTTCACCGAGGACCCGGGTTCGATTCCCGACATGGGTACAATGTGTGAAGCCCATTTCTGGTGTCTCCTGCCATGATATTGCTGGAATATTGCTAAATGTGTTGCAAAACCACTCAGTCACTCTTGGGTACAAGTTTCAGGAAAAACTGCGCACTCGTATAACGTGCGGTCAAAAAGTGCACCAAATCGTCAACTAACAAGGAGATAACATACGTCACTGTAAATGTAAATATTGAGATAAGAGCTTACTGGGCATGATGATTTACAATATCAGAGCTACAGAAACGGAATTACTTTCAATTTACTTGCGTACAGAAATACATGCATTAAATGAAATACTCAAATGTATAAAAACAGCTTGCGTTAATACCCAGTGAAGCTTTGTCAGCATGCGTGCATAGGAGCTAATTTCCGAAACACAATTATGAGCTAATTTACTTTCCCAACTCAAGCCGAAATATTTAGATCAGTTATATGCATCTAAAACATTATTTCATTTTTTTTATGATCTTGAAATGTTCACTAATTTGGGGAAAATAAGCAATAACCTAATGGGAAAGTATTTTTAGGTGAGTTGGAAGTTCAAACTACACCAGGGGGCACGGGTGGCCCAGTCGTCTAAGGCATCACGATTCGCTGTGCAGAGTTGCGTCCCTTGGGTACGCCAGAAACCTATGATTGTGGGTTTGAATCCCGGTTCGCCCCGATTATGTTTCTAGGTTTGTCAGCACCATACCCGTGCTCGTGGGTTTCACTGAAGTGGTAAAGGTCTGAGACCTGCATCACTTCGGGATTTCCTCCCACATCAAGCTGACACGCTGTGATATAACTGGAATACTGTTAAAAGCGGCGTTAAACAAAACTCACTCACTCACTCACTCACTCACTCACTCACTCACTCACTCACTCAAACTACACCTTCCCTGCTTGTTTAGATGCAGGTGAGTTTTGAGAAAATATTTGTCCTCGCTTTTAACGTGTGTTTAGTTTTCTATTAAGGCTGGGACGGGTAACTCGGGTACTCGGGTCGGGTTGCTCCTGAGTAGGACCCGGGTACACAGGACTACCCGGACCCGTGGTTAGTCATGTGATATATTCTTTAATGACAAAAACTCTGTGGTTACACTATAAGTCACTAATGTTCCCATTTCTTTCTGATAATCCACCCATCCCTTCAGACTTTTATATGTTTGAATAAAGATAAAACTTCATGCAGTAAACTTCAGTGTATGCATGACCAGATTGTTTTACACGTGTATCTAAATACATTTTGCCATGGCTACGGTCAAACTTTTCCAAATCGGACAGTTTGTACCTATCTCTAAATATCTACAGCCGGTACCCGGGTAGGGTCGGGTAATAAAGTGGAGGGTACCCGGGTAGTAAATTTGGACTCGTGCCAGCCCTATTTTCTATAATGACTTTACTGTAGATGTTATTTTGTAACAAGTTGTTTGAAGTTTGAACTTGCTGTATATATGCATGATGTACACAGGCAACAAGGTTGAACTGAACTGCTAGTAACTATATACACTATGTGTGTGTGGAAATGGGTTGTGTAGTGGTGTTAGTTCATATACTGTTGACTGAAACTTACAAAGAGGTTCATTATTTTTTTTAATAATTCTTAGATTTTTAATTATTTTTGTAGAGCCACACTCAATATTCAAGCTATGTGATGGTGGTCTGTAAATAACAGAATCTGGAACGGACAATCCTGTGATTGACATCATGAGCATCAATCCACGCAGTTGGGATATGATGACATGCATCAGCCATGTCGGCGAGTCTGACCACCCGATCCCGTTAGTCGCCTTGTGCAACCAGCATATGGGGGGGGGGGTATATTCTTACCCAGAATCCCAACGGGCGACTAAGAGGGAAATGGCTCTTCTTAATCCCACTAGATCTCTAATCAATTTCTTGTCATTTTTGGAAACCTCATTTTTTTTAAATCATACTTTATTACTTTGAAACACTCTTATGATAACCTTGAAATATTTATTGCCCAAAAAATTATACTAACAGTTGTTACATGTTTGTGAAATCTCAATATTTTCTTTTTACAATAATGTTATATAATTAATGACTGTTCCACCATGTTGGTTATTTATAGGGTAGTAACATGCATAATAATCAACATAATTATGACTGTGATTTCCTTGTTCGAAATCAGTATTAGCTTGAAGCACTCATAAAATCTCCAGCAGCGCTAGAAGTAGGCTTTGTTTGTTCCGGTATTTGCTTGTTAAGTTTTCTGCTGTATATAAAGAGTTTTATGTGATGGTCCGGGGGTATACTAGTGTGATCATTGTAGATATATATGCTTCATTTAACATGATCAGCTTAACTGAAGACAGTTTGGGTTTATATCCAGGTCGGTCCTGATAATGACCCTGTGCAGAGTTGTGTCCCTTTGGTGTGCCAGGATCCTGTAATCATTGGTTCGAATCCCAGATTCGGATTGAATATGATCCTTGGTTTGTCAGCACCATTCCCGTGCTCGTGGGTTTCACCAAAGCTGTAACATCTGTGACCTGCATCACTTTGGGCTTTTCTCCCGCATCAGTGTTTGTTTGTTTGTTTGTTTGTTTGTATGTTTAATGCCGCACTCAGCAATATTCAAGCTATATGACGACGATCTGTATATTATCGAGTCTGGACCTCACAATCCAATGATTGACATCATGAGCATCAATCCATGCTATTGGGATCGATGACATACATCAACCAAGTCAGCGAGCCTGACCACCTGATCCCATTAGTCGCCTCTTAGGACAAGCATAGTCGCCTTTTACGACAAGCATAGTGGCCTTATGGCAAGCATGGGTTGTTGAAGACCTATCGTACCCCGGATCTTCACAGGTCGGCTGCCACATGATCTTACAAAGAGTATTGTAACTGGAGTACCAGTAAGAGTTATCAGGAGTTCTTGTGAGAAGAGTTGAAGGCAAATGGGTTTTACCAAATTGGTAAACGGCTTAGGCCTCATTTGCTTCGGTCTTTCCTTCAACATCAAGCTGACACACTGTGATGTAACAGGTATACTATTCAAAGCGGCTTTAAACCCACCTCACTCACTCACTCATACACTGATAGACATGAGTGCACGAGGGATCCTCTCAAAAGGTTGTTAGTGATTATTGTGTATTTATCTGTAAATATGAATATCATTATTTTTCTTATATTGAATTTTTATATGACATTTTCATATGCTGAATATATGGAAATATTTTTAAACTTTAAGTGCTCTTTGATGTGAATATAATGAGCATATATATGTGATGAGATGCATGTGATATGTAAGCATGATAAGTATAAAAGTAGGCAATACTGATTATATGTGATGATAACTCAATCAAAATATTATCAGGTTTAAGGTCAGGTGTCGTCTCAATCATGGCTGACGGCAGTTTTTAATTTCAATTAAAAAGCTGAATGAAAGTATTTTACTTTTTTAATGTTTCTGTAAATGTAAAACACTTTTATGAATTCCGTCCAGGTTTTAATATGTGAATTTAACCGTCCTTTTTGCAGTTTTTCATATATTCGAGCTTTTTTACATCTTCTTAAGCAATTTGTGATTGTTTTATTCCCGTCCAAAATTATTTTGAAGTCAGGTGGTTCTGCTCTTACACATTTATTTCAATGTGTGATGTACACTTTGTAAGATGACTTTTTTTTAATGTTATTTTTGCTTAACTGATGCATTTGACAATACATCTGCTTCATGGAAGGGGTTTTTGCTAATCTTTTCGTACATGCTTTGGGAGACCTTCAACAGGGTTAACATCATGGTTGGGTTAAATGATCATACATACATCATACAGATAGGAGAAGATACAATGACGTCACATGTAACAAAACTGTAGCAAGGTCAGAAGTAGGGAAAAGTGGGATATATCCAAGTCCGTAATTGTGACGATATAAAGGACTGGTCATTTAGACCTTAATCTCTAGGGGAGGATCAGAAATAATACACCTTGTTGGGGAGGGTCGTGTAGAAATGCACATTTTATGATAAAATATAAAGTTCTTTTGCATATTTTATTTTCACGGAGGGTCATGAAAACATTTACAAGGCTATTGGGAGGTCATCCAAAAATATGACGAGTATTAGGGAAGGGTCATTATTTTCAGTGCTTTAATGCATCAGAATCCTCTGGACCACCCTCCTCTGTAATAATGACCATTCCCTAAGTTGGCTCTGACCATGTCAGAAATGTGAAAAATTGGCTGTAACAGATTTATGAAAGCTGTGTTATAAACTATGGCAGCCTTTTAGGGCCATTTGATTTTTTAATTATTTTATTATAATTGATGTTGAAATTTCAAGATGCGAAGTTGAAATTTCAAGATCCATTAGTTGAATTTATAAGATAATAAGTTGAAATTTCAAGGAAAAAAACAAAAAACATGGCCCTAAAAGGTTTCCATACTAAACATGAAGTCTTGTGGAAAGTTCTGCATGGCAATGATGACCCTAGATGATCTGATGCTGTAACCCAACCCTGGATGAAGACAAGTCCCTGGCCATGGTGCATCTTACTGCAGAAAGTTGTCTCCTGCATATACTATTTTCTTGCCACAAAAAAACTTATTCTGAACATGTGCATTCCCAATATCTCATTAACGGAAACATGTATTTTGGGTGGTGACTATTCTGTGACCTAAATGCTCAATATTCATGAAAACAAGTTTGTGTAGTCAACGTTCTTTATGTTCACGGTCATATTGTGTAATATATTTATGTAGACCAAAATGAGAGAGCTTAAACCAAAGCTGTCCAATTTCTTTTTAAATGCAGATAGTTCGAAATCATGGAATTTTAACATGTTTTAAGTCCGGTCTACCTTGTTGGTAGTCGGATCAAGATGAGGTATGCGAAGGATGCTATTTTCCCTTCTTTTTTATATTGCGTCTTCAGGCTGACTTTTAAACAATAGGAGGATTCATACCTCTGTTGTGCAGAGTTGTCTCCAGTGGGCGGTCAGGATCCTATGACACTGGCTTCGAATCCCTGGTTCATCTGATAATGTTTCTAGGTTTATTAGCTCCGTACAATACACCTACTTGGTTCAACAAAACCTTGAAGTGTACAAATATTTTGAAATACATATTACCAAAACATTGTACCAACACATCCTGATAAATATTAAATTTCATATACTACTCAAAAGAAGTTAAGGGCACCTAATTCTTTGATATTGCTAAAGTTAATCTATCATGGCTGTCAGAGTAGCTCTACTAATGTGAAGAATCAGGTGGTCCGTAACTGTTTTTACAGTCGTATGACGTAGACGATTTGTGACAACCCTAGTGTCCATGTATCAATACCTTGTACCATGATAAACTATGGATGCTGCTGAGGTTGATGTAGATCTTGTCAGAATCCTCAAAGTGTATGTGAAAGTGCTGATAGCTGTTGGACTGTGTATAGATTTAATGAAGTCCTTTGTATTGTTCGAAGTCAAAGAATTTGTACCGTGATTTCTCAAATGTTGTTGTTTACCTGTGATATCCTGATTGCTGGCAGTGTTTCCTGACGAATCTTTCGTTAACATGCACAGAGTTGTGCCCCTTAGTCTGACCAGGAACGTCTGATCATAACTGATGTACATTCAAAGTGAAAACAGCTCAATCGCTCTCAAATTAGCTTTTTCCAAATTATGTTACTATGGATGGGTTTACTTAGGTAGAATATTGATATACTTATTCCAATGTCATTTGCTATGTAAGTTTATCAATTTTTAAAAAAACCTAGTTATTTGTACAATTTTTTCAGAACTTAATACATTCTCCTCATCTACCCATAACAATATTCTTCTCGATTGTACAGCTGTGTTATACGAAATAAAGTTTGTATGAAGCAGTGATATATGTCTTGTTTTGCTTATATTATTTCCAGTCTCAATTGGGGGGGGGCACGGGTGGCCCAGTCGTCTAAGGTGCCGCGATTCGCTGTGCAGAGTTGCGTCCCTTGGGCACGCCAGAAACCTATGATTGTGGGTTCGAATCCCGGTTCACCCCGATTATGTTTCTAGGTTTGTCAGCACCATACCCGTGCTCGTGGGTTCCACCGAAGTGGTAAAGGTCTGAGACCTGCATCACTTCGGGCTTTCCTCCCACATTAAGCTGACACGCCGTGATATAACTGGAAAACTGTTAAAAGCGGCGTTAAACCCAACTCACTCACTCACTCACTCCAGTCTCAATTGCTTGGACTACGGGGCCCTTGGGGGCCTGCGATAACACCTGGAAAGTCGGCAATGCACGTCGTGCTCACTTACTACTTATAATCCGACCCGTGAAGATCCGGGGTAGAATAGGAGTCTTCAGCAACCCATGCTTGCTGTAAAGGCGACTATGCTTGTTGTAAGAGGCGACTAATGGGATCGGGTGATGCATGTCGTGGTATCCCAATTGCGTGGATCGATGCTCATGATTTCAATCACTGAATTGTCTGGTCCAGACTCGATTATTTACAGACCGCCGTCATATAGCTGGAATATTGCTGAGTGCGGCGTTAAACAACAAACAAACAGAAATGAGATGAAATGGGATTTAAATGTAGGATAAAGCACGTCCGAGGGGTTTATGATATTTAATACCCGCATCCGCAGGATAAAGGTTTTAAATACCATAAAAACCAGAGGGGAAGTGTTTTATCTAACTTATAAACCGAAAAAAGAAACTTGAAACATTTATCAACATTGTTATCTTTCAAACATACTTTCCATGAACCTCAGGATACGGACGTAAAATATCTGTTGCTGGCGTTCGATTCTTCAAAAAGACATTCCAAAAAGCATTTTAGATTATCAGTGCCTCTCACTAAGCTGCGGATACGGAGGTTGCGTGTTCCATTCTCGGGAGTATAAAGAAAACGTCTGTCATTATATTTTGTATTTCATTACATGTTACAATCTGAACGGAACTGTAATTATAAAATACCCTGGACATTATAACATATTATATAGCAAATAGGCCTGGAATATCCTATAAAATTCCGGGGATATTATATAAAATCCCGCGAACATTACAACGTCCCTGTTTTGAGATTTCATCTGACTGGAGAACAATAGGATGACGTCACTTGGGGTTTATGACGTGGCGTTCAAGATTTTTGTGTTTGTTGGTTGGTTGGTTTGTTGTTTAACGCCGCACTCAGCAATATTCCAGCTATATGACGGCGATCTGTAAATAATCGAGTCTGGACCAGACAATCCAGTGATTAATATCATGATCATCGATCCACGCCATTGGGATCGATGACATTCATCAACCAAGTCAGCGAGCCTGACCACCCGATCCCGTTAGTCGCCTTTTACGACAAGCATAGTCGCCTTTTACGGCAAGCATGGGTTGCTGAAGACCTATTCTACCCCGGAATCTTCACGGGTTTTTTGTGTTTGCAATAGTCCGGGTTTATGCCAGATTCATAGTGCTAGCCCACTGAGATACCATGCCGCAGTTTAACATGAATATCCCACACAGACACAGTATACTGACTCCGAGCCGACCAGTCCTTGTTTTAGCCCCTTAATGCCGAGCGCCAGACAGGGTAACAACAAGTACCATATTTTAACGTCATTTGGTTTGACGTGGCCAGGTCGAACTACCGACCTTCCTCTTTCCATGCAAACGCTCTATCCACTACACTACTGATGAGGTCTGCAATTTTGAATACTAAATACTAAATAGGTGGCTGTTAAAAGTATAATGCGTATGGAATGACTGTAACAGACGAAATGGAAATGGAAAAGTGACAATATTAATGAGATAAAATGACCGTTTGAGCAATTTGCTTGGCACTGGTCCAAATGTAATATGCTGACTGCAATAGAATAAATACGCTTAGGACATCTTCGATTAAACATTTGTAGTTTCTGCAGATCTAAATGTTGGTCTAAAGCATGGTCTTTGATAGTTTAATGGAAACAACGTCCATTTAGGGGAAACTGGTCCATCGGTCAGTAGATCCAGGCCCTACAAAGGAACGCAACTCTGCACATCAAATTACTTCTCCCTGGGCCACCGCGCCTCCTCATATTTGTGACCACTGTGGGTGCGTGAGTGAGTGAGTTTGGGTTAACCTCTTGAACCTCTGTGTAAAAAGGGCTTCACACGTTGTACCCACATGAGGAATCGAACCTGGGCCTACGGCGTGACGAGCGAACACTTTAACCACAAGGCTACTCCACAGGCTTATCAAGTAGAATAAGTCGAAGGTGTTAATCGTAATAGATATAATCCCCTGGATAATCGAGGATGTATAGATATATGTCTCTATCTCACGTTCTTAACGTCAAGGGTTTTCCTCCCACATCAAGCTGACACGCTGTGATATAACTGGAACACTGTTCAAAACGGCGTTAAATCCAACTCCTTAATTTCAAGGCAGTAGCTCGCTCTATATGCAGCTATAAGGTGTTCGTAGCGTGTGAAACAGAAGGCCAACTGTACAAGAATGTGCCAATATTATCTCTGATGAAGGGTGGTGATGCAGACATATGAAATATCCAGATGTAATTATTGTGGTGCGTTTATCATTCTGGCTGTGCAATCATCATACGGTGGTGGTGCTGACGGCGTTGACGGGAGCGGTGGCGCTGACGGTGCTGTAGTTGCAGGTGCACGTGTGTACTCTTGGTATGAAGAATATGTAGTCCCTAGAAGAAAACCACGTATTGTGAGTGAGTGAGTTACGATTGTATGTCGCATCAGCAATTTGTCAGTTATATAGTGAGTGAATAATGTTGACCACCGCAGTCAGCAATATTCCAGCTATATAGCCCGGAGTCCCGTTAAAAATCAGGACCTGTCAAATTGAAATTGTTCGCTAAACAAGCTGGTTATCCTGAAAAGAATTTGTTGTTAATTAAATACAGAAAACGGTGCCAAAGTTCGTTTGTTTGTTGTTTTTGTTTATTTAACGCCGCGCTCAGCAATATTCCAGCCCTATGACGGCGGTCTGTAAATAATCGAGTCTGGGCCAGAGAATCCAGTGATTGACATCATGAGCATCGATCTACGCAATTGGGATACGATGACCTGCATCAACCAAGCCACCGAGCCTGACCACTAAATCGCCTCTTACGACAAGCGTAGTCGCCTTTTACAGCAAGCATGGGTTACTGAAGACCTATGCACGGCTACGAAGCACAAAGGGACAGAACGTCCTTT
The DNA here is from genome assembly GCF_023055435.1 of Haliotis rufescens. Taxonomy (NCBI): domain Eukaryota; kingdom Metazoa; phylum Mollusca; class Gastropoda; order Lepetellida; family Haliotidae; genus Haliotis; species Haliotis rufescens. Next base: position 9,914,628 of record NW_025963868.1, on the reverse strand, counting down.
AAACAGTGGATTAAACGACTATTATGCATGCTAGTAACGGTTTGAAATATACGCGAATATTTTGTTTGTTTGTTGTTTAACATCGGTCACAATGACACACAATCTTCCCTGTAAGAGTGACCGTGGACGTTATACTAACTTTAGCACTGTTTCTAAAGTTACTTCAGTGAGTAAAAGAACGTCTTGAACTTCTGCTATATTTGTTAATTTTGTTTGTTAGTTTGTTTGTTTGTTTGTTGTTTAACGCCGCACTCAGCAATATCCCAGCTATATGACGACGGTCTGTAAAAAATCGCGTCTGGATCAGACAATACAGTGATTGACGTTATGAGCATCGATCCACACAATTGGGATTCGATGACACGCATCAACCAAGTCAGCGAGCCTGACCACCCAATTCCGTTAGTCGCCTCTTACGACAGTATTCCAGTTATATCCCGTCGTGTCAGCTTAATATGTGGGAGGAAAGCCCGCAAGTGATGCAGGTCTCAGACGTTTACCACTTCGGTGAAACCCACGAGCACGGGTTTGGTGCTGACAAACCTGGAAACATAATCGGGGCGAACCGGGATTCGAACCCACAATCATAGGTTTCTGGCGTGCCCAAGGGACGCAACTCTGCACAGCGAATCGCGGCGCCTTAGACGACTGTGCCACCCGTGCCCCGGTCGCATAGCTTCTGTGGAGATATTGGATACACAGCTCAACGTCTGTCACTATCGTCTAAAGACTGTGTGATTTACCTGTCTGCATGTCCAGTGGGTATTGACTGACCACGCGGTTCTCCCCCTCTTGTTCCTCCTTGCAGCACATCCAGAACATGATGACCACCACGAAAATGCTGAACAGCACAAACACCACCGTCACGACCAAGACGTTGTATCTGTCCAAGCCGGAACTACGTGATAACAAGGTGAGAGAGAGTGAGGTGAGGTGAAATAGGGTTTAACGTCGCGTCCAAGATTATTGCACTTATATAGCGACGTGCATGTAGTGTGTGTGTTTGTGTGGCTGCTTGTACTAGTCCGGACTGATGCCGATTTATAGTGCTAGCTCACTGAGATACCATGCCGCAGTTTAACATGAATACCCCACTCAGACACAGTATACTGACTCCGAGCCGACCAGTCCTTGTTTTAGCCCCTTAATGCCGAGCGCCAGACAGGGTAACAACAAGTACCATCTTTTAACGTCTTTTGGTATGACGCGGTCGGGGATCGAACCCCGGACCTTCCACTCTCCGGGCAGACGCTCTACCACTAGACCACGGAGGCGGTCTTTGAGAGTGTGTGAGCATGGTTTAAGGCCGCTTATAGCAATATTCCCGCAATATCACGGGGACACCAGAAATGGGCTTCACACGTTGTACCCATGTCAGGAATCGCACCCGGGTCTTCGGCGTGACGAACGAATGCTTTAACCACTAGGCTACCCGATCGCCAAAAAGATGAGAGAGTATGTAGGGGATATTAAAATTATACTACAATTAAGGCCAGATTTTTTTCGGGCCTTTTTTGCGGATTTTCGGCCCACATATTCAGGTCGGTAGATCGAAAATAATATAAAACAATAAATTCCAATTTCAAATAAACTGCCTGGCCAAAGGAGTGAGTGTTTGAGTGAGTGAGTAAGTGATTGAGTAGGGTTTACGCCGCTTTTAGCAATATTCCAGCAATATCACGGCGGGGGACACCAGAAATGGGCTTCACACATTGTACCCATGTCGGGAATCGAACCCGGGTCTTCGGCGTGACGAGCGAACGCTTTAATTATTTTTTGTGATGTGTTTGATACGGGTATCATAGTTTTCTTGTGGGCCTTAAGTTTGCAGTGTTTCCGCTACTGTTTCCAGCCTAGTAACCTTTTGGTAAAGTTTGTCATTTTTTTGTCAAATCAAATGTTCAAGTGTATACTTTTTTTGCTCGGCTGTTTACATTAAAGGGGAATACTTCAAACAAACAAAAGTTAAAAATATATACTTGAAAAATAAACCGGCAAATATATGCTCTATCTACTGAAAGACAAACTGCATTTTGACAAATGCTATAAAAAATTGAAGGATATTCAATATGAAAAGATTATCACGATTAGAATTTTTAAATAGGAATTGCGAGAGCTCCTTGATGGTATTGATGAGGGGAAACTTCAGATTTACTGGTTCAATGGTTTAAGAGGAGTCTTGTGAAAAAGGGGGGAAGGATGGAATTTATGGAAGACGGGCGACAGACAAGACCAAAAGAAAATTGATACAACCAAGAAAGTTAATCTACGGCATGGTGACACAGCTCATGGGGGCAATAAAACTCAGGATTCTGCTTGTAAGTTTGTTGAACATACTCATGCATTGTGTAGACATATTTACAAAGAGCTGTTTCAATAGTTCGTAGCAAATAAAATTTATCGCAAGTTACTCAACAACATGTATATAATTAAAGGGTGTTTTTTTAACCTACCTTGTCATGGCAACGCTCTCCCTAAAAGAAGAACGTAAATTCTTGATGAAATTAACAATCCGAACATGCAATATTGGCATCGTAATAATCTAGCTCGGTTTGAAGCTGATCTGTAAAGGTTCTTGCAATAATTTGTGACTATGGATGGACGTCTAAGCAACAAGTACCTGATCAATACACGGTGTTCATGTTTGTTCATGGATCCGTGAAGATCCCGGGGTAGAATAGGTCTTCAGCAACCCATGCTTGCCGTAAAAGGCAACTATGCTTGTCGTAAAAGGCGACTAATGGGATCGGGTGGTCAGGCTCGCTGACTTGGTTGATGAATGTCATCGATCCCAATTGCGTGGATCGATGCTCATGATGTCAATCACTGGATTGTCTGGTCCAGACTCGATTATTTACCAACCGCCGTCATATAGCTGGAATATTGCTGAGTGCGGCGTGACACAAAAAACATAGGCAATTGTTTGGGGTTTTAAAAGATGGAAAAACAAAGTCGTGTCAACAAAGACAGGAAGCGGTAAATCACGTTCATACTTTCTTGATTATCGATCATATCGTATCACTTGGCGGCGCCATTTTGTTTGAAGCAAATGCAAGTGATATGAGAGGCGGAATCTGATTGATCAATAGGAGGGACGACGTAGAAGAGACATAACTCGTAATAGCCACTACGATCTTTTACAGTCAGTTAACTCCCTTGCCCCCGGTAGATGGGCTGATTTCAGCGTTAAACAACAAATAAAGGACACGCGTGGAGCTAATGAATCGCATCGAGTCATACATTACAATCATCTATTTTTCTATGGTCTGGGCGAGGTGAAATTGGGTTTAACGTCGCGTCCAAGATTACTGCACTTATATAGCGACGTGCATGTACGTGTTTGGCTGGCCGGTTGTACTAGTCCGAACTAATGCGGGTTATACAGTGCTAGCCAACTGAGATACCATGCCGCAGTTTAACATGAATACCCCACTCACACACGACTCCGAGCTGCAGGACCTGTCCTTGTTTTAGTCCCTTAGTGCCAAGGAGGGTTATTTAACGTCATTTGGTATGACGCGGCCGGGGATCGAACCCCGGACCTTCCGCTCTCCGGTAAGACGCTCTTTCCACGGGGCGGTCTCCACAAAGTGTAATACGGTGAGGTGAGGTGAATTGGGTTTAACGTCGCGTCCAAGATTATTGCACTTATATAGCGACGTGCATGCACGTGTGTGTGTTTTGTGTGGCTGCTTGTACTAGTCCGGACTGGTGCCGATTTATAGTGCTAGCTCACTGAGATACCATGCCGCAGTTTAACATGAATATCCCACTCAGACACAGTATACTGACTCCGAGCCGACCAGTCCTTGTTTTAGCCCCTTAATGCCGAGCGCCAGACAGGGTAACAACAAGTACCATCTTTTAACGTCTTTTGGTATGACGCGGCCGGGGATCGAACCCAGAACCTTCCGCTCTCCGGGCGGACGCTCTACCACAAGACCACGGAGGCGGTCGTAATACGCTAAGACATTATTCTGAAATAGTGGATGTTACTCCAGGTTTACCAGCAACCCAGTACCTAAAATGGAACACATCTAACCACGTACTCACAATGAGAGATTAATGCATCAAGTGATGAAGGTCGTCATCTTCATCGAGCGTCATCTCGCAACCTGCTGTCTCCGGAGCGAGTCAAATTTGATTGCTGCTATATGCTATATATATATATTGCAGGGCTTCAATAGATTGCATTCCAAGTTGTGCATTTCACAGCGAGCCACTGTTCGCAAATCGATGTTACGTTGTCGTAGTTACAGCTGAAACAGCTGCAGTGCATGGCTTCAGATGAACAAAAGACTTCGGACCTGGGTCGAACAACGTCAGCTTCCTTTTGAAAATGGGGCGGTTGGGTAGTCTAGTGGTTAAAGCGTTCGCTCGTCATGTCGAAGGCACGGGTTCCATTCTCCACAAGGGTACAACGTGTGAAGCCCATTTCTGGTGTCCCCAGATGTTACTCGAATGTTGGTAAAGGCGGCGTAAAACCCAACCCACTCCTTTTGAAATTAAGTATGCTTCATTTTTAAGATGTCTATGCTTTTTGAAGTTTTGAAGAGGCGTTTTTATGTAACTTTTTAAGGCTTCGTTTTTTGTTTGTTTTTTGTTTGTTTGCTTTGTGTTGTTTTGTGTGTTGTGTTTTTGCTTTACGCAATAGTCAACAATGCTTCTGCTTTAAAAGGGCGGCCTGTAACTTAACTAATCGAGTCTGTCACCCAGACAAACCACTATTTATAACGAGCAACGCCCCAAGCCGTTGGGGTACGATAATACGCCTTCAACCAAGTTACCAAAACAGGTCTCCGTTCCACACAGCGGTCGTAGCGCTAAGACGATCGTAACTCCCATACTTTAACACTGACTTATGACAGTCGTAGCGCTAAGACGATCGTAACTCCCATACTTTAACACTGACTTATGACAGTCGTAGCACTAAGACGATCGTAACTCCCATACTTTAACACTGACTTATGACAGTCGTAGCGCTAAGACGATCGTAACTCCCATACTTTAACACTGACTTATGACAGTCGTAGCACTAAGACGATCGTAACTCCCATACTTTAACACTGACTTATGACAGTCGTAGCGCTAAGATGATCGTAACTCCCATACTTTAACACAGACTTATGACAGTCGTAGCACTAAGACGATCGTAACTCCCATACTTTAACACAGACTAACGACAGTCGTAGCACTAAGACGATCGTAACTCCCATACTTTAACACAGACTAACGACAGTCGTAGCACTAAGACATTCGTAAATCCCATAATTTATCACAGACAGAACGGGGCCCTGACCACCCGAACTATTTAACGACCAGCACAGGTTGCTGGAGACCTGCTGTCACCTGGAATCACCACGGGGTTCATAAATAGCTTCCTAGAGAAATCGGCATATAAAACATGCACTATTCATATACTCTAAACTATTTATATCTGAGAAAGATGTACACTATTACCAAAATATGGCATGCAGTTATAAACATTACACACACACACACACACACACACACACACACACACACACACACACACACACACATCTTACTCCACTTATTTAATTATATAAATATATATATATATATATATATTCTGGCAACCACCTCCATCTGTTCCCAGCATATTATCCCATGCATATTATCCCATGCTTAACGCAGGTAGCCGAAATCCACAGGTCCGGCTTCAGCGACGTTGTAACACCCGGCAACACCGGCCGCTCTGTCCAACAGCACCATACACTGGCCAATATTCAACACGACACGACGACGACGTGCACAATGATTCGAAAAGGTTAGTAGATTTTAAACGATGACATTGATATGAGAGTAGGTTCACGGAACTAAAAAGGTCAAAATAGCTTCGTTGCCTGTAACTTTGCGTTTGTTGGCTGTTGGATATTTTAGCTCTGGAATGTCTTTGATTAACAACCGACACTTTTCAGCCGACATACTCGCGATGTTATGTTAATTTAGATACAGTCTGATTGAGAGGAAGTTTTTTTGTTTGTTTATTTAAAAAAAAAAAATACTTAATAATAATAAGGATCAGAACTCCAATAGGCGCGGGTACCACCAGACACACAGCGTACGACACAATAAACGCAGGGTTTCTTAGATTTAAATTTTCTTTGAATAAACATAATCTTAGAAAGGAAGGGTCACGTTCGCTATTCATGATACTGTCGGATCCCCGTGTCACGAACCTTGCGGGACCGTGTTGTAACTTCGAGCTATCCGGATATTCGAGATAGCAAGGCATGGACATCCAGCTTCAATGGCAGGAATTTCAACTGGGGTTTTGTCCAGTGCTAAACATATATAAACCTTTTAGTATTTCACTAAGAATTGCAATATTGCATATTTCTTTCCCTTTCCATTATGAGAACTTCGAGGTTACAAAAGAAATTCGTGCTCAACACTACTTCATGCTCAAATTCATGCTCATTCTTAAAGTCATACTCAATGAGACTTGTACTCACGCAGAGGGTATAAAACGTCTCGAGACCGCGCTTATAACCTCGGGGCTTGCGCCTGATTAAAAATTAAACGTGAGTATAACTTTTTTTATAACTATTTTTGTATTGCTCAAGGAGGATTTGAAATATGAAGTAAGGTGCTTGTTACTGAATTAGGAACTGTAACCAGTTCACTTCACCACTTTCCGGGGCAGTCGGGTAGTGGTTAAAGCGTTGGCTCGTCACCCGGGTTCGATTCCAGACATGGGTACAATGTGTGAAGTCCATTTCTGGTGTCCCGCCGTAATGTTGCTGGAATATTTCTAAAAGTGGCGTAAAACCGTACTCACACACTCACCACTTTCCACCGATGTAGGGGAGGTGGGTAGGCTAGTGGTTAAAGCGTTCGCTCGTCACGCCAAAGGCCATGGTTCGATTTCCCCTATATGTACAATGTGTGAAGCCCATCTCTGGCGCACCCCGCCATGATAGTGCTAAAGCGGCGTAAAACTCACTCATTTAATGATATAGACGGCCTGTTATATGTAGGCCGGGTATTATTAGCCTAATGAAGAGTAGAAGAAGAATGTTGTAAAACATGAACCCTTTCGGTTTTTTAAAAGTGCTCAAAACACGTCATTTAACGTCATAATTAAACTGATGCCTATATGCGACTAAAGGTTTGCTCGATGATTATATAATAATACCGTATTCGACGTAATAAGCGCCCAGGGCGCTCTCAAAATTAGAAAGAGGGGGCTCTTATTAGAATATTATTTTGGTGAAAAAAGTTGAAAGAAAAATTTCGTGATTTATGCTGACAGCCTGAAATCTGTATGTACGACGGATATATTTTTCCAGAATTTAATTGCCCATAATTAAGGGTGCATATAACACACGAGTGCGTATTATACGCGAATAAATAAGTCTTGTGTACATTGATCAATTGGAAGGGGTGCTAATTGGGATTGTTCACTTGCAAATGTATTAGCAAATATCGCCGTGGGCGCCTATGAGAGCGGGGCGCTTATTACGTCGAATACGGTACATCATTATAAAGTCCAAGAACACCCGATATTTTCATGTGACGAGTCAATCTGTGTAAATGTACTTGCAGGTGGATATTTCAACACACAGCCGTCCAATTGTGGGTGTTATTTAACTTGTCTTGAGTAGTATATTTGACCCACCCCTCTAGTATTCGGTGTATTGTGTCTCTATTCTAGTAGGATACTATAATGCACGTACTATTACTGTTGAGGCGGGTCCAGTTTTATTAAGAGGGAGGTTGGATTGATTAGGAGTGTCATTTGACAATGCAAGCAGGTATTTCACCCCACTCCGACTGTCGCTAACTGACCCTTGAAGATCCGGGTTAGAATAGGTCTTCAGCAACTAATGCTTGGCTGTAAGAAGCGACAAACGGGATCGGGTGGTCAGGCTCGGTGACTTGGTTGATGAATGTTATCGTATCCCAATTGCGTGGATCGATGCTCATGATGTCAATCACTGGATTGTCTGGTCGTAAAGCTGGCATGTTGCTGAGTGCGACGTCAAACAACAAGCAACAAACAAACAAACAAACAAACAAACTGTCGCTAATTGGGTGCACAGGAGGGCCTGTCGTCTAAGGCATTGAGGAGCTAAAAAAGACTCGTTCGGAGTCAGTATACTGTGTCTGAGTGGGGTATTTATGTTAAACAGCGGCATGGTATCTCAGTCGGCTAGCACTATACAATCGGCATTTGTCCGGACTTGTACAAGTAGACACGCACACACACACGCGCACGCAGTGCAATAATCTTAGTTGCGACGTTAAACCCAATTTCACCTCACCTCACCTCACCTCACCTCACCTCACAGTCTTTGGCTATGTTGTAAGCTGTGTCTTGTTTCAGGTTTTCTTCACGATGGCTTCCTTTCTGTCAAACGGAAGATGATGCGGCTTCACCGACACCGTTACATGATTGGCAGCGTCGCCGCCATCGTCACCATCAGCCTAGTCTTGATCCGACACTCCGTACACAAGGCACAGTTACGTGACCAGGGCTCCAACCCAAACCCTGTCACCCCTAACCTAATAAATCACAACAAAATCATAAAGGGTCAAGGTCAACTGAAAAATATCGGTCAAGGTCAAATGAAAAATATCGGTCAAGGTCAACTGAATAATATCGGTCAAGGTCAAAATGGATTAGGCAATGACGAACTGAAGAATCCAAATTCCCGACCGACCTCCAATCTGGATGTTGCACCAAAAGGCGAAGAAGGTATTGAAAAAAGGATTAATAAGACATTGCATGAAATACTACAAAACCGTTTACCAAGTGGGAGTAAGAAGGACGTTCTCAGTAAGACTCATGGGAATTTCAATTCAATATCTAGACACATGCTGGGCCTACAAACGCCGAACAAGGACCCAGAAGCCTGGCACAACAACGTCTCCAACTCCGTCTGGCTCGACTACTTCACACCGACAACGACTGTCACCAACCCTCACAATTTTGAATTCCTCCTGCCAGCAAAGTCGACGTGTGACCACATACAGGAAGTGGATGTCGTGGTCACCATCCACTCAAGACACCAGAACCGGAAGAGACGTGACGTCATTAGGAGCACGTGGGGCGGAGGGGCCAGGACAGGTCTGTGGATGAGCGAAGCCCTTCCCGGAACAGCCAGAGTGGTGTTTCTATTCGGGAAAAGTCATAATAACACTGAAAATATTCTTCTTGAGAAGGAAAACAAAATCCATGGAGATATTGTTCAAGAAGATTTTACGGACGTGTATAGAAACTTGACACTGAAGAGTCTGATGGGGCTGCGGTGGGTGGCCCGATACTGCACCTCGGCTCGCTATATGCTGAAAACCGACGATGACGTTTTTGTACATCTGTCCCGTCTGATTCGTTTTGTAAAGAAACTAAAAGACAATCAGTCCGCCGCGAAATATATTTATGGACGACAAAATTATCCTATCCCCGCGCCGAGGTCGGGCCACTGGGGTGTAGACCGGAAGTTGTACCCCTTCAAACGTTTTCCCAAGTACGTAAGCGGCGGAGGGTATCTACTTCCGGTTTCAATGGCAGGTCCGTTGTTTAACGTTTCAAAATATTTCCCACAATTCCCGTTAGAGGATGTTGGATTAACGGGCGTGTTACGAAAGGCGCTTGGGTATGAGCTGCAATATCTTCCGGCGCTTATAGAGAGGAGGTTTCGGCATCATTCCGCTGTGTGCGATATGGCGAGGATTACAGATTATGTTCTCATTCATGCTATTGACCCCTCGCTAATGCAAGGTATTTACGACACGTTGGCTAGAAATGGGACAGGTTGCCCAGATAACGTGAGAGTTTTCCAACAGCTGAGGCGCTACTTGGGGAAGGACATCCCATTACATATTGTGTAACATTTAAAACAGAACAATGCCATCCTCAATTTCCAGCTTTATTCATCGCCATTCCACCCGTGTAGATCTTGGTTAGAATTGTTCTTCAGCGATCCATGCTTGATGTAAGGGGTGACTAACGGGATCGGGTGGTCAGGCTCGCTGACTTGGTTAATGCTTGTCATCGTGACCCAGTTGCGTAGATCGATGCTCATGATTTCAGTCACTGGATTGACGATCCGGATTATTTGCGACCGCCGTCATATAGATGGAATATTGCTGAGTGCGGCGTTAAACAACAAACAAACAAACAAACAAACAAACAAACAAACAATGAACTAAGGGATCAAGGCCGAACTCTTTTATTAAAGAAATGAACGACAAGAGGGGGTTGTTTATCGTACAATATACCACTGCTGGCAGAATATACCACGAGAGGCGCAGTCCCGTGTACGAAAGCCTTTTTCCAGATACTAAGTGGAATTTTCCAGATACTAAGTGGAATTTTCCAGATACTAAGTGGAAATTTCCATTTAATAGGGATATGAATATTTTTGGACATGGCCCTAAAAGGCTGCCGTACCCGTGTGGTTTATTCTCCCTGCAATTTTCAAGCTTTACAAATATTAACCCTCCCTGAATACGATCCGAGCTTGGCAATATCGGACAAGTCCATTTTATGAAACGGAGGGTTAAGTGTGGTATTTCCTGAATATTCCTGATCCAACAAAAAAATTAAAACTGAGTATATATCTTTTATTCTCAAATGTCCGCAATATCCCCTCAAAACAGCGTTGTCCAATATTGTCCTGAAAAAATTAGCGTGGCTCCGCACATATTGTCTTGCTCGTCCATTCAGAGAGAAAAAATGGATGTCTCAGACGCAACTCTGTACAGCGATAAGTCATATCATTGTACTGTTTTTAGCATCGGTGGTGATTTTCTACCCATAAATCTTTGTTAAGCGAGATACGATTGATCAAGGTGTGGATTTTTTTGGTCAATAAATGGAATTTCAAAATGGTGGCTCAAAGTCACGTGATACTTTCGGTCTTCAAGCCATTGCGCGTCGCTCGATGTCTTCCTTTACAAAAGGAGTTTATCTACTCTGTTGTCAACACATAAACATGTACATACGACGGGATAACTGTCTGTTATGGCTGTTTCAGCCTTAAGTATACCAAACACTCAACAGCATCTTCACACGCTCGACAGGGGCGCAACAGTTAAAGTCACACCGCCTGCTGTCTTCAACCATTAGTGACAGTAAATGGCGCATTAAAGCACGACGTAAATGTGCACTGGTGTCTGGTGTGAAAGTGACGCTGATCTGAAAGGCTATACGGTGGTAGATGTATTGTGTCAAACTACAAGCTGTCACTGTACTGAGTCATCTACAAAGCGACCTTAGCGTTAAGACGGTCGTAAATCCCTATGCTTGTCGTAAAAGACTACTAACGGGATCGGGATCAGGCACTGGGGCCACGACTGGGCCACCCGTTCGCCACGATTGTGGTTGATGCTGTGTTTGCATCACAGTAGGGTACACGCAGGGTAGGTAGATAACTTGGCCTCTGTTAGTAGTTGTCTTCTTTGTTTGGAGGGGGCACGGGTGGCCCAGTCGTCTTAGGCGCCGCGATTCGCTGTGCCGAGTTGCGTCCCTTGGGCACGCCAGAAACCTATGATTGTGGGTTTGAATCCCGGTTCGCCCCGATTATGTTTCTAGGTTTGCCAGCACCATACCCGTGCTCGTGGGTTTCACCGGTGGTAAACGTCTGAGACATCCACCATTAAGCTGACACGCCGCGATATAACTGGAATACTGTTAAAAGCGGCGTTAAACCCAACTCACTCACTCACACTCTTTCTTTGGATTTCGATGGTTACTAGGCGTATCCTCTTTTTCCAATGACTGACGTTGGCATGGAGAATCTCGGTTTGTAGCCAGGAAATATGGCGGTCAATATATGAAGCGTTCGTAAAATATAAACCGTATGGTTTTACGCCGCTGATAGTAATAATCCAGCGGGGACACCAGAAATGGTCTTTACGCATTGTACCCACGCGGGAATCGAACCCGGGTCTTCGGCGTGACGAGCAATTTAATAGCATATCAATCACTATGTATCCATTATGTACACAATCAATACAATGACAATTACGAGTGGAGTGGGTTTGGTTTCAGTGAGTGAGTAAGTTGGTTTTAACAGTATTCCAGTTATATCACGGCGTGTCAGCTTAAATGTGGGAGGAAATCCTGAAGTGATGCAGGTCTCAGGCGTTTACCGCTTATAGGTAGGATGGTGAGAAACTTGAAACCAAATCTGACGGATCAGAATTCGAACCCATCATCAATGGTTTATGTGTGCCCAAGGGACGCAACTCCGCACAGCGAACCTCAGACGACTGGGCCACCCGTGTCCCCGTTGTTTAACAGTAGGAGTTATTATTGGTTTGGTTTGACTTTTGTGCTAGCTGCCAAAGTGAAGATGAGAAGTATCGATTGTACAGTGAAAAAGACCCGGGTTTATGTATTCTATCAAAACGACAAGGACATCTTCCGATTGCGCACTTGGTTGCAAGAATCCGCCACCCTACAACATTCCGAAAAGGCACGCAGGTCACACATCAACTGAAGTCAACGTCATGTCCAAGATAATTGTACTTATATAGCAACGTGCTACAGATCCTACTGCTACTGATCCAACTACTACTACTGATCCTACTACTACTACTGCTACTGCTACTACTACTGCTACTGCTACTACTACTACGGATCCTACTACTACTGCTACTACTACTAGTGCTACTGATCCTACTACTGAACCTACTACTACTACTACTGATCCTACTACTACTACTACTACTACTGATCCTACTACTACTGCTACTACTACTAGTGCTACTGATCCTACTACTGCTACTACTGAACCTACTACTACTACTACTGATCCTACTACTACTACTACTGATCCTACTACTACTGATCCTACTGCTACTGATTCTACTACTACTACTGCTGCTGCTACTACTACTACTACTACTACTGATTCTACTACTACTACTGCTGCTGCTGCTACTACTACTGCTACTGATCCTACTATTACTACTGATATTACTACTACTACTGATCCTACTACTACTATTACTACTACTACTGATCCTACTGCCCCCCCCCCCCCCCCCCCCCCCCGTCGTATCATGAAAGAAATGATAATGTAACTACTCAGTATGTTGCTGCCACTATTTCTCCTGTAGATATTGTATCAGATTGTGATACTGATGCGAAATATGAATTTGTAAGTTTGATGGCATTGCTGACTATGCTAGCTCTAAGCTAAACAATTCCGAAGGTGTGGCTAACTTAGATTTTATGTTTTTTAAATATAAAATAATATGAACTCTGGCATTCGGATCTTAAAGATTCTGTTTGCATTCACTTGTATATTTCATTTAAAATATGGGGCGGTCGGGCAGCTTAGAGGTTGAAGCGTTCGCTCGTCACGCCGAAGACCCAAGGTTCAATTCCGGCATGGGTACAATGTGTAAAGCCCATTTCTGGTTTTCCCCGCCGTGATATTGCTGGAATATCGCTTAAAGCGGCACAAAACCATAGTCACTCACTCACTCATTTAAAATATGAAATTTTGGAGGCTTTCTGATCTTAAAGTATGTGTTTGAAAGTGCTTGAATATTTCATTTAAAATATGAAATCATGTGCACACTTCAATTAGCTGTCATGGCGAAATATGGGGCTGTTGATAAATTGAAACGAAATCGGATATGTTGCATGTGTATCGAACATCTATGTGTGGCATGTGGCTCCCAGACAACATTTGGTTTGTAGGGAGACGGTGTTGGTGCTTCGTCCGCGCACATCTCTTCATGCGATCTTTGTGCGGATTTCGTTGGGAGGGTAGTGCCTAACGCAGCACATATCCAGATGTGAAGAGTTACCTCCCCTGGCCGAGTTATGAAGACGAAACCGCTGTTTCATCGGCAGTCTGAGAGAGAAGCTTGCCTGGGTGTCACACGGAGTAGATCAGGGTCAACTGTATGTTTGTTTGTTTGTTGTTTAACGCCGCACTCAGCAATATTCCAGCTATATGACGGCGGTCTGTAAATAACCGAGTCTGGACCAGACAATCCTGTGATTAATATCATGAGCATCGATCCACGCAATATGGATACGATGACATCCATCAACCAAGTCAGCGAGCCTGACCACCCGATCCCGTTGGTCGCCTCTTACGACCAGCAGAGTCGCCTTTTACGGCAAGCATGGGTTGCTCAGCACCTATATTCTTACAAGGAATACCCGCGGGGTCGATGATGATGATGATGATGATGATGATGATGATGATGATTGTAATGTACAAGCCTTTTGTACATTTCGGTCAGTAGACAGTGAGATGAATCATATTGTATATGTTGTATGTGATACAGCATACTACCGTAAAGATATACGCTATTGCTACATGAATTAACGTATATCACCACTGATCTTACTGACTGTTTGTTTAATGTGCAAAAACAAAATGTGAACTCGTTCTAAATCACATGTTTCGATTTGGCAACGTGATAGTTCGTGTGACGTCACCTATATTCGTGAGTCTGTTCCACGAAACTACTTCTTGTAGCATAATGGCTTAAATCAGCCTTGTATGGCTACAAAAGTGCATCTAGTCCATCTAAATGCATTGTATATTACTACACAGCCGTGACTCGAAGTAAAATAACTTCTGTCACTGGTGGAGTGCAATTTCCCCACGTTCCACCGACCGTATCCTCGTGCGAGAGACTACTTCCGGTATGACGTCACTTTGTTGACAGTTTGATCGGTTGTAGATTTTCTGATACGAGAGTGAAAGCCGGTTCGAGCCGAGATATGTGAGTTGACATTCAAGTATTTTATATTTATTGTACATCTTCCTAAATGAATGAAATACTGAAAAGAATAATTATATTCTTGTAAATTAATAAATCTTATTGTGCAATTCTTAATTGTGAAATTATTCTTGAAAAATTAAATAATTAAAACTGTGTGGTTGGTGGTATTGGGAGTGATCCACAATTCGCTACCAGAGCTGTACCCCAATATCCACCCCCTGAACCGTTACATATACCATTCATTTTGGACCAACTCGAGAACATTTATCAATCACCTAAATATTACTTGCCCATGCCTATTGTTAGCAAATATAGCCCTGATCAAGAGAATTAGGAGATAAACATACTGTGTTTTCAATGTAGAGCTAGGTTACCTGTAGATTTAACCCCGCTAAATTGAATTTGGAACCGAACCCGCAGCGTGAGGTTTCAAATGTTAAATTTAGCGCGGTTAAATCTACAGGTAACCTAGCTCTACATTGAAAACACAGTATGTTTATCTCCATTCTACCATTAAACCCGAATCAGCGCCCTTCCGCATCGCCCTCCCGTTCATAGGAAAAGCCTCCCACATCATCAGCCGCCTCCTCAAACAGCAAGCCAACATCGACACCCACTTCACCAGCTCCAACTCCCTCAACACCCTGCTAAGAGCCAACGGCAGGAACACATCTAAACCCCAAGAGGTTAAAGGTGTAGTCTACAAAGTTGACTGCAACTGCGGGCAATCTTACGTAGGTGAAACCTCCCGCCCAATCAACACTAGAATTAAAGAGCATAAAACCTCCACCATCAAATCCGACAGCAAATCAGCCATCTCGGACCATATCATCAACTGTCCCAATCACATCATCAACTGGGACAACGTCCAAATCCTCGCCAACAACCTTCATGATTTCACCAAAAGAAAACTAACAGAAGCAGTCCACATTCGCCGCCACAACCCATCAATCAACAGAGATCAAGGCTATTTCATCCCATCCGCCTACTATGAACTCATCAAACAATAATCACCTGTTTATTGGCTTCATGCCCCATTGGCTTCTAGCTATGTGTTTTCTGTCCATCGTGTTGTGATAGCATCATCCTTGCTGTCACATCTACCTATGTTATCCCACTCATGTATGCCCTTGTTGTTACTGTTAATCCTCCACTGTTAATCCTCCACTAGCTATATATATTCTGCACTATGTCCCTCATTCAGTCTTGCTTGACAACGGTATAAGGATCTATACCGAAACGTCTCTTTTTACAGTATTAAAGAAGTTGTTATCCATAAAATTGTGTCTACCTTGTCTTTCCATTCTACCATGACTCAATAAAATGCGAACTCTTTGGTGTTAGCAAATATACTGAGTGAAGCGGCATGGGTTGAGTTCAGTGTTTTGAGTGGGTTATCGATCTGAATTACGGAATCACCGAACAAATTATGGTGCCGTATATACTCAAGCAGTTTGTTTACACCGTAATACTTCACTCTAACATATGACAGGCATTGAAAGCATATAAGTACGGCAGCTTGGTTAGCTGACATGAGGTGGGCGTCCCTAAAGAAAACAAAGCAAGCTTTGCAAGCCTTTCGCTCTACATCGCACGTCACCATTATGACGTCATATCGCTCATTGTGACGCGAAAGATATGACGTCACAGTCGTATATAGAAAAGCGCTAAAAATTCCAAGCTCTCTGTGTCTCCAAAACGTAAAATCATTTCCTGTGTAGATTTCTATCGTGTTTTCTGCACGAAATGTATTGCCACACATCCTTTGAATATTGTAGTAACCGCGTCTGTGCATTTTGTAACCTGTAATTACAGATATAATTATTTAAATATGCCTACCGACACTGACTGAAAATAGTACTATTCTATGAATATTAGCTTCCGCGGCGATGCGGCCGTCAAACCAACTGTTTCAATCAGAGGGGGTTTATTGTGATTTAATAACCTCTGATTGACCAATCAGAATCGAGTAAATTCCAAATTCATGGTAGAATAGTAATTTCTTTGCAGTCTGTTCGTTTCGTTGAACGAAAATCTCCAAAATCACAAGTACTATACAAATACTAGAATGCATAGAGTAACATACTGTATCAAAAATGCATAAAACACATTTCGCAGTCCATAAACGGATAAGCTGTTAGTACTGATGTAAGTAAATATTTAGTTGTTAATTTCATATGATTTCTCCCATGTCGCCGGGGCAGAAGACATTATTCGTTAGCCTTCCGTGCGGACGTCGCGGTTCAAATCCCGCTGGCGACAAACGTTTTTCATGAAATTGTTCTATCCACTCTCCTACCCAGAGTTCCATGCGGCCGGCAGCCAGCTAGCATAGTACCTCTGCCACAGGCCAGCGCCATGTGACGATTCGTCACATCTTTCACAGTCCATTCAAGATATTGCATATGCTTTTCATCCGTTTCATGTTTGACAAGTCTACACATTTTAATAAACAAATGTCAAAGAATGGTTAACTTTCATTGAGAAAGTATGCAAATACGTAAAAATCTACTTGTTTTTGCGTAGTTATCCTATGTTTACATTGGTTGTACGGCTCCACGTGCTGTCATCGAAGCCCAACGGAGAGCTAGCGACACGGTCACTTTGATGCATAAATATATATTGTCATGCAACTCACTGTCGCAGTTGTAGTAGCATATCTATATAGTTATGCAAAACAATATGTAAAGCGCCCCCAAATACTTGCATTAGTCCGTTCTATACTGATTTCTGAAAAAGCGCGTTTGTTTACAAACAAGAGAAAAGTCCGGTCGCGTGATATGCAAATTAGCCTGTGGCAGTGGTGTTATGCTGAGTCACCACTGCGACGGAGTGTGTGTTCTATCATTAAGACAAATGATAGGGGGAAAAAGAAGTTCCGTCATTGCCAACAGGTGTTTAACTAACAACTCAGTTAGTTAGACCACGGTCAAAGACAAAGGAGCCATGGTTTAACACTGGTTTATATCTAGAACTATACTGAACAACAAAAGTTCTTGTGACATTAAATAAGATTTAATGCAAAGGTATGTTTTTTACCAAATCTGAAACAATTTCGGTTTTCAACAGATAAAAGACTCCTGTAAGTGTTTAAATGGTTTAATTTGCCATACTGACTTTAAAAAATGCGTGATTTCATATTAAAAAAATGAACATGCCAAAATGTTTATTTACAAATCAATAGCGTGTGTGTCCACCCCTGGTTGCGATGCAAGCAACACATCTTCGTCTCATGGAACGGACCAGGCGTCGCACAAAGTCCTGTGGGATATCTGTCCATATCTGCTGGAGCATGTTTCGAAGTTCCTGGAGTGTCTGTGGTTCCCCAGCAGGATTTACACCATGCCGCTAGCTGCTGCCGAGTCAATGCAATATAAGCCCAATATTAACAAATACAAATACCATAAGCGTAGGAACAGGAACATTTGTCTCAAACTATTCGGATAAAGATTAATAAAGTTCTAAAACGTCATTCTAAGGTGAACTTTTAAATTATTAATCTATTTACTGGTTGAATCAACTCACAAACCGCGTAATAGACAAAAAGTCGGTGCACAGGATTTGGGTTAACATATTTTGTTGTTTTGGCATGAAATTACAATATTTATTTCGATAATTAGTTGAAAGTTTTAATCATCAATCCATGGAAATAAGAGGGAATATATCCAGAAGTATGATAGGAGTTGGTAACATTGTTGAGTAGGTATACAGTGCTCTGAGGTGAGGACACTTGGGCGACGGGAATGTCACATATCATGATGAGAATCATCTTCCCGAGGCAAGAGAGTTAACTGACTATAAAAGTCCTGTTTCCACGTGAAACTGGACTTTTAAAGTCAGTTAACTCTCTTGCCTCAGGAAGATGATTCTCATCATGATATGTGACTATAAAAGTCCAGTTTCCACGTGAAACTGGACTTTTAAAGTCAGTTAACTCTCTTGCCTCGGGAAGATGGATGAGAATATTGAGGTAAAAGAATTTAGACATAGCATCCGAACTGAAACTGGACTTTTAAAGTCAGTTAACTCTCTTGCCTCAGGAAGATGATTCTCATCATGATATGTGACTATAAAAGTCCAGTTTCCACGTGAAACTGGACTTTTAAAGTCAGTTAACTCTCTTGCCTCGGGAAGATGGATGAGAATATTGAGGTAAAAGAATTTAGACATAGCATCCGAACTGAAACTGGACTTTTAAAGTCAGTTAACTCTCTTGCCTCAGGAAGATGATTCTCATCATGATATGTGACTATAAAAGTCCAGTTTCCACGTGAAACTGGACTTTTAAAGTCAGTTAACTCTCTTGCCTCGGGAAGATGGATGAGAATATTGAGGTAAAAGAATTTAGACATAGCATCCGAACTGTGTTATTTGATAAGAGCAGCATACAGTGGAAGGTCTTTAGTCCGGAACTCGATTATTGGGAAACTGTGCCTTAACCAATATCTTCGAAAAAAGATTGTACAGACAACGAACTGAGAGTTGTGACACTACTTGGTGCCATCAGGCATGTTGTTGAGGACACATGGACTCAGTTCATAAGCATAGTCAGCAAAGAGTGGGTGAGTGAGTATGGTTTTACGCCGCTTTTAGCAATATTTCAGCAATATCACGGCGGGGGACACCAGAAATGAGCTTCACACATTGTACCCATGTCGGGAATGGAACCCGGGTCTTCGGCGTGACGAGCGAACGCTTTAACCACTAGGCTACCTGACCGCCCCTAGTCAGCAAAGAAATAAGCTCATGGCAGCTGAAGTCTATTCTCTATTTGTAACCTGACTATATACATATCTGTTATCATGCATGTACATACTGATTAATTAATTTCCATGTTTGTACTCCCCGATACTAATGGAGGAAATAAAGATTATTTATTTATCATACATAACGTCAAATGAGTGGATGAGTGAGTGAGTAAAGTTTCACGTCGCTTTGAACAGTATTTCAGCTTCATCTTGATGTCAGAGGGGTGAAGTGGAAGCCCGAAGTGATGCAGACAACACTGATAATTATAATGGTCGGTTTGTTGTTTACCGACCCACTCAGCAATATTCCAGCTATATGACGACGACTTGTGTATAACAGACCAGACAATCCAGTGATTCACATGATGAGCATCGCCTCATGCACTTGGGATACGACGACAGGCAATCAACCAAGTCAGCGAGCCTGACAACCCGATCCCGTTAGTCGCCTCTTACGACAAGCAGAGTCGCCTTTTACGGCAAGTATGGGTTGCTCAGCACCTATATTCTTACAAGGAATACCCACGGGATCGATGATGATGATGATGATGATGATGATGGTGGTGATGATGATCGATGATAATCGATGGTGATGATGATGATCGATGATAATGATGATAATCGATGGTGATGATGATGATCGATGATAATCGATGATGATGATGATGATGATGATAATCGATGAGATGATAATGATGATAATCGATGATGATGATGATGAAAATCGATGATGATGATGATGATGATGATGAAAATCGATGATGATGATGATAATCGATGATGATGATGATGAAAATCGATGATGATAATCGATGATGATGATGATGATGATGATGATGATGATCGATGATGATCGATGATGATGATAGATGATGCTCGAGGATCGAGGATGATGATGATGCTCGATGATGGTGATGATGATGCTCGATGATGGTGATGATCGATGATGGTGATGATGATGATCGATGATCGAGGATGATGATCGATGATGATGATAGATGATGCTCGAGGATCGAGGGTGATGATGATGCTCGATGATGGTGATGATCGATGATCGATGATGGTGATGATGATGATCGATGATCGAGGATGATGATCGAGGATGATGATCGGAATGATCACCCAAGGCGCTTAAACGAATCGGGTTGTCAGACTTGGTGACGTTGTTATGGTACCTGTCATTGTGCCCTGATCGTGGATCGTTGCTCATTATATTAGTCACTTGATTGTCTGGTCCAGATTCGATATTTAGAGGCCGGTACAAGGTGTGATATGCAAGACACAAAACTTGTAGAATGTTAGATGGAATAGTACGACATATGTGGTCGTATGAATAAGGTTTCTTTATTTAAACGCCTGCGTGTTATTGAAATCTCTAAAGCGTAGAAATTTTGTCAATAAAAGGACATTAGAAGATTTCCGGAAACATGTAACATGTGGACATGCAAATCTTTGATCCAGAGTGATTTTCGTAGGAAGAATAGGCGAAGACATATGGTGAAAATTCATCTTGGTTTCGGTGCTTGCTCGTAAGTGTGTTTGTTTGTTTGTTTGTTTGTTTGTTTAACGCCGCACTCAGCAATATTCCAACCATATGACGACGGTCTGTAAATAATCGAGTCTGGGCTAGACAATCCAGTGATTGACATCATGAGCATCGATCCACGCAATTGGGATACGATGACATGCATCAACCAAGTCAACGAGCCTGACCACCCGATTCCGTTAGTCACATCTTACGACAATTTACGGCAAGCGATGGTTGCTGAAGACCTATTCTACCCCGGATCTTCGCGGGTCTCGCTCGTAAGTAGATTTCGCACTTTTACGCTCTCTTTAGTTAGAGTGCAGTATTTCCGTGTCACCTTAAATTAAACGGTATTATTTTCGACTGGGGATTTTGTTTGAGACAGGATATTTTTCGGTCACTGATTCGAAACATACACATTTTACTCTGAAATGACACCAAGCATATCTTTTCGGAACGTCAAGCAGGTGCAACGAACATTTTTTTATAAATCATTTTGTTAAAAAGGCCCCACTTAAATAAGGGAGGGAGTGAGTAAAATTTAATGTCGCATCGGCACCCAACTTAAATAACTTCATTGTCCCTAATTTCTTTATACTGACCCTCAGCTCAAATATTTCCTTAAAAATAAGCGAGTAACGATGTGTGTGTCCAACAGATGGTGAATAAGTGATTGAACTAACTTCACCAGCACGTGGAAAAATATTCACAGATCACAGAAACCTTGATGCCACTTGGGAAATTGCTTTAACAAAATCTTCGGGAGTTTCTCATATCCCTACGTGTTAATTGAACTAAGAAACCCTTAATCTGCCGTAGAAGCTAATATTTATGTTTGTTTTGCTAATATTAACACCGCCTTTAAACATTGTTCAGGAAATACTATTGCCGTGACCTCGTTCCTCTTCAGGTGAGGTGTCTTCGGCTGGCGTTGTTAATTACACTCGGTTATTGACAGCTGGGTTGTTTTCTGTGAGGTCCGCGCGTCAGGTTTGTGTCCATGCTTTCAGACAAGGTGTCGCTTGTGACGTGAAGTCCTGCGAGAAATCCCAGAACTGGTGTTCGATTTCTTCTTTTGTTTTAAATACTGCATCCACGCTGACACAAGTTACCTCCCTTGTTTACAGTTCATCGAATCATGTTACAGATGTTATTTGACTATACAGTAAACTACGGTTAAAACGAACACGCTTATAACGAACTGACCGATATAACGAACTTATTTTTTAGTCCCGGCCATTTGATGTATATCGGCTGTATATATGCTTTTAACGAACTACGGTTATAACAAACTAAAATTATTGGTCCCTTTGAGTTCGTTATAACCGTAGTTTACTGTTTATGCAATTTGTTTCGATTATAAAGTGTTTTGGTATCCAGTTCGAGTTTTAGTAGAGTTTGTGCCACAGCTGCAAGACAGAAATTAATATTGATTAACACGTTTATGATTTTGAAGTTTTTTTATTCTTTATATTTTTTCACCACCTCGTCGTGATTGGCATGTCTCTTACCATCTGATCTCTAAACGCACAGTCGTCTACGTCATGATCATCACCATCATCGTCGTCGTTATAATCGTAATGGGGCGGTCGGGTAGTCTAGTGGTTAAAGCGTTCGCTCGTCACGCTGAAGACCGGGGTTCGATTCCCGACAGGGGTACAATGTGTGAAGCCCATTTCTGGTGTCCCCCGCCGTGATATTGCTGGAATATTGCTAAAAGCGGCGTAAAACCATACTCACTCACTCACTTATAATCGTAATAATTATTGTCGCTATACTCGTCATTAACATCGTCACTATCATCGCTCTCATCGTCGTCGGCATTAACATCATCGTTATCATCATCGTCGTCGTCGTCAAGTGTTTTCTTTCTAATCCATCAATAAACATAATCACAATCACCATCCGGTGTACCAAAGTCTTCCGCCATGTCTCAGGCTGTACACCACTGTATAAAAATATATCACAACATTGCTCACACTATCGAACCCTGGTTTGTCTGTCCACACCCGATTATTTACAGACCGTCGTCATATGGATGTAGACCGCCTCCGTAGTTTAGTGGTAGAGCGTCCGCCCGGAGATCGGAAGGTCCGGGGTTCGATCCCCGACCGCGTCACACCAAGAGACGTTAAAAGATGGTACTTGTTGTTACCCTGTCTGGCGCTCGGCATTAAGGGGCTAAAACAAGGACTGGTCGGCTCGGAGTCAGTATACTGTGTCTGAGTGGGGTATTCATGTTAAACTGCGGCATGGCATCTCAGTGAGCTAGTACTATAAATCGGCATCACTCCGGACTAGTACAAGCAGCCACACAAACACACACACACGTACATGCACGTCGCTATGTAAGTGCAATAATCTTGGACGCGACGTTAAACCCAATTTCACCTCACCTCGTATGGATGGTTTCAAATTCGACTTAAGGCAGTATAAATATACATGGCATGCTTTTCTCCTTCAAGAACAGTCTACAATCAATTTGCAAAATTACTTATTCCGATGGCTCGGTCAGGTCTGACGACCGCACCACAACGAAAGATAATATTTTAAGAAAAGTGTCTAACTTTTTTATCAGTCATTGTGGGTGGGCATTTTGAAAGCATGATATGTACAACTATAGGTTATTAAATGAATAGTTGCTGCTACTATAATATCTAAAGAATATGTGACAATACAATTGGGCAAAAAACAAGATTGATACCGATATCAGTTCACCTC
The DNA here is from genome assembly GCF_023055435.1 of Haliotis rufescens. Taxonomy (NCBI): domain Eukaryota; kingdom Metazoa; phylum Mollusca; class Gastropoda; order Lepetellida; family Haliotidae; genus Haliotis; species Haliotis rufescens. The sequence continues at coordinate 9,890,901 of NW_025963868.1, read as the reverse complement.
ATCGTCTGCTGCATAAAAGCGAGTGTGTAAACAAACCAAAAGACGAGACTGTTGTGTACATTCGCACATATGACACGTGCGGCATGTGCTGCGCGTGACAGTTCAGACTGCATTGCGTGACCTTGGACACCAAATTAAGGTCAATTCTCTACTCTATTCCGCCTCTGACTGAAGTGGAGGTGACATGCATTAAAAGAGGACGTTGCTTCCGATTCTCGTAACCATCACATGGGGATGTGTTGGACTCACACTGACCATCCACTCAACACGTGAAGGTCATTCTGTAGTCTCTGAGGTAAGCTACCTTCTTTGTTTTATGAGACCCGTGAAGATCCGGGGTAGAATAGGTCTTCGGCCACCCATGCTTGCCGTAAAAGGTGACTTTGCTTGTCGTAAAATGCACGTCTTTGTATCTCAGTTGCGTGGGTCGATGCTCATGATATCAATCACTGGATTGTCCTGTCCAGACTCGATTATTTACTGACCGCCGTCATATAGCCGGGATATTGCTGAGTGCGGCGTTAAACAACAAACAACCAACCAAACAAACAAACAAACATTTTTCTTAGGTTACGGTAGTCGCCTCTTACGACAAGCAAGGGTTTCTGAAGACAATTCTAACCCGGGTCCTCACTGGGGTCCAACTACAGAGGCAGTGCTGCAGCCAGCCGGGGGGGGGGGGGGGGGGGATTTTTTTTATATAGTAAACAGTTTTATTTGAATCAAGTTGGGGACAAGTGATACTTGTAAAAATATTTGCCCCCCCCTGTCAAAAAAGGTTAACTACGGCCTTGAGAGGAATCTGTTCAAATGGACTTGTGGGTGACCGAATACTTAGTCCGTATGCGTGAGTGGCATGAGTGGATGAGGCAGCGTCAGATATGTGAAAATTAATTAAATTGCCCTTTGTCCCACAAATTCATTCCGGAATCTGTATTGAAGGAAATCCGGAATAGTTAACTCAATTCCTTTGTACTACACTAACTCTAACTGAAGTAATTTGACCTTAGGTGACTATTTATAATATGTATGAACTGTCTTTACACCAAGTACGACCCGTGTCCGGGGTAGAATAGGTCTTCAGCAACCCATTCTTGCCGTAAGAGGCGACTATGCTTGTCGTAAGAGACAACTAACGGGATCGGGTGGTCAGGCTCGCTGACTTGGTTGAGGCATGTCATCGTATTCCGATTGCGTGGATCGATGCTCATGATGTCAGTCACAGTATTGTCTGGTCCAGACTCGATTATTTACAGACCGTCGTCATATAGCTAGAATTTCGCTGAGTGCGGCGTTAAACAACAAACAAACAAACAAACATCACGTTCAGTATAAGAAAAACGATCATCCGTATTTATACTATAACGATAACGCTATTTTTCAGGGCATTATCATTTGCAGAAGCCCGAGGTTTTCCATTAACTGCCCGACGAAGGAGGGCAGTTGAAAAGACCGAGGGCTTCTGCATATGATAATGCCCTGAAAAATAGCGTTATTGTTATTATAGCTAAAATGGATGGAATTTGTTATCAAATAAAAAGAAACAACAACATCGGTTTTTAAAAATTTTGCAATTAACACGAATGTCACTGACCCAATTTTTACAAACATGGAAACGTCATAGAACAAACCAGATGACGACACTATAATACGTGACGTCATTTTCTCTACCCTATGACGTCACCTAACAACGGGCTTGATAATGGCCCGTCGTCAAGCAATATGAGGGCATTATCAAGTTACAGTGGCCCGCTCATTTCTGATAACGTGCGGGCGGTTTAATGATAATTCTATCCATTTTAGCTATAAATACCATTAAGGATCGACAAGAGTCAGGGTTATATCAAAATTTCATTTATTTAAGGGCGATCGGTTCGCCACTGTTTAAAGCATGCATAACGCAGAATATCAAGGCTCTATTCCCGACATACAATGTGTGCAGCGTAAGACCATACTGACTCGCTCATTAATATAACGGTGGTTATATAGTCAATAACTGGGTCAAAATGTAGCGTTGGCTTCAGGAACGTGTTCGATCAATCATGTCTTCCAAGTATATCCACACGTGTTCAATCAAGCAAAACTAAGCGGTCGACTGGCCGCACTAGTTTCACATGATCTAACTCTGTATCTTGCAGTCACGCTGGAGGCTGAATCAAGCTGTTGATGATGCACATGTGAGTCCTATCCCTTCCGCGTCGACAAACTCCCCAACAGGGCGATCCTTGTATGACTCAAGCTTTTGAAAGCCAGCATTATTCAAGCTCCATACACTGATCAGTGACGGCATATCAGGAAGTCGAATGAAGTTTCTGGTCTGAATCAATTAAAGTCGCCCAGTGTTCCTGAGAAGCTTTTACCATGGCAGGAGTACGGCAGGGTTGTGTGCTGGCCCTTATTGTTTTAAGCTGTGTTACTGGAAAAGGTAAGATTTCCTTTCCACATTAATGTGTGCGTTGATTGATGAATATTCTTAACGTTAAATATGAATGGTGTAGCTTGTTCGTTTCATGGGTAATAATTCTAAAATTGGTTATATTAAAACCTTCTAAAACGCATAGCAATTTGTTTATTGTCAGGTTTTCGGTCTTCAAAGCAAAAAAGTACTTTAAATTATCATAGACATTGACAGATGAATGGGGTTTTTTTCATTTAAATATATTTAATCATTTAAATGTGTGTAATTGCATTAAGAGCTCGGGACGCTAAGGTACGTTTTATGAAAATCCCATCTGTCAAGCGACTTGGCGTTTCATACGTATATTTGACACGTTCATTTTGTACAATTGATGTGACGGAATAATGTGCACTGCGAGTCCTGGGGGCACAAAAAGGTATGGCTTTTTGGTTCATTAAATGTAATCACGTAATTCTGGGAAGAAATACTCTTAGTGTCAGAGATGGACTTTCTTCAGTCCAACAGGGACATCCCTATACCTATCAATAAAAGTCATGGAAATTAAGTGAAGTTGATTTGGAATCAGGTTCTACCTCTCAAACATAAGCGTTACGTGTTCACCGTTACCACCCCGTCCAACACACTGGACGATATGTTCCATCTGGTTTGTGTTGTGTTCCTCAACTATACTGCATCCATTCTACCTTAACACAAGTCATGCCTTGCATTGTTGTGTTATGAGTGAGTGAGTGAGTATGATTTTACGCCGCTTTTAGCAATATTCCAGCAATATCACGGCGGGGGACACCAGAAATGGGCTTCACACATTGTACCCATGTCGGGAATCGAACCCGGGTCTTCGGCGTGACGAGCGAACGCTTTAACCACTGGGCTACCTGACCGCCCCTGTTGTGTTATGACCAGGATGACCAGGATGACAAGGATGATTGGGACGAATGCATGTTTCACTGACATTTATGTTAGTTGTAAATGCTTCTACTTTTATGGGGGCACGGGTGGCCCAGTCGTCTAAGGCGCCGCGATTCGCTGTGCAGAGTTGCGTCCCGTGGACACGCCAGAAACCTATGATTGTGGGTTCGAATCCCGGTTCGCCCTGATTATGTTTCTAGGTTTGTCAGCACCATACCCGTGCTCGTGGGTTTCACCGAAGTGGTAAACGTCTGAGACCTGCATCACTTCGGGCTTTCCTCCCACATTAAGCTGCCACGCCGTGATATAACTGGAATACTGTTAAAAGCGGCGTTAAACACAACTCACTCACCCACTCACTCACTTCTACTTTTATTGTTGTTTGAAATATATACAGGTAGTTCAAACTTTCTTGACCCCGGTTTGACAATCATATCGGCAGGTATATATTTCCTTGTGTGAGTCACATTTTGACTGTAAACATGTGTATGGTGTTTCCTTAGCATATTTGACAACCTACACATATCCTTTATACCGAAAGGGTGTGATTTAAATAAGGGATTACAAACTGCAAAATCTGCAACTCAAACATAATGTTATTTAAATATGGCCAATGACTGACATCAATTCTATACAGTTTATTTATAAGACTTTGACACCGAAAATATTTACTGAGAGTCCCGACTCAAAAAAGTGCAAAGATCTTAAAAGACTCGAAAAAAGACCAAGGTAAAACACCTGCAATGGGATATTACTGATCTGGCTTGTATAGCAGTATATATACAGACGTAGTAGGAATAGCCTTGCTATCGTCGCACCAGCCGCCCGACAAGAGAAATGTTGCGAATGTGTATATATAACATTCATGACTGATCTATGACAGTAATATGTCATTACCATTTACTCCTATATTACATGTTACTGTCAGAACATGGCTATTGGGTAGCCTAGTGGTTAAAGCGTTCGTTCGTCACGCCGAAGGCCCGAGTTCGATTCCCACGTGGGAACGCTGTGTGATTCTCATCTGGTGTCCCCCCGCCGTGATGTTGCTGGAATATTGCTAAAACAGCATAAAGCCGTACTCACCACTGCCGAGAGTACTCACCACTGCGGACTGTACTCACCACTGCCGGAAAGTACTCACCACTGCCGGAGAGTACTCACCACTGCCGGAAAGTACTCACCACTGCGGGAAAGTACTCACCACTGCCGGACAGTACTCACCACTGCGGGAAAGTACTCACCACAGCGGGAAAGTACTCACCACTGCGGGAAAGTACTCACCACTGCCGGAAAGTATTCACCACTGCCGGAAAGTACTCACCACTGCGGGAAAGTACTCACCACTGCCGGAAAGTACTCACCACTGCCGGGAAGTACTCACCACTGCCGGGAAGTACTCACCACAGCCGGGAAGTACTCACCACAGCCGGGAAGTACTCACCACTGCCGGAAAGTACTCACCACTGCCGGGAAGTACTCACCACTACCGGAAAGTACTCACCACTGACGGAAAGTACTCACCACAGCCGGGAAGTACTCACCACAGCCGGGAAGTACTCACCACTGCCGGGAAGTACTCACCACTGCCGGGAAGTACTCACCACTGCCGGAAAGTACTCACCACAGCCGGGAAGTACTCACCACTGCCGGAAAGTACTCACCACTGCGGGAAAGTACTCACCACTGCCGGAAAGTACTCACCACTGCCGGGAAGTACTCACCACTGCCGGAAAGTACTCACCACAGCCGGAAAGTACTCACCACTGCCGGAAAGTCTCGACAGCCGCCCTTTCACAAGGTCTACCCTTCAAATAACATCTCAGATTGGTACTGCGCCATTTCTCTGTTGCCCCGTTCAGAGTTGCTTCCCTTTGCTATCAGAATCCTCTTCTCGTTTGTTCGAATCCCAGATTCGACCCCCATTATAATAGTTGATCTGGCTCTCTTGCTACATAATCCTGAAAAACAAGACAGTGAGGTGAGGTGAATTTGGTTTTAACGTCGCGTCCAAGATTATTGCACTTATATAGTGACGTGCATGCACGTGTGTGTGTGGCTGCTTGTACTAGTCCGGACTGATGCCGATTCATAGTGCTAGCCCACTGAGATATGCCGCAGTTTAACATGAATACCCCACTCAGACACAGTATACGGACTGCGAGCCGACCAGTCCTTGTTTTAGCCCCTTAATGCCGAGCGCCAGACTGGGTAACAACAAGTACCATCTTTTAACGTCTTTGTATGACGCGGCCGGGGATCGAACCCCGGACCTTCCGATCTCCGGGCGGACGCTCTACCACTAGACCACGGAGGGTAAACCAAACTCATATTAGAATCTCTTTGCACACCATTTCCGGTTTTATTTTCTGATGAAAACATCCACATAAAAGTATCACGAAATGGGTTAAGCCTGTAGTTTGTATACAATCGTAATCTGCACTTAAATGCCAATGTGTGTTTGTTTGTTGTTTAACATCGCACTCGGCAATGTTCCAGCTATATGACAACGGTCTGTAAATAAGCAAGTCTGGACCAGACAATCCAGTGACTGACAAGCATGCAGGGGTTGATGAAGAACCAATTCTCACCCTGATCTTCAAGAGGGTTAGATGCCAATGAAGAGTCATGATACTTGTCACAGTTAAATCTGGGGCGGTCGGGTAGCCTAGTGGTTAAAGCGTTCGCTCGTCACGCCGAAGACCCGGGTTCGATTCCCGACATGGGTACAATGTGTGAAGCCCATTTCTGGTGTCCCCCGCCGTGATATTGCTGGAATATTGCTAAAAGCGGCGTAAAACCATACTCACTCACTCACTCACAGTTAAATCTAAGGTGTGATAGTAGGGCGCAGGATGGTGGATCAGAATGTTATGTCACGTCGTTTTTCGAAAAGCGGGAAGTTAGGTTTAATATGATGCGTGCATGTATGGTTTCATTTCCGAATAAAGTAACATCCTTGATTAGATAGCGTGACCTTTTCATATCAGTGCACTCACGTGCTGCAGGAAATAGATCTCCCACGTACGTCTGGATATTCTGAGAACGATCTATTATTCGGAAATGTCGTTTCTCTTTCAATTAGTATACACTGCCGGGCAAACGAAAGTATACACAACAGTTGGATTAGAGTGAGTGAGTTAGTGAGTTAGGTTTAACGCCGCTTTTAACAGTATTCCAGTTATATCGCGGCGTGTCAGCTTAATTTGGGAGGAAAGCCCGAAGTGATGCAGGTCTCAGACGTTTACCACTTCGGTGAAACCCATGATGACAAACCTAGAAACATAATCGGGGCGAACCGGGATTCGAACCCACAATCATAGGTTTCTGGCGGGCCTAAGGGACGCAACTCTGCACAGCGAATCGCGGCGCCCTAGACGACTGGACCACCCGTGCCCCCAGTTGGATTAGAAATACAAATTGAACACGTAATCTGAACAGTCGCGGTGGCCCAGTCGTCTAAGGCGCCGCGATTCGCTGTGCAGAATTGCGTCCCTTGGCACGCCAGAAACCTAGGATTGTGGGTTCGAATCCCGGTTCGCCCCGATTATGTTTCTAGGTTTGTCAGCACCATGCTCGTGGGTTTCACCGAAGTGGTAAAGGTCTGAGACCTGCATCACTTCGGGCTTTCCTCCCACATTAAGCTGACATGCCGCGATATAACTGGAATATTGTTAAAAGCGGCGTTGAACCCAACACACTCACTCACTCCTCTTGTTGAAAATGGAATTACGTTCAGCGTACGTGATCAAACGGCGACCTGAACCTCCTACCACGCTTTAATTAATCATACACACATCCTACAGGTCAGGTGGTGCAAATACCAGGTAGGGGAGGTGAAATTGGGTTTAACGTCGCGTCAAAGATTTTTGCACTCATATTGCACGTGTGAGTGTGTGTGGTTGCTTGTACTGGTCCGGACTGATGCCGATTTATAGTGCTAGCTCACTGAGATACCATGCCGCAGTTTAACATGAATTCGCCACTCAGACACAGTATACTGACTCCGAGCCGACCAGTCCTTGTTTTAGCCCCTTAATGCCGAGCGCCAGACAAGGTAACAACAAGTACCATCTTTTAAAGTCTTTTGGTATGACGCGGCCGGGAATTAAACCCCGGACCTTCCGCTCTCCGGGTGGACGCTCTACCACTAGACCACAGAGGCGGTCCACCCGGTAGGAGATATGTCAAAATGGATCTATCGTGTAATTGAGATGACTGGTGACTCTCCAAAGCCCTGACCGATAAGCTAACACCCATGCTGTCAACACGTGTCTGCATACATGCACTTGTTTGATATAGCACGGGCTTCAATTAATTATGAAGGTCTACCTCGCGAGAAACTTGGATATCAAATAGTGAGTGAGTACGGTTTTACGCCGCTTTTAGCAATATTCCAGCAATATCACGGCGCCGGACACCGAGCTTCACATATTGTACCCATGTCGGGAATCGAACCCGGGTCTTTGGCGTGACGAGCGACCGCTTTAACCGCCAGGCTACCCGACCGCCCCTATGTATAGAGCCTTCAAGGGCGGATCCAGCACACTTCAAAGGGAGGAGTCCAAAATATCAAAATCCTTTCTCCGATAATTTTACTGCCTACAATATTTGGTGAAAGTGGAATATACTATACTACCGGGCAAAAGAAAGTTTTCACTTTAAAAATAGTTGTATTAAAAGCAAAAAGGCTGGTACAGGTTTGAACCCCCGCAGAAAACATTCGCCCAAATGCAACATGACCACAACCACAACGCAGATTTTCGAACGCAGCTTTCCGAATCATGAAAACGCGCAAAACGTGATTTTGATACATTGGTCCAAATCCACGTGCGAGATTGTGGCATAAATACCGACGTTGGACAGAGCAGTCATTCAGTAAGCGAAAAACCACCAATAAAGTGCCCAGACTTACACAAGCGCAACGAGACAGAGCGATCGGTATGGCCAAAATGGGGGCTACTCAACGTCAGATAGCCAGAACCATCAACTGCTCCCAGACCACCATCAGCAAGTTGATAATCCGCTACCAACAGACAGGACAGACTCAAGACCGGCCAAGATCGGGAAGACCGAGAGTGACAACACAGGACGAAGACCGCTACATCAGGCAGATTCACCTCCGAAACAGATGTGTGACGTCGACAACAGCACTTTGGCATGCCATCAGCAGACGAACAGTCCTTCGACGACTTCGAACGGCTGGTATACGAGCCTACCGACCTTACCGGGGAATGGCCTTGACCCGTCTACACCGTCAACGCAGACTGCAATGGGCACGAACTGTACGTCGGTGGCAGCGACGTGACTGGGCGAGAGTGCTCTTTACAGATGAAAGCCTGTTCTGTCTGTTCAGGAACGATGGCAGAGTTCGAGTTTTTCGACGAAGGGGAGAGCGACTGGCGCCAAACTGCATTAGAGAAGTTCACCCGTTTGGAGGTGGAGGGGTCATGGTATTGGGTGGCATTTGTTGCCAGATTACAACACGGCTGGTTATCATCCGAGGAAACCTGAATGCTCAGCGATACAGGGATGAAGTGTTGAGACCTGTTGTGGTGCCCTTTATTCAACATCAGCAAAGAGGATTAATTTTGCAACAAGACAACGCAAGGCCTCACACCGCCCGAGTTGTTCAAGACTACCTGAACAACGTTAACGTCAACGTATTGCCCTGGCCACCTTGTTCTCCAGACATGAATCCCATTGAACATCTCTGGGATCATCTTGATCGTCAGCTGAGACAACATGTACCGCCTCCAGCGAACCGACAGGAACTTGAACAGACTCTATTGAACTTCTGAAACAGGATTCCTGTTGACGTTATCCGCCGACTGACGACGTCAATGAGGAGGCGTGTGTTGGCGTGCATGGATGCCCTGGGTGGTCACACTCGCTATTGATGACGTGTTACCTGACTACCGTGTCATTAATGGACTCTTCATGCACTTTTTCAATTAACTCTGATTTGTATAATGTTTAATTTGGACCCCTTGACTCTTTCTTTGTGTATTGCGGAGAATGCAATGTCGGCATTACAATGCATTTTCATTCTAATTCATGGAAAATGATTTCTGTTTATAAATTAATCATCATAAATCTCACATATGCCTTTGTTTTTGGTGTTTGGTCAAGTGAAGTCGGTGAAAACTTCCTTTATGCCCGGTAGTTTATTTAATACTATTCACCGAATGCCAAAAGCAGGTTTCATTTAATGACTGATTGATGACTTATCAATCACACTAACGTCGAGACGTTTGATCCTCCACAGACTACTGTAACACAACCTCTTCCCTGCTACCTTGGGCGTTCACGGTGAGCGTTAGCGTCCCATCAATAACTGTCAGGTCGTCCCCACACGGGGCGGCCATATTGGCATGTTTGATTTCGTCTTCGGGCAACTGCTGTGCGTCAGACACCCACGAGCCTCCGTTCGCTTCAGTCACGTGGTAGTGACATCTCAGTTTTCACCCGTAGATATATATATATATATATACAAATGAACTCTTAGCATTAGGGGGCCGTATGGTAGGTAGCCTAGTGGTTAAAGCGTTCGCTCGTCACGCCGCAGACGTGATTCAATTCCCCACATGGGGACAATGTGTGAAGCCCATTTTTGATGTCCCCCGTCGTGATAGTGCAGGATATTGCTAAAAGCGGCGTAAAACTATACTCAGTCACTTAGGTGGTCAGACAGGATATTCCGGACTGTGGCAACAACAACAATCAGTAATGAACGAGTATTTGATCGAAATACGTTCCCTATCACAAAGCTTGACCACCCGATCTAGTTTAACCCATCACACGCCATACAATACAGTGCTTGGGGCCTGATCTTCTCCTGGCCCCAAAGTGGTCACTTTCCTCACTCGATAGTTCAAGATCTCACTGTATGGAGTTTTCATCTAACTTTGACTGTACCTTTTTGTTTGTTTGTTGTTTAACGCCACACCCAGCAATATTCCAGCTATATGACGGTCGCTTGCACCTGGTGAGCTACAATGACTTACAGCTATTTTCTAACATCTGCTGTGAGTGAGTGAGTATGGTTTTACGCCACTTTTAGCAATATTCCAGCAATATCACGGCGGGGGACACCAGAAAAGGGCTTCACACATTGTACCCATGTGGGGAATCGAACCCGGGTCTTCGGCGTGACGACCAAACGCTTAAACCACTAGGCTATCCGACCGCCCCTCAATATCACTGTGTATGTTCCTAGTATTACATACTGGTTTATACTGAACAGATCCGTGAAGATTCCGGGTAGAATAGGTCTTCAGCAACCCATGCTTGCCATAAGAGGCGACAAACGGGATCGGGTGGCCAGGATCGCTGACATGGTTGATGCATGTCATCGTATCCCAATTGCGTGGATCGATGCTCATGATGTCAATCACTGGATTGTCTGGTCCAGACTAGATTATTTACAGGCTGCTGGAATATTGCTGATAGTGGTGTTAATCAACAAACAAACATACTGAACATCCACGTTGATGTCCGACGACACATATCCACGTATTTTGAAACATGATTTCATTTACATTATTATCAAATACTGGTATCTTAAATATGCTTTAGAGGTTTTTAATCAAATAAACCCAGATTTCTTTATTTTGGGGATAACGTATTTGGGGGCCACGTCGAAACAATAAAAAATGTAATTTCACATGTTTTATTTCCTCTGAATGTGGTCAGGAAAAAGTGAGGACAGGATGAAAAGGGAAAGGAACAAATATAGAGTTGCCTCCCTTACGTCATAGACACGGATCGTTATACCTACAATGGCGGGAGTATATAGTTATACCAAGGAATTCTGTCCATCCGAGGAATTTTTGTGTGCAACTCTATAATTTGAAAACTACTTCAACTATAATTTGAAAACTACATAGATTCCTTTCAAAGTTGGTGAACACTTCTATACCAATAGGGGAAGTGCAGTGCAAAGTTTGATTTTAATATTTGGAATTTCTTAAAAAGATCAGGTATTTTTCATTTGCTCAGAATAGTTTACTCAAACATTTTTGCGATCTATAACTTGAAAACTACTGCATGTAGTCTTTTCAAATTTAGCGAACAGTTTCCATACTTATAGAAAAGGTGCAGTGCAAAGTGTGGATTTTCTGAGAAAATATGATTTGTTTCATGTTTTGAACTTCTTTTTTACTTCAACATTTGTTTGAGGTATAACTTGTAGAGTACTTAATGGATTCTTTTCAAATGGGAGTAGGGCGGTCGGGTAGCCGAGTGGTTAAAGTGTTCGCTCGTCACGCCGAAGACCCGGGTTCGATTCCCGACATGAGTACAATGTGTGAAGCCCATTTCTGGTGTCCCCCGCCGTGATATTGCTGGAATATTGCTAAAAGCGGCGTAAAACAATACTCACTCACCCACACACTCACTCACTGAAATGGGAGCACAGTTTCCATACCCATATCAGAGGTACAGTACAAAGTTTGGTTTCGATAAGTGGATTTTCATATTGCCCTTTTCATGGTATGAACTTAAAAATGTGTTGGAGTTGAAATTTGGGGTATAATGGGGCATGCTCACTTCTTGCCGTGCTTCAATATGTTTTAATTATTGTACTTGCAATAATTCATTGCTTTTATATTGATAGCGACGGTAAATGAGTGAGTTGGTGCTTTTAACATTTTACTTATTTTCGGTCGGCGGAATAATAACCCCACGGCTTTGTGTGTTTATTATTTTTCACATGTAAGTTTTTGTATTCGGCGGATTCATAATAGACCATGCAAGTCAAAAAAAAATATCTGGCCTTATTTTGTCTTATTCGATTTTTGTTTCGTGTTTGGATTACGAACGGAAGAAGTCCTAGTTCTAAGCTTGTACCCGACGGAATTCCGGGTTAGTCTGGGGCGGTCGGGTAGCCTAGTGGTTAAAGCGTTCGCTCATCACGCCGAAGACCCGGGTTCGATTCCCGACATGGGTACAATGTGTGAAGCCCATTTCTGGTGTCCCCCGCCATGATATTGCTGAAATATTGCTAAAAGCGGCGTAAAACCACACTCACTCACTCTGGGTTAGACTTGATCCCGTGCAAGTTCTGCTCGTCGTACAAGGCGACTAAGTGGATCTGGTGGTCAGGCTCGGTGACTTGGTTGATAGTGTGTTATCACACTCTGACGGTGTGGGTTGCTGCTCATGATGTCAATCATTGGTTTGTCTGGTCCAGGCTCGATTATTTACAGGCCGCCGTCCTATCGGTGTAATATTGTGGATAGTGGCGCAAACAGAATGAAATTCACAAAAAACAACTTATTGTACGACCCTAAGGTTATTGAGGAGCATTATGTTAGATATGTGAACTGTCTGAGTGTGTGTGCTTGTGACCCAGGCTAGCCTCCTTGGTGAAGTGGATAGAGCCTCTGGCCGGTCAGGTTTCAAGCACAAACCGCGTCCTCCCATGCGTTGAAAGATGTTACTTACTTCTGTTCTGCCCGGTATTTAAGAGGATAATGCAACCTTTTGGACGATGAATATGCATGAATGTCTCTAAAATATGGCTAAAAATGCCTGTGATCCATGGTAAACTGCGGCGTGATATCTCAGCGGATTAGCAATATAAACCGGCATTTAGTCCGTGCGCGCGCACGCACGCGCACACACGTTGCTATATACGTCACTTCTCAACTCATTGTCTGGTAGTAACAATAAAATGTCACACACGCAATTATTTAATTTTAAAATTCACTTTTTCAGGTAAAGGATTGGACGTTTTCGTCCCACATTTGATCGAGGTCTTCAGCGGTCAAAGCGTCACATTTGACGTGATTTACACGCCCTACACGACAAGCGACGACGTCACAATCAACGTCACGAAGCAAACAGAGGAGCTGGCCGTCATTAAAGTTGGTAATGGCTCGATGGCCCAGATCCAACGTTTTGGGAACTGGTCCAGACGCGTGAAACTGCAACAACTGGAGGAAAAGTTCTTCGTGACCTTGCAGACAGCTGCTGTTGGAGATGACGGGGATTATGTCGTCACTGTCAAGGTCAACAATGCCCTCAAAGAGAAGCGCATGCATATAGGCGTTCTCGGTACGTGTTGAATTAAATTACAAATTCGTTCAGTGTTCACATACATAGTGGGGATTTAGAGTATATACTACTCAATCTTTGATACGGATAATCAGATATGTCATTCTATTTCAAACCAGTAAACTACGGTTATAACGAACTCAAAGAGACCACTTATTTTAGTTCGTTATAACCGTAGTTCGTTATAAGCATATATACAGCATATAAACAGCAAATGGACGGGGTCGAAACATATTTCGTTATATCCGTCAGTTCGTTATAACCGTGTTCGTTATAAACGTAGTTTACTGTATACACTATATCATGGAAAGATAAAAAAAAAATCCCTTTCAAAAGTGGAGTAGTGTATCACATTCATGAACTACTGGGGCGCCGCAATGCAGTATGCAGAGTTGCGCCCCTTTCGCGAGCAAGGATCCAAGTACCGTGTGGTTTGTCAGAAGCATACTCGTGCTCGTGGATTTTACCGAGGTCGTGTGATCATAGGTTTCTGGCACACCCAAGGGACGCAGCTGTACACAGCGATGGAGAGCGGAAGGTCCGCGGTTCGAACCCAGGCCGCGTTTTACAAAGAGATGTTATAATATGCTACATATTGTTACCCTGCCTGGTACGTTAAAGGGTCAAAACAAGAACTGGTCGGTATACTGTGTCTGAGAAAGGTATCCATGTTAAACTGTGACTTGGTTTCTCAGTGGGATAGTACGATAAAACCGGACTAGTACAAGCAGCCACACAAATGCACACGCATAAGTCGGCATGTGGCTATAGAAGTGCAATTATCTTCAACGCGACGTTAAACCCAATTCACATCACATTCACATTCACCTAGTACTTTCATAAGATGAGTGAGTGGTTTTAGCAATATTTCACAATATCACGGCGGGGGACACCAGAAATGGGCTTCACACATATAACCCATATAGGGAATCGAACCCGGGTCTTCGGCATGACGAGCTGACGCTTGAACCACTAGGCTACCCTACCACCCCTTAATATAAGATGAACGTAGTAGTGAGTGAGTGAGTGAGTGAGTGAGTGAGTCGCATCTGCAGTATCTCGCCCATAAAGCGACAAGTTGTATATGATTAAAATCATGTTCAGCAAAAAGGTACAGTATCAGCGGATTTAACACTGGCTGTAGTCGAAGTAGTTCACCTACGGGTGTAGTAGCCGTTGTGGTAACAGGGGCAGTAGTAGTAGATGATGTAGTGGCAGTCGAAGAAATTCACTTCAGATCGCTGTTTTTGTAGCAGCGGCAGTAGTAGCGTTTTGAAGTAATAGTAATTCGTGTTTAGTCTTAGTAGACGCTGCGTTCACCCCAATTATGTTTCTAGGTTTGTCAGCACCATACCCGTGCTCGTGGGTTTCACCGAAGTGGTAAACGTCTGAGACCTGCATCACTTCGGGCTTTCCTCCCACATTAAGCTGACGCGCCGTGATATAACTGGAAAACTGTTAAAAGCGGCGTTAAACCCAACTCACTCACTCGCTCACAAGTAGACGCTGCTGATTGCAAAACATTTCACTAAATCGGTTTTAGACGTACCGTGAATTATAAACGTTCTCTGCCCTCTGATTCCGGCTTAGAATGGGTCCCCGGCATCCCATGCTGGTCATACAAGGTGCAATAAGGCATCGGGTGTTCAGGTGACGTGGTTGACGTGGTTGACGTGCATGTCACCGTACCCCGACCGCGTGGATCGTTGCTCATAATATCAATCACTTTTTCAGAGAACCCCGATAATGTCAACATCGAGATCGTGAATGGCAACCCAGGGCCCTTCCCAGAGAAAACACCAGTGCAATTCATGTGTAGCGGGGTCGGAGGAAGGCCGTTAGGGGAGATAACTCTCGCAAGAAAAACTTTAGGCGATGTGACTTATGTCCCCTTGATGGCTGATCTCTTGAACAAGACTGTAGATGGACGAGAATTTAACTACACGTTTGAACGGATTGTGGATCAACAGGATAACGGTTCCATGTACGTGTGCCAAATACACAAAGGGCCGTTCTTCCTGAAAACTGGACCCCTAAAGCAGAGTTCTCCCGTGGAATTATCCGTAGAATGTGAGTACCTTTTGTTGTTTTGTGTTATTTTTTTCACACCAGTATTTAATGGAGGTCTGGAATGATACTAGGCTCACAGAAGTAAGAAGATATGTCAACGTGCAACGAATATAACAAGAATATATAAGATTAGTATCGAAGATGCCTGATGACCAAAACATTTCTTCAAATGACAGGGATTTCTCTACACCGGATAAGAAACATGCAATTAATGCCAGTAGTTCAAACTACTGAATTTATTACTAACATAATTGTTTCGAAGAAGTGACTTTTATTTCACTGATAACGGCCCCGCCCCAAAATGGAGGAAGCTTTAATTCCGTTTTAACATATGTCAACATAGGCATTTCATAAAAATATTTCCCAATAGGACACAAAAGGACACTCTGTTTTGGTTCCTGGTGAAATACCAGACAAGGGTCTTGTTTCCTGAGCACAACACATTGTTTCCTTGTCTTCTTTCAATTTGGTAAATGAACTTTCTAAAAATAGGTACCTTACACGGAAAAATTATTTTCGATGCAAATGATATCCCGAAAAGTGAGTAATGTTTGCACAGTGTATATTTTTCCTGATAATGACCGTATCAAAGCATTAACAACATATATCTGAACACAATGAGAGAAACACTTCTTGGTACGGCAATAGATGGTCACTTGGTTACCGTACGTACTCTAATATCCTGGCGCTAATTTCTATTTTATTTAGATTGGTTGGTTGGTTGGTTGGTTTGATGTTTTACGCCGCACTAAGCAATATTCAGCCATGCGATTGGATAGATGAAATGCATCAACTAAGTCAGCGAGCTTGACCACCCGATCCCGTTATTCGCCTTTTACGACAAGCATGTGTTGCTGAAGACCTATTCTACCCCGGATCTTCATGTCACAAATCAATCTTATGAAATCAGTTTTTAAACTCCGATGCTATACCGGTCTGTGTCAAGAGCTGAGGACACCTCCATAGAAGGTCGCGTCCGATGAACCTGGGCGACCTTTGACCCTCAATCAAAATGAAGGATGATTTTTTTAGCCAATCAGATGTCAGCTTTGTAAAAAGACTTGGCTTCATGTCTTTCCCACCTTTTTTCGGAAATTTGATATTTACAAAAACACGGAGGAGGTGGATACGATGGCGCTCAGAAACGACAAAGTCCATAAAGTATCCACAACAATATAACGTGGAAAGGTCGTGTAAGCTCGTTTTCGAGATACAGATATCAGAAATGCTAGACTCAATTCTTCTCTCACTCGTATCGGAAATTTAGAAGCATCGACGCTGATTGGCTGATAAGGAACTGACGCGACCACTTATGGAGATCGGGGGCATGGGTGGCCCAGTCGGCTAAGGCGCCGCGATTCGCTGTGCAGAGTTGCGTCCCTTGGGAACACCAGAAACCTATGATTGTGGGTTCGAATCCCGGTTCGCCCCGATTATGTTTCTAGGTTTGTCAGTACCATACCCGTGCTCGTGGGTTTCACCGAAGTAGTTAACGTCTGAGACCTGCATCACTTCAGGCTTTCCTCCCACATTAAGCTGACACGCCGTGATATAACTGGAATACTGTTAAAAGCGGCGTTTACCCAACTCACTCACACACTCGCTCACTTATGGAGATCACAGATCCTGACGCAGCAAAACGGTGTCGTATCAGAGTAAAAGATCTGATTTTAATGGGATTGGGCCCAGTCCTGATTCAATTTTGAATGTGACGAGAGGGGCCGGTTCAGCTCCCGGGCAAGTTGACTTCGATCTTAATTCCGTTACTTACCCAAAGTCTGCCCTGGAGTAATATTATTACGTGATTTCACTGTAAACCGTGTTCCGCCAGATACAGCTCCTACAGCAATGTATACCACCAATTCGTGCAACAGTCGTTTCCAATATGGAGTCATGCCAGTGTTGGCCCAGCCGAGGAGCCAATCTCATTAAAATCAGATCTTAGTTCTCGCTACCGCTAAACAAAGATCTGAGGACATCCCATTGCGGGTCACGTCAGAGCGACCATTCATCCAACCAATCAGACCGTCGCTTACCAGATCCGGAATGTATTTTCTAATCATGCAACCTCGAAATATTTAACAGAGGGTATTCCGAACGACAGTTCGGGTTTTATGATTATATTCATACAGTCTAGGTCATCTATAAGTCATTTCAGAATAATGTTTTGGTCAGTTTTAACTTTTGTAATCGAGAATACGTCAAAATATGTTTCGAAGCGTAGTCGCCAGTTTGAAACTAGTGCCGTAAAGCTCGAGAAAGATGCCTTCTGATTGGCTAATGTCGATTTCTTGTCAGTCATTTCATTGGTCGGTCAATGTTCGCGAAAGGTCGTTCTGACGTGACCCGTAATGGGATGTCCTTAGATCTTTGTTTAGCGGTAGCGAAAACTAAGATCTGATTTAACTGAGATTGGCCGAGTAGCTAGACGATTTAAGTCAGTAAACGGTATGGTATTTGAACGATGTTTGGCAAAATCATCACTCGTAGCTGACTCGGCCCATACTAGGGGCCGGCGCGCTTATTTCAGAACGTAATGCCTACCCCTGAGGGCATACGGTATTTTGAACTAGCGCAGAGATGACGCGCAACCATAACACAGTTTGAGCTAATATTTGTATCGTCGGAGTTACCTCCCCTGTGTTATTACAGACCGCGAACGGTTGCGGATGTGAAAGTCTGTTTCCGATCAGTCAGAGATATGCTAATGTATGTTCCGACTGTGTAGAAGCTGTCGACACGAGATGGTTGTTCTGTACAGGTTATCTCTAGGTTGTCCCAGTGTATTGTGCTTGACACATGAAGTAATCTCCTTGGACTTCTGGGTTACAATAGGTCACAGTATATAATGCTTGACATGTGTAGGAAACCCCGGTTAGAATAGGGCCCAGTGATAGGGTTGGTTGACTAGTTGGTTGACTAGGGCTGGTTGGTTGACTGGCTGGTTGACTAGGGATGGCTGGTTGACTAGGGCTGGTTGGTTGACTAGGGCTGGCTGGTTGACTAGGGATGGCTGGTTGACAAGGGCTGGCTGGTTGACTAGGGATGGTCGGTTGACAAGGGCTGGTTGACTAGGACTGGCTAGTTGACTAGGGATGGCTGGTTGACAAGGGCTGGCTGGTTGACTAGGGATGGTCGGTTGACAAGGGCTGGTTGACTAGGACTGGCTAGTTGACTAGGGATGGCTGGTTGACTAGGGCTGGTTGGTTGACTAGGGCTGGCTGGTTGACTAGGGATGGCTGGTTGACAAGGGCTGGCTGGTTGACTAGGGATGGTCGGTTGACAAGGGCTGGTTGACTAGGACTGGCTAGTTGACTAGGGATGGCTGGTTGACTAGGGCTGGTTGGTTGACTAGGGCTGGCTGGTTGACTAGGGATGGCTGGTTGACTAGGACTGGCTGGTTGACTAGGGCTGGTTGGTTGACTAGGGATGGCTGGTTGACTAGGACTGGCTGGTTGACTAGGACTGGTTGGTTGACTAGGGCTGGCTGGTTGACTAGGGCTGGCTGGTTGACTAGGGATGGCTGGTTGACTAGGGATGGCTGGTTGACTAGGACTGGCTGGTTGACTAGGGCTGGCTGGTTGACTAGGGATGGTCGGTTGACAAGGGCTGGTTGACTAGGACTGGCTAGTTGACTAGGGATGGCTGGTTGACTAGGGATGGCTGGTTGGTTGACTAGGGCTGGCTGGTTGACTAGGGATGGCTGGTTGACTAGGACTGGCTGGTTGACTAGGACTGGCTAGTTGACTAGGGATGGCTGGTTGACTAGGGCTGGTTGGTTGACTAGGGCTGGCTGGTTGACTAGGGATGGCTGGTTGACAAGGGCTGGCTGGTTGACTAGGGATGGTCGGTTGACAAGGGCTGGTTGACTAGGACTGGCTAGTTGACTAGGGATGGCTGGTTGACTAGGGCTGGTTGGTTGACTAGGGCTGGCTGGTTGACTAGGGATGGCTGGTTGACTAGGACTGGCTGGTTGACTAGGACTGGCTAGTTGACTAGGGATGGCTGGTTGACTAGGGCTGGTTGGTTGACTAGGGCTGGCTGGTTGACTAGGGATGGCTGGTTGACAAGGGCTGGCTGGTTGACTAGGGATGGTCGGTTGACAAGGGCTGGTTGACTAGGACTGGCTAGTTGACTAGGGATGGCTGGTTGACTAGGGCTGGTTGGTTGACTAGGGCTGGCTGGTTGACTAGGGATGGCTGGTTGACTAGGACTGGCTGGTTGACTAGGGCTGGTTGGTTGACTAGGGATGGCTGGTTGACTAGGACTGGCTGGTTGACTAGGACTGGTTGGTTGACTAGGACTGGTTGGTTGACTAGGGATGGCTGGTTGACTAGGACTGGCTGGTTGACTAGGACTGGTTGGTTGACTAGGACTGGCTGGTTGACTAGGGCTGGCTGGTTGACTAGGGCTGGCTGGTTGACTAGGGATGGCTGGTTGACTAGGACTGGCTGGTTGACTAGGGCTGGCTGGTTGACTAGGGATGGTCGGTTGACAAGGGCTGGTTGACTAGGACTGGCTAGTTGACTAGGACTGGCTAGTTGACTAGGGATGGCTGGTTGACTAGGACTGGTTGGTTTCAATAGGGATGGCTAGTTGACTAGGGCTGGCTGGTTGACTAGGGCTTGATGGTTGACTAGGGATGGCTGGTTGACGAGGGCTGGATGGTTGGCTGGGACTGGTTGGTTGACAAGGGATGGCTAGTTGACTAGGGCTGGCTGGTTGACTAGGGCTTGATGGTTGACTAGGGATGGCTGGTTGACGAGGGCTGGATGGTTGGCTGGGACTGGTTGGTTGACTAGGCATGGCTGGTTGACAAGGGCTGGATGGTTGACTAGGACTGGTTGGTTGACTAGGGATTGCTGGTTGACAAGGGCTGGATGGTTGACTAGGACTGGTTGGTTGACTAGGGATTGCTGGTTGACTAGGGCTGGATGGTTGACTAGGACTGGTTGGTTGACTAGGGATGGCTGGTTGACTAGGGCTGGCTGGTTGACTAGGACTGGTTGGTTGACTAGGGATGGCTGGTTGACTAGGACTGGTTGGTTGACTAGGAATGGCTGGTTGACTAGGGGTGGCTGGTTGACAAGGGCTGGCTGGTTGACTAAGGCTGGCTGGTTGACAAGGGCTGAAGGACTGGTTGGTTGACTAGGGGTGGCTGGTTGACAAGGGCTGGCTGGTTGACTACGGCTGGCTGGTTGACAAGGGCTGAAGGACTGGTTGGTTGACTAGGGGTGGCTGGTTGACAAGGGCTGGCTGGTTGACTAGGGTTGGCGGGTTGACTAGGGTTGGCGGGTTAACTAGGGTTGGCGGGTTGACGAGGGCTGGCGGGTTGACTAAGGATGGCTGGTTGACAAGGGCTGGCTGGTTGACTAGGGTTGGCGGGTTGACGAGGGCTGGCGGGTTGACTAAGGATGGCTGGCGGGTTGACTAAGGATGGCTGGTTGACAAGGGCTGGCTGGTTGACTAGGGTTGGCGGGTTGGCGGGTTGACTAGGGTTGGCGGGTTGACTAGGGTTGGCGGGTTGACTAGGGCTGAAGGGCTGGCTGGTTGACTAGGGTTGGCGGGTTGACTAGGGCTTGACATGTACGGAAGGGGACCTAGTGGGGTGAGGTCAGTCCTTGACACAGCTTTGTTGGGACTGAGTTAAATGGGTATTGGTTGGCCATTCACTAACTCAGTGTTCCTCTAAGGGACATTATGGGCGGTTTTAGACTAGTACAGAACATGTTGCATGTGCCTCCGCGTAACTAGTTCCACTGACCAGATAAAGGCTTGTAATACAAATACAATGCGGGTGAGTATAAAACATGGATTGGGGACTATGTGAAAAGAATAACAAAACAGAAACAAAAAATTCACTCCTTTAACGGGGAGAAAGCAAATGTCTAGATTAGAATGCGGTTGGTGTAAAGAGGCTAGTCCTATGAATCGTTCATAAAATATGTATTGAAACTATCAACTTCAGCCAACCCCTATTATTATTATCTCGCGAAAATCTCACGAAAATCATGAAGGCGCCGCTTATCTATTCAAGAGCCTTGATCGTCCTTGTAGCTCGAGAGCCTTGATCTTGATCTCACGCTACGGACATTGAGGCGCGCTGCACGCTGTGATCCGGACTGAACCGGAAGAAACTCAGATTGAAGGGTAGGCCTCGTCATGGCAAACTAAAACAATGCGGTCATCAAACAATAGGTGTGTTGTGGACAGTGGGCAACTATAAAAAAAATTAATATGCAATCACCAACAAAAATGTAAACATTAAATAAAAAATAAATGTATTTTTAAAAAAAAAATGATGAATAAAAATAATAAATACCTTAACCTGTAAAATCAGGAGAAAGTATGAATCAGTGATTAAAAAGTATATTATATTTATCTATTTCAATAACTAACAAACAGGAAGCAATTTCTGTAGAAAATATTAATTGTTGTCCGATTAATCGATCCTCAGTCGTAACATCGATTTATTTAGTCAAGTGTACATCACACAACGAGCCGTGAAGATCCGGGGTAGAATAGGCCTTAAGCAACTAACGCATGTCACATACGGACTAAATATTCGGTCACCCACTGGTCCATTTAAACAGATTCCACTGTAGTTGGACCCCATGAGGATCTGAGTTAGAATTGTCTTCAGTAACCCATGCTTGGTTGATGCATGTCATCGTATCCCAATTGCGTGTTCACGAGTCATATCCGTTCACCTTATGTCTTTCCTACATCATACGTTATGCAGGTGTTGCTGTGGTTAAAGGGCAAGTTCACACGGAAATGAACCAATTTTTCTTGTACTTTTTCCACATTAAAAGTGTTAACATAGAAGTGTCATAGACAAAAATATAAAAACATCATATTTAATTAACATATTTTTTGCATTAAAACGATTTATATTTTTCACATTTACCAAGTGTTCTATTTCCATAACAAAAACACCATGGCTTATGCCCCTTGCAATATGACGTCATTGGTGCCAATTGATAAACATTATGACGTCATCATGCTTTGTTAGAGCCGCTTCACGTGGTGTAGGTACAGTTTTGTGATTCTAGCATCTCAGATGCCAGCCAGAATTGTGTTATGCTGAGTCACTACTGCGCCGGAGTGTGTCGTAGACCATGTTGTTTTACCGCAAACTGGTCCTTGATATCTTTTGCGTTGAGAATAGACAGGGACCCAGTTGAATTGGCACCAATTACGTCATAATCTAAGGGGGATAACTCAGGCCTATTTCGCTCGTAAAACGAAGGCCTCATAACGGCATATCAT
Organism: Haliotis rufescens; assembly: GCF_023055435.1. Lineage (NCBI taxonomy): Eukaryota > Metazoa > Mollusca > Gastropoda > Lepetellida > Haliotidae > Haliotis > Haliotis rufescens. Next base: position 9,868,172 of record NW_025963868.1, on the reverse strand, counting down.
TTTAACACTATTGTGAGCTTCCTACTTTCACTGTGAAAAAAAATTAGCGTATGTTTTCAAACACAGATACTAATTCATTCTAAAATTGCGTTTTGTTTAGAAAAAGAAAGAAAGTGATTTTTGCGTGTACACTTCCCCTTTAATCATTACTAAGTATGTCGGGGCAAAGGTGGCCCAGTCGTCTAAGGCGCCGCGATTCGCCGTGCAGAGTCCCTTGGGCACGCAAGAAACCTATGATTGTGAGTTCGAATCCCGGTTCGCCCCGATTATGTTTCTAGGTTTGTCAGCACCATACCCGTGCTCGTGGGTTTCACCGAAGTGGTAAACGTCTGAGACCTGCATCACTTCGGGCTTTCCTCCCACATTAAGCTGACACGCCGCGATATAACTGAAATACTGTAAAAGCGGCGTTGAACCCAACTCACTCACTCACTCTAAGTATGTCATACCCTAAACATGTGACATCGTATGCATGTCAATCACAGGGAATCATCATGCAACTCTAATTGACAGGCCAATATTTTAAAGATTTAAAACAAAACTCAACGCTAATACTTTCTCCAACATGTGTCATTCGTATCACCAGGGGGATAATACCGTAAGCATCGTATAGCTATCATATATCTCCTACCATAGGATTTTTAGAGACCCGTGAAGATCTGGGGTAGAATAGGTCTTCAGCAACCCATGCTTGCCGTTATAGGCGACTTCCCGGCGAGCCGAAGGTCCGGGGTTCGATCCCCGACCGCTTCATACCAAAAGACGTTATAAGATGCTACTTGTTGTTACCCTGACTGGCGCTCGGCATTAGGGGCTAAAACAAGGACTGGTCGGCTCGGAGTCAGTATTCTGTGTCTGAGTGGGACATTCATGTTAAACTGTGGTACCTCAGTGGGCTACTACTATAAAATCGGCATCAGTCTGGACTAGTACAAGCAGCCACACACACACACACGCACACACACACACACACACGCACACACGCACACGTCGCTACAAGTGCAATAATCTTGGACGCCAAACGTTAAACCCCATTTCACATTTCACCTCAGCTGACCCTAGAATCTGATGTCTAGTACATATCACACCCCAGACACATTGATATATTTCATGTAAAATACGTGCGACAGGACTTAACATCATGATAATCTACGGTTCACTGAGGCAAATTCCACGTTATGCATGGAATACACGTGCAGCACGCAATCCTATGATGATCGTGACACGCATTTGCTACACGTGATCAAACAACGATAGCTCATTGGACAATAGCCCTCTGCCCTTCAAATTGTCACGTGAGTTCATTCTGTCAATTACCCACAGCTGTTCACAAATTTACCGCTTAGTTGTTACAACTGTGTCACATCTGTCGGCTCTCTTCAACATGGGATGATATGGATACAGACTTAGGCGTGACTCACCCATACATTTCTTCCTATGATAGAATATTTCCCTTCACGGTTGGAGTAAATCGGAGCATTTCAGTTAGCGACAGTATTAAATAGGATGCACAATCGGTTACTTATAAAACTTTCTCCAGCAAACACGTGTTCGAATAAGATACGGGGATGTCATTGATGCGGTCAACAATATTCAAGGTCTGTAACGTCTGTCTGTAAATAGTCAGACAGGGTTGGTTGGTTGGTTTGTTGTTTGACGCCGCACTCAGCAATATTCCAGCTATATGACGGCGGCAGGGTATGAAACTTTCAGCCAGCCCTGACCAAAACCCGCCTGCCCACTATAATCATATGTTTCTCAGGATAAGCTTACGGGGTTTCTTTTTGGTTACATTTTATCATTCATCTTTACATGTGAATTAATGCTTATCATCGGGAAATATTTAGAATATTTTCACATATGAAATATAACCCGACCGTCGGGCAGGGGAATTTGAAAATCTGGCAGCCCGAGTTGAAATCAACCCGTCTCGGACGGTCGGGCAGGCAGGTATTTCGAACACTGCGGCGGTCTGTAAATAATCGAGTCTGGACCAGACCATCCAGTGAGTAATATCATGAGCATCAATCCACGCAATTGGGATCGATGACGTTCATCAACCAACCACCCGATCCCGTTAGTCTCCTCCTACCACATTATTGAGTTGATGAAGTCCTATTCTTTACTGATGATTGGATTGGGTGGTCAGGCGCGGTGACTGGTGGATTGCATGTCAAGTCATCCTGGTGACGTGAATTGTTGCTCATGCTATCAACCACCGGTTTGTCTGGTCTAGACTCGGTTATATATACGACGCCTTCACACAGCTGGAGATCTGTAAAGTTTAGCAACTCACGCTTGTCGCAAGAGGCGACTAACGGGATCGGATGGTCAGGTTCGCTGACTTGGTTGATGCATGTCATCGTATCCCCATTTCGTGGATCGGTGCTCATGATGTCAATCACTGGACTGCCTGGTCCAGACTCGATTATTTACAGACCGCCGTCCATTAGTTGGAATATTGCTGAGTGCAGCATTAAACAAACAAACAAACATCATGTAGCTGGACATCTTCGCGAGGCAAGGGAATTAACTGACTAGAAAAGTCCGACTGTCTTAACCCCCTGGGATGAGCCTGTATTGTTTGCACGGGATAAACGTGGGTTTACGTGTTTTGAACCACGTCTATACCAACTACCACTGATCCTACCGGCACAACAGTGTTTACCACATCTTCAACGCGCCTTCAACGAGATTTAGTTTGTTGGCTTGTTGTTTTACGCCGCACTCAGCAATATTCCAGCCATCTGACGGCGGTCTGTAAATAATCTAGTCTGGACCAGACAATCCAGTCACTGATATCATGAGCATCGACCCACGCAATTGGGATATGATGACATGCATCAACCAAGTCAGCGAGCCTGACCACCCGACCTGTTAGTCGCCTTTTACGACAAGCATAGTCGCCTATAACGGCAAGCATGGGTTGCTGAAGACCTATTCTACCCCGGATCTTCACGGGTCGCCTTCAACGAGAAAAACCAGTACAAACTTACGCATGCGAACATGGTGTTGTAAATATCGGCATGCACCGTATACAAACTTACACAAAGCCTTTTCAATATGGAATTACCCTAACTGCTGCCGTATAGGATCTATGCGGCATATATTGGGGTTTCTCACGCTATGAATGGACTTACTCGACCGTGCAGTGACGAAAATAGGAGTCAAAAATACACGTTTCACATTTCACTCGAGAAACGGCGGTATGGCTTGGTAGCTTCATCAACTTGAACCCTGACCTTTGACCTGAGCAAACAAAGATTACGTCGGTGTCGGTGTCTTCGTGTGGCAGCTGTGCATTCTCCGTGTTCCGAGGTGGGCAATGGAGATTGTGTGGAGACCTTTTTAGGGGTGTTTTTTTAATTTTTATTTCTCATCTGAGTTGTCAGCTTTTAAAGTCTCTGTGGAATGTGAAAACATTTTGTGTTTTGGAGTTTGTTAAACTTGTGTGAAAGGCTCGACAAGTGCTCTCTAACTCATAGAATGTTTACAATCGTCATGATTTTGACCGAGTTATGACAGTTGAACGGACAACAAGATACAGGCCAATGAGTCATGCATTAAGCGTGAAGGAAGCTTTACTAGTTACTTTCTCCAGCAAGTTATGAGGAATTGTAACGGCCTTTTAGGGTGTAAAATGTTTTTTACTGTGGAAAATCATGTGAAATAGACATCATCAAAATAATCGAACTTCTAGTGGCTGGATCCGCGCAATTGGGATTGGATGGCATGCATCAACCAAGTCAGCAGCCACCTGATCCCGTTAGTCACCTCTTGCAACCAGCATTTGTGTGTGTGTGTGGGTGTGTGGGTGTGTGTGTGTGTGTGTGTGTGTGTGTGTGTGTGTGTGTGTGTGTGTGTGTGGTATATTCTTACCCAGAATCAGAATCCCAACAGAGGGAAATGGCTCTTCTTAATCCCACTAGATCTCTAATCAATTTCTTGTCATTTTGGGAAAACACATTTGTTTCATTTCATACTTTATTACTTTGAAACACTTATGATAACCTTGAAATATTTATTGCCAGAAGACTCAGTGGTTACATGTTTGTGAAATCTCAATATTTTCTTTTTACAATAATGATACATAATATATGACTGTTCCACTATGTTGGTTATTTATAGGGTAGTAACATGCATAATAATCAACATAATTATGACTGTGAGTCTGACCACCCGATCCGGTGAGTCGCCTCTTACGACAAGCATTGTCGCCTTTTACGACAAGCATGCGTTGCTGAAATAGAGGATTCATCACGAGTGTTTTTTAATATGGGAAATATCAACCGAGTCTTAGTTAATCGGTATTTGCCGAGCCTTTGGCGAGGCAAATACCGATTAACGGGACGAGGTTGATATTTCCCATATTAAAAAACACGAGTGATGGATTCTATTTATCATTTTCACATTTTTGCTTCCAAATTAAGGAATAATTGCATTAAACATTAACATCAGCAACTTGTCGAAATCTTACGTATAGATCGTGCGTAGTGATACATGTGTTCCATAGCCATGTATCATTCGTCACCACTCGCCCCTTTCCGTAACCTGCAAGAAGGCTCGTCCCCCTATCGATGAATGTTATGTGCGAAAATACGACAAACCAATCAGAATGCGCGTATGGTTTCAAGTTCTACTTCAAAGAATCCCTCAGAAATATTTTTTGATTTTACATATGTCTTGCATCTAAAAATATACCCAATACACAGTTAAATGTGTCCAATCATACTGTATAATTCTGCATGTCCCGATGTGCTTTGAATTGCATCTGAAATATATATAATATATGGGGAAATATATGTGAACCATTACGCAACTAGTTGACAATTGTTTTAGGTATGCCCGTTTGCGCTAAGACGGAACCCGGTCACGAATGAGCCATGTATACCAAAATAAACAATTCGCTGAGAAAAAAAGTTCCTCGGATTATTTTAAACAAAATACTTGAACAGACTTTTGCAGAATAATTGAAACTTTAATAACGGTAACAACAACGATTCTGTGTAATCTGATTATATCTCTAGTGTAACTTCACTTATAATATATAGTTTCAAATCAAACCGCTCCCTCTTCCGGTTATCTAATTTGCATATCTAATTTGCATACTTATGTCATTGGGGTATGACATACATGTTTTTATGTCATAAGCTTATGTCATGGATAAATGCTTAAGTTAAATGATAAAACCTATTCTACCCCGGATTATGATTGTAGTAGTAGTAGCAGCAGTAGTAGTCACTGTTATCAATATCATCAGTTGCAGGCGTAGCAGTATCGTCGTCATGTTATTAGCCTCATGCTATCAATAACGCTTGTATCCGGTATCAGATTACGCAATAGCAACAGGAAAGTGATTTCACCAGCTGACAAGTGCCTACGGGATTGCCCAATGCCAAGTGGTTGACAAACACTTTAGACACGTGTACTGTATGACACAGGTTCAACTCCAGGCTTGTTGGGATGTCGTCAACCATTCTAAATAGAGGTGTGTCCTCAGGGCAGGGCAATTCAGTAGTAACTACCATATATGTACCCAAGTCTGTCATACAGACCCTGAAACAAATATAACCAATACAGCCCATGCAAGTCTATAATATTTAGCAAGTCTAGATCACTGCGGTATCATAACTGAAAATGAAGAGTCTCTGTTCTCCTTTTTATTATATTTCATAACTATAATGCTACAGGTGTTTTTATCCGTAAAATATTTGCATATCCGAGACTAGATTCTGGTCTGGTACCCGAAACAAATAAATAAGAGATACCCCTGAAGATCCGGGTGAGAATTGATCTTCAGCAACCCATGTTTGTGTCATACAGCTACATTTTGTGCTGCATTTTTTGTATATATATTTATAATGTGCATACATATTTTGTAGCTGTGTGACACTTGTCTTAAGAGGTTGGGGCACGGGTGGCCCAGTCGTCTAAGGCGCAGCTCGTCACGATATGGCTGAAATATTGCCGATGTGACGTTAAACTTTAACTGACTCACTCTAAGGCGCAGCGATTCGCCTATGATAGTTGGTTCGAATCCCCGTTACCCCCGATTATGTTTCTAGGATTGTCAGCACCATACCCGTGCTCGTGGGTTTCACCGTTGTGGTAAACGTCTGAGACTTGCATCACTTCGGGCTTTCCTCCCGCATTAAGCTGATATGCCGTGATATAACTGGAATACTTTTGAAATGGGCGTTAAACCCAACTCACTCACTCAATCACTCACTCACTCACTCTTAAGAGTCGGCTGTGCTTGCTGTAACAGGCGACTAACGGGATTTCGTAGGTCGATGCTCATGATGTCAATCACTGGTTTGTCTGGTCTAGACTCCATTATATACAAACTGCCGTGATAGTTGGACTATTGCTGACCTCGGCGTAAAACATTCACTCGGTCACACCCACTGATTCGCGTCAGGCTTGGCTTCCAAATGCTTGTTTAGGGGCGGTCGGGTAGCCTAGTGCTTAAAACGTTCGCTCGTCACGCCAAAGACCCGGGTTCGATTCCCGATATGGGTACAATGTGTGAAGTCCATTTCTGGTGTCCCCCGCTGTGATATTGCTGGAATATTGCTAGAAGCGGCGTAAAACCGCAAGCACTCACTCACTCCAAGTGCTTGTTGTTTTTGTTTATTGTTTAACGCCGCAGTCAGCAATATTGCAGCTATATAATGGCGGTGTGTACATCATGGAGTCTTGATCAGACAATCAGGTGATTGACATCATGAGGATCGATCTACACAACAGATTTGATGACATACGTCAGCGAGCCTGACCACCCGATACCGTTCTTCGCCTTTTACGACAAACATAGTTGCTGAGGTGTTGTCCACTCACTCACTCACTCACTCACTCACCGACCCAACCACCCACCCACTCACTCACTCACTCACTCATGTGGTTTCAGAAATATGTCATCTAGTATACTGGGGCAGAACGTGTGAAAACGTATTGCTTATAGCTGAATTGTAGAGGGGACAACTGCCTTAACCTCCTAACTATGCAGAGTTGCGTCCCGTAGGCTTACCAGGAGCCTATGATCCTGGGTTCGAATCCCACATCGCCCTGATTTTGTTTCCAAGTTTGTCACCAAAGTGGTTTACGCCTAAGACCTGCATCACTTTGAAAGTTCTACCACATCAAGCTGACACGATGCAACAGAAATATTGTTCAAAGTGGCGTTAGGGGCGGTCGGGTAGCCTGGTGGTTAAAGCGTTCGCTCGTCACGCCGAAGACCCGGGTTCGATTCCCGACATGGGTACAATGTGTGAAGCCCATTTCTGGTGTTCCCCGCCGTGATATTGCTGGAATATTGCTAAAAGCGGCGTAAACCATACTCACTCACTCACTCAAAGTGGCGTTAAACCCATTTACTCACGGTATAAGTAATACGGTAGTACAGTGGATGCGTCATCAAGTCACAAATCTGCCACCGGGATTGGCTGAGTGTGTTCATGTAGTTTTAACAATGGGTGCGAGAACACCGTGGAGGGTTGTAAACCTCACGACGCGCATGCAAGTAATAAATTCTTTCACTGACTACCACGGATGTGTCATGTCGTGACTGGGGTGTCTAATGCGCCGCGATTCGCTGTGCAGAGCTGCGTCCTTTGGGCACGCCAGAAAACTGTGTAGGTTCGAATCCCGGTTCGCCCCGATTATGTTTCTAGGTTTGTCAGCACCATACCCGTGCTCGTGGGTTTCACCCAAGTGGTAAATCTCTGAGACCTGCATCACTTCGGGCTTTCCTCCCACATTAAGCTGACACGCCGTGATATAACTGGAATACTGTTAATAGCGGTGTTAAACCCAACTCACTCACTCACTCATGTCGTGACTGTAACATGCGGTGAGAAATCATAACGTTGGGAAATTGAGTAATCCGGTTTGTAAGTGAAGCGTTTAACCTGAGAAAAGAATTTGTATCGATCCACTGAGCATTTTCCTTAAATGCTATCTTTATACCGTTGCTATTGCTGTTTGTTTTGGTGTTAAACGCCGTAAATTACCAGATATATGACGGCGGCTTGTAAATAGTCGAATGTGGACAGACAATCCAGTGATTAACATGAGCATCTATCCAGGCAAACTAGTGATTGGGTGAGACCCGTGAAGATCCGGGTAGAGAATAGGTCTTCAGCAACCCATGCCACTGGAAGAGGCGACTAACGGGATCGGGTGGTCAGGCCGCTGACTTGGTTGATGCATGTCATCGAATGCCAATTGCGCGGATCGGTGCTCATGATGTCGACCACTGGATTGTCTGGTCCAGACTCGATTATTTCCAGACCGCCGTTATATAGCAGGAATATTGCTTAGTGCGGCGTTAAACAGCAAACAAACAAACCAACACACTACTACTACTACTCGTTTAGACATGTCTTTATTAATTGTGACGATAACCCAACCGAGCCGAATAATAACCGTCCACATTCGACTGATTGATTTTAACGATTATAGGCGCGTAGTTTGGCTACAGTCACCCGTGGGCTCTATGCTAATTGAATTGATTGTCAGGTGAAACACTGTCTTAGGAAGAACGCGTTTAATGTGTCGACACATTATAGTCATCAGATGCTGGCTGTCACTGAGTGATGTTGCTGATATCTTAACGATAGGAAGAACGCGTTTAATGTGTCGACACATTATAGTCATCAGATGCTGGCTGTCACTGAGTGATGTTGCTGATATCTTAACGATAGGAAGGACGGGTTTAATGTGTCGACACACTACTGTCATCAGATGCTGGCTGTCACTGAGTGATGTTGCTGATATCTTAACGATAGGAAGTACAGGTTTAATGTGACGACACACTACTGTCATCAGATGCTGGCTGTCACTGAGTGATGTTGCTGATATCTTAACGATAGGAAGTACGTGTTTAATGTGTCGACACACTACTGTCATCAGATGCAGGCTGTCACTGAGTGATGTTGCTGACATCTTAACGATAGGAAGGACGGGTTTAATGTGTCGACACACTATAGTCATCAGATGCAGGCTGTCACTGAGTGATGTTGCTGATATCTTAACGATAGGAAGTACGTGTTTAATGTGTCGACACACTATAGTCATCAGATGCTGGCTGTCACTGAGTGATGTTGCTGACATCTTAACGATAGGAAGTACGAGTTTAATGTGTCGACACACTATAGTCATCAGATGCTGGCTGTCACTGAGTGATGTTGCTGACATCTTAACGATAGGAAGTACGGGTTTAATGTGTCGACACATTATAGTCATCAGATGCTGGCTGTCACTGAGTGATGTTGCTGATATCTTAACGATAGGAAGAACGCGTTTAATGTGTCGACACATTATAGTCATCAGATGCTGGCTGTCACTGAGTGATGTTGCTGCTGATATCTTAACGATAGGAAGTACGGGTTTAATGTGTCGACACACTATAGTCATCAGATGCAGGCTGTCACTGAGTGATGTTGCTGTTATCTTAACGATAGGAAGTACGGGTTTAATGTGTCGACACACTATAGTCATCAGATCCTGGCTGTCACTGAGTGATGTTGCTGATATCTTAACGATAGGAAGTACGGGTTTAATGTGTCGACACACTATAGTCATCAGATGCAGGCTGTCACTGAGTTATGTTGCTGATATCTTAACGATAGGAAGTACGGGTTTAATGTGTCGACACACTATAGTCATCAGATCCTGGCTGTCACTGAGTGATGTTGCTGCTGATATCTTAACGATAGGAAGTACGGGTTTAATGTGTCGACACACTATAGTCATCAGATGCTGGCTGTCACTGAGTGATGTTGCTGACATCTTAACGATAGGAAGTACGGGTTTAATGTGTCGACACACTATAGTCATCAGATGCTGGCTGTCACTGAGTGATGTTGCTGACATCTTAACGATAGGAAGTACAGGTTTAATGTGTCGACACACTATAGTCATCAGATGCTGGCTGTCACTGAGTGATGTTGCTGATATCTTAACGATAGGAAGTACGGGTTTAATGTGTCGACACACTATAGTCATCAGATGCTGGCTGTCACTGAGTGATGTTGCTGATATCTTAACGATAGGAAGTACGGGTTTAATGTGTCGACACACTATAGTCATCAGATGCAGGCTGTCACTGAGTGATGTTGCTGCTGATGTCTTAACGATAGGAAGTACGGGTTTAATGTGTCGACACACTATAGTCATCAGATGCAGGCTGTCACTGAGTGATGTTGCTGATATCTTAACGATAGGAAGTACGGGTTTAATGTGACGACACACTATAGTCATCAGATGCTGGCTGTCACTGAGTGATGTTGCTGATATCTTAACGATAGGAAGTACGGGTTTAATGTGTCGACACACTATAGTCATCAGATGCAGGCTGTCACTGAGTGATGTTGCTGACATCTTAACGATAGGAAGTACGGGTTTAATGTGTCGACACACTATAGTCATCAGATGCTGGCTGTCACTGAGTGATGTTGCTGACATCTTAACGATAGGAAGTACGGGTTTAATGTGTCGACACACTATAGTCATCAGATGCAGGCTGTCACTGAGTGATGTTGCTGTTATCTTAACGATAGGAAGTACGGGTTTAATGTGTCGACACACTATAGTCATCAGATGCTGGCTGTCACTGAGTGATGTTGCTGACATCTTAACGATAGGAAGTACGGGTTTAATGTGTCGACACACTATAGTCATCAGATGCTGGCTGTCACTGAGTGATGTTGCTGTTATCTTAACGATAGGAAGTACGGGTTTAATGTGTCGACACACTATAGTCATCAGATGCAGGCTGTCACTGAGTGATGTTGCTGATATCTTAACGATAGGAAGCACGGGTTTAATGTGTCGACACACTATAGTCATCAGATGCAGGCTGTCACTGAGTGATGTTGCTGATATCTTAACGATAGGAAGTACGGGTTTAATGTGTCGACACACTATAGTCATCAGATGCAGGCTGTCACTGAGTGATGTTGCTGATATCTTAACGATAGGAAGTACGGGTTTAATGTGTCGACACACTATAGTCATCAGATGCTGGCTGTCACTGAGTGATGTTGCTGATATCTTAACGATAGGAAGTACGGGTTTAATGTGTCGACACACTACAGTCATCAGATGCAGGCTGTCACTGAGTGATGTTGCTGATATCTTAACGATAGGAAGTACGGGTTTAATGTGTCGACACACTATAGTCATCAGATGCAGGCTGTCACTGAGTGATGTTGCTGATATCTTAACGATAGGAAGTACGGGTTTAATGTGTCGACACACTATAGTCATCAGATGCAGGCTGTCACTGAGTGATGTTGCTGTTATCTTAACGATAGGAAGTACGGGTTTAATGTGTCGACACACTATAGTCATCAGATGCAGGCTGTCACTGAGTGATGTTGCTGTTATCTTAACGATAGGAAGTACGGGTTTAATGTGTCGACACACTATAGTCATCAGATGCTGGCTGTCACTGAGTGATGCTGCTGACATCTTAACGATAGGAAGTACGGGTTTAATGTGTCGACACACTATAGTCATCAGATGCAGGCTGTCACTGAGTGATGTTGCTGACATCTTAACGATAGGAAGTACGGGTTTAATGTGTCGACACACTATAGTCATCAGATGCTGGCTGTCACTGAGTGATGCTGCTGATATCTTAACGATAGGAAGTACGGGTTTAATGTGTCGACACACTATAGTCATCAGATGCAGGCTGTCACTGAGTGATGTTGCTGTTATCTTAACGATAGGAAGTACGGGTTTAATGTGTCGACACACTATAGTCATCAGATGCTGGCTGTCACTGAGTGATGTTGCTGACATCTTAACGATAGGAAGTACGGGTTTAATGTGTCGACACACTATGGTCATCAGATGCTGGCTGTCACTGAGTGATGTTGCTGACATCTTAACGATAGGAAGTACGGGTTTAATGTGTCGACACACTATAGTCATCAGATGCTGGCTGTCACTGAGTGATGTTGCTGACATCTTAACGATAGGAAGTACGGGTTTAATGTGTCGACACACTATAGTCATCAGATGCAGGCTGTCACTGAGTGATGTTGCTGACATCTTAACGATAGGAAGTACGGGTTTAATGTGTCGACACACTATAGTCATCAGATGCTGGCTGTCACTGAGTGATGTTGCTGATATCTTAACGATAGGAAGTACGGGTTTAATGTGTCGACACACTATAGTCATCAGATGCTGGCTGTCACTGAGTGATGTTGCTGATATCTTAACGATAGGAAGTACGGGTTTAATGTGACGACACACTATAGTCATCAGATGCAGGCTGTCACTGAGTGATGTTGCTGCTGATATCTTAACGATAGGAAGTACGGGTTTAATGTGTCGACACACTATAGTCATCAGATGCAGGCTGTCACTGAGTGATGTTGCTGACATCTTAACGATAGGAAGTACGGGTTTAATGTCTCGACACACTATAGTCATCAGATGCTGGCTGTCACTGAGTGATGTTGCTGATATCTTAACGATAGGAAGTACGGGTTTAATGTGTCGACACACTATAGTCATCAGATGCTGGCTGTCACTGAGTGATGTTGCTGACATCTTAACGATAGGAAGTACGGGTTTAATGTGTCGACACACTATAGTCATCAGATGCTGGCTGTCACTGAGTGATGTTGCTGATATCTTAACGATAGGAAGTACGGGTTTAATGTGTCGACACACTATAGTCATCAGATGCTGGCTGTCACTGAGTGATGTTGCTGCTGATATCTTAACGATAGGAAGTACGGGTTTAATGTGGCGACACACTATAGTCATCAGATGCTGGCTGTCACTGAGTGATGCTGCTGACATCTTAACGATAGGAAGTACGGGTTTAATGTGTCGACACACTATAGTCATCAGATGCAGGCTGTCACTGAGTGATGTTGCTGATATCTTAACGATAGGAAGTACGGGTTTAATGTGTCGACACACTATAGTCATCAGATCCTGGCTGTCACTGAGTGATGTTGCTGATATCTTAACGATAGGAAGTACGGGTTTAATGTGTCGACACACTATAGTCATCAGATGCAGGCTGTCACTGAGTGATGTTGCTGATATCTTAACGATAGGAAGCACGGGTTTAATGTGTCGACACACTACTGTCATCAGATGCTGGCTGTCACTGAGTGATGTTGCTGATATCTTAACGATAGGAAGTACGGGTTTAATGTGTCGACACACTATAGTCATCAGATCCTGGCTGTCACTGAGTGATGTTGCTGATATCTTAACGATAGGAAGTACGGGTTTAATGTGTCGACACACTATAGTCATCAGATGCAGGCTGTCACTGAGTGATGTTGCTGATATCTTAACGATAGGAAGTACGGGTTTAATGTGTCGACACACTACTGTCATCAGATGCTGGCTGTCACTGAGTGATGTTGCTGATATCTTAACGATAGGAAGTACGGGTTTAATGTGTCGACACACTATAGTCATCAGATGCTGGCTGTCACTGAGTGATGTTGCTGACATCTTAACGATAGGAAGTACGGGTTTAATGTGTCGACACACTACTGTCATCAGATGCAGGCTGTCACTGAGTGATGTTGCTGACATCTTAACGATAGGAAGTACGGGTTTAATGTGTCGACACACTATAGTCATCAGATGCTGGCTGTCACTGAGTGATGCTGCTGATATCTTAACGATAGGAAGTACGGGTTTAATGTGTCGACACACTATAGTCATCAGATGCTGGCTGTCACTGAGTGATGTTGCTGACATCTTAACGATAGGAAGTACGGGTTTAATGTGTCGACACACTATAGTCATCAGATGCAGGCTGTCACTGAGTGATGTTGCTGACATCTTAACGATAGGAAGTACGGGTTTAATGTGTCGACACACTACTGTCATCAGATGCAGGCTGTCACTGAGTGATGTTGCTGATATCTTAACGATAGGAAGTACGTGTTTAATGTGTCGACACACTATAGTCATCAGATGCTGGCTGTCACTGAGTGATGTTGCTGATATCTTAACGATAGGAAGTACGGGTTTAATGTGTCGACACACTATAGTCATCAGATGCAGGCTGTCACTGAGTGATGTTGCTGATATCTTGACGATAGGAAGTAGGGGTTTAATGTGTCGACACACTATAGTCATCAGATGCAGGCTGTCACTGAGTGATGTTGCTGACATCTTAACGATAGGAAGTACGGGTTTAATGTGTCGACACACTATAGTCATCAGATGCTGGCTGTCACTGAGTGATGCTGCTGATATCTTAACGATAGGAAGTACGGGTTTAATGTGTCGACACACTATAGTCATCAGATGCAGGCTGTCACTGAGTGATGTTGCTGATATCTTAACGATAGGAAGTACGGGTTTAATGTGTCGACACACTATAGTCATCAGATGCTGGCTGTCACTGAGTGATGTTGCTGACATCTTAACGATAGGAAGTACGGGTTTAATGTGTCGACACACTATAGTCATCAGATGCTGGCTGTCACTGAGTGATGTTGCTGCTGATATCTTAACGATAGGAAGTACGGGTTTAATGTGTCGACACACTATAGTCATCAGATGCTGGCTGTCACTGAGTGATGTTGCTGATATCTTAACGATAGGAAGTACGGGTTTAATGTGTCGACACACTATAGTCATCAGATGCAGGCTGTCACTGAGTGATGTTGCTGATATCTTAACGATAGGAAGTAGGGGTTTAATGTGTCGACACACTATAGTCATCAGATGCTGGCTGTCACTGAGTGATGTTGCTGACATCTTAACGATAGGAAGTACGGGTTTAATGTGTCGACACACTATAGTCATCAGATGCAGGCTGTCACTGAGTGATGTTGCTGTTATCTTAACGATAGGAAGTACGGGTTTAATGTGGCGACACACTATAGTCATCAGATGCAGGCTGTCACTGAGTGATGTTGCTGATATCTTAACGATAGGAAGTACAGGTTTAATGTGTCGACACACTATAGTCATCAGATGCTGACTGTCACTGAGTGATGTTGCTGTTATCTTAACGATAGGAAGTACGGGTTTAATGTGTCGACACACTATAGTCATCAGATGCAGGCTGTCACTGAGTGATGTTGCTGACATCTTAACGATAGGAAGTACGGGTTTAATGTGTCGACACACTATAGTCATCAGATGCAGGCTGTCACTGAGTGATGTTGCTGACATCTTAACGATAGGAAGTACGGGTTTAATGTGTCTTAACGATAGGAAGTACGGGTTTAATGTGTCGACACACTATAGTCATCAGATGCAGGCTGTCACTGAGTGATGTTGCTGTTATCTTAACGATAGGAAGTACGGGTTTAATGTGTCGACACATTATAGTCATCAGATGCTGGCTGTCACTGAGTGATGTTGCTGCTGATATCTTAACGATAGGAAGTACGGGTTTAATGTGTCTTAACGATAGGAAGTACGGGTTTAATGTGTCGACACATTATAGTCATCAGATGCTGGCTGTCACTGAGTGATGTTGCTGCTGATATCTTAACGATAGGAAGTACGGGTTTAATGTGTCGACACACTATAGTCATCAGATGCAGGCTGTCACTGAGTGATGTTGCTGTTATCTTAACGATAGGAAGTACGGGTTTAATGTGTCGACACACTATAGTCATCAGATGCAGGCTGTCACTGAGTGATGTTGCTGTTATCTTAACGATAGGAAGTACGGGTTTAATGTGTCGACACACTATAGTCATCAGATGCAGGCTGTCACTGAGTGATGTTGCTGACATCTCAACGATAGGAAGTACGGGTTTAATGTGTCGACACACTATAGTCATCAGATGCTGGCTGTCACTGAGTTATGTTGCTGATATCTTAACGATAGGAAGTACGGGTTTAATGTGTCGACACACTATAGTCATCAGATGCTGGCTGTCACTGAGTGATGTTGCTGATATCTTAACGATAGGAAGTACGTGTTTAATGTGTCGACACACTATAGTCATCAGATGCTGGCTGTCACTGAGTGATGTTGCTGACATCTTAACGATAGGAAGTACGGGTTTAATGTGTCGACACACTATAGTCATCAGATGCAGGCTGTCACTGAGTGATGTTGCTGACATCTTAACGATAGGAAGTACGGGTTTAATGTGTCGACACACTATAGTCATCAGATGCTGGCTGTCACTGAGTGATGTTGCTGACATCTTAACGATAGGAAGTACGGGTTTAATGTGTCGACACACTATAGTCATCAGATGCTGGCTGTCACTGAGTGATGTTGCTGATATCTTAACGATAGGAAGTACGGGTTTAATGTGTCGACACACTATAGTCATCAGATGCAGGCTGTCACTGAGTGATGTTGCTGACATCTTAACGATAGGAAGTACGGGTTTAATGTGTCGACACACTATAGTCATCAGATGCAGGCTGTCACTGAGTGATGTTGCTGACATCTTAACGATAGGAAGTACGGGTTTAATGTGTCGACACACTATAGTCATCAGATGCAGGCTGTCACTGAGTGATGTTGCTGACATCTTAACGATAGGAAGTACGGGTTTAATGTGTCGACACACTATAGTCATCAGATGCAGGCTGTCACTGAGTGATGTTGCTGACATCTTAACGATAGGAAGTACGGGTTTAATGTGGCGACACACTATAGTCATCAGATACAGGCTGTCACTGAGTGATGTTGCTGACATCTTAACGATAGGAAGTACGGGTTTAATGTGACGACACACTATAGTCATCAGATGCTGGCTGTCACTGAGTGATGTTGCTGATATCTTAACGATAGGAAGTACGGGTTTAATGTGTCGACACACTATAGTCATCAGATGCTGGCTGTCACTGAGTGATGTTGCTGACATCTTAACGATAGGAAGTACGGGTTTAATGTGGCGACACACTATAGTCATCAGATACAGGCTGTCACTGAGTGATGTTGCTGATATCTTAACGATAGGAAGTACGGGTTTAATGTGGCGACACACTATAGTCATCAGATACAGGCTGTCACTGAGTGATGTTGCTGACATCTTAACGATAGGAAGTACGGGTTTAATGTGGCGACACACTATAGTCATCAGATGCTGGCTGTCACTGAGTGATGTTGCTGATATCTTAACGATTAAAGGCGGTAGAGTATTCAATGGCGTAACAATACATATACTACTCACAAGAACACCTACTGTTTAGAAGGCAATTCTGTCCCCGAATCCCAAGTAAAAGTATGAGCACCGAAGACCTATTCTGTCCCCGAATCCCAAGTATAAGTATGATCACTTAGGACCTATTCTGTCCCCGAATCCCAAGTATAAGTATGAGCACTGAGGACCTATTCTGTCCCCGAATCCCAAGTATAAGTATGATCACTAAGGACCTATTCTGTCCCCGAATCCCAAGTATAAGTATGATCACTTAGGACGTATTCTGTCCCCGAATCCCAAATATAACTATGAGCACCGAGGACCTATTCTGTCCCCGAATCCCAAATATAAGTATGATCACTTAGGACCTATTCTGTCCCCGAATCCCAAATATAAACATGGGCACTAAAGACCTGGAGGTAAGATTGCAACTTTTGTGGTGTTAACATTGAACAAGCAAATAACAATGATCAATGCATTATTGTGGAGTTTTGATTTATTATTTCAAACATTCCTTACAGTGGAACTAATACCACGTGCAGTTAATTAGGCGGTTTCATATTTCCTTCACACGTCTTCGATTTCAGTATTAATGTTTCAAACATCAGATGCATTGCTTATCAACATTGTCTTACACGCAGATCGGTTTGCAGATTATCTCCCCTTAAGAATACTTAAACAATAGCGATACAATCACTGTTAAGTATTAAATATTTTACGTCGATATATTATTTATCATAACGTATCTTACGTTTTGAAGCAATCCAATCAGCTTGCTTTCTGCTTTCCAGGGGAAATAGAACCTTGGGAAAAATAACTTCGCAAAAATATGAATGGCATGTGTCTGTTCATCTTCCCGGGCAAGCGTGTCCACTAGCCTATATCAAAGCCTGAATCTACATCTTCCCAGGCAAGCGTGTCCACAAGCCTACATCAAAGCCTTGTTTCTACCCTTGTCACATCAAGACCACTTTATGTGGCTCGATCCTGACGCAAAACTCGCGAGTTTTGCCTCTTGTAATGAACGCGATATCTGTCGTAGATTCTTGTCCGCTCGGTCACTTGTTTGTCTGGTCCAGTCGTGTTTGTTTTATTTGTTTGTTCGTTTGTTGTTTAACGCCGTACTCGGTAATATTTACAGCTATAGGACGGCTCTCTGTAAATAATAGATCATGAGCGTCGACCTACGCAATTTGGATCGATGACATGCATCAACCAAGTCAGCGAACCTGACCACCCGATCCCGTTAGTCGCCTCTTACGACAAGCATAGTCACCTTTTATGGCAAGCATGGGTTGGGTAGTAGTAGTAGTAGTAGTAGAAGAAGTAGTAGTAGCAGTCACTGTTATCAATATCATCCGGATCATCATGGGGGTGGATTGCCAATGAATAGTCATGATATTTGTCACAGCTATAAATCAAACACGTGGTGTTATTATACAGAATGGTTTTACACAGGAAGTTTAGTCACGCCGTTGAAGAGGGAAGTTGGGTGTAATGAGTGCTGGTGCATGTATTTTTCGTTTCATTTTCGAATAAAGTTACATCCTTAACCGGATTAATTACCTAGGGCCATTACATATGAGTATACTGTACGTGCTGAAGGTGTATATCTCCCACGTGGGGTATTCTATTTTATAGGAGGTACTGGAGATCTTTTATTTAAAAATATATTAAAAATCATGAAATAATATATTTAAAAAACCCTTGAAATAATCAACCCAATCTTAGGCAATGGATCTCGCGACCTTAAGATGATTTTGAATTGTGCAAGTGGGTTATATTTGGACTATTCCAACCATTGGCGAGGGACGAGTAAAGATCCGGGGTAGAATAGGTCTTCAGCAACCCATGCTTGCAGTAAAAGGGGACTATGCTTGTTGTAAGAGGTGACGGGATCGCGTGGTCAGGCTCGCTGACTTGGTTGATGCATGTCATCGTATCCCAATTGCGTAGATCGATGCTCACGATGTCAATCACTGGATTGTCTAGTCTAGTCTACCATCATATAGCTGGAATATTGCTTAGTGCGGCGTTAAACAACAAACAAACAAAGAAGCAAAGAAACACTGGTGGGGGACGAAAAGAAGGAGTTACTCCGATACACTGCACACACTCATGTAGGGAATCGATTCCGTGTATTCGGCGTCACGAGATAACGATTCAACAACTGCTACTGGACTATACAAAGACGTTATTTTTACATCTAAAATCTACTAGCCAAAAAAAGGCCCATTTGGCTGCCATGGCATATTAAAGTGAGACAGACGTGCCCATGCATCAGGTAATACTCATAACCATGCAAGTCTTCTCGCGCAGGTGATAACGATCTGCATATGTCAAGGATACATGTCGCAAATTATGACTTGAAATCCCGTGTGGTCATAAGCAGATATTGTTGAGGGATCTGCGACAGATATTTATGTTGCAAGCGATAACGATTGACCTAAATTCATCAGGGTTGGACCGGAGGTCATACTTAAAGGTCATGTAACGAAATTTAGGCATAACTAAAATGAAATTGCACATGCTGATATTTGACGAGTGTGACATTTTTACGTTCTTCTTCATAGGGGCGGTGTGGTAGCGCAGTGGTTAAAGCGTTCGTTCCTCGCGCCGAAGATGCAGGTTCGGTTCCCACATGGGTAGAATGTGTGAAGCCCATTTTTGGTGTCCTCCGCCGTGAAATTGCTGGAATATTGCTAAACACGGCGTAAAACAATACTCACTCACTCTTCATAGGTGCGGTGGGGTAGCGCAGTGGTTGAAGCGTTCGCTCGTCACACCTAAGACCCGGGTTCGATCCCTTCGACATTAGTGAGTGATTGAGTGAGTATGGTTTTACGCCGCTTTTAGCAATATTCCAGCAATATCACGTCAGGGGACACCAGAAATGGGCTTCACACATTGTACCCATGTCGGGATCCTCCCACATTAAGCTGACACGCCGCTACGTTAAACCCATCTCACTCACTCACTTTTAGAAGTAGATATAATTATGTTAAAAGTAGATGTAATATTTTAGTAGTATATAAGCATTTTAGTGATAGATGAAAGAATTTTAGAAGCAGCTGTAAAAATTATTTTATTATATTTTTAAATCTTTATTTTTTTTCTGCTTCAAACGTTCGTTCCTCAATACGCGACGCTGTATACAAACATACATACATATTTAATAGTTTCTAGTTGTAAGACTTTCAACGTGCTGTTAACATAACAATGTGACCGCTCCATTGATTATCAAGTCGTGCAACTTTAATCATGACGGCTCTCTCCAAGTCGATATTTCAACTTGATATGGTATAACCTACATTGTAACGGGCCCTCTTCATATTCGAGGCTCACAACGAGTGGGCGCCTGAACAACAAATATTGAATTTTTTTGTATACTAATATAATACAATTCCATAACCGTAAATAGTTTTATGCTTTAATCAGTGAGGATGTTTTTTTACATGTATTTAAGAATTTTAAATAAACACAAAGTTTTAGCAAAATGAAATATTTAAATGGATGTGTTGACACTGGTATGGGGCCCCACGAGCGGTCGGGGTACACATTCCCGCGTGACTGATATGAAGAAAAACGTTTCAGCAACATATTTTGGAAAATGGCGATTTACAGCATATGAACTTTGCAGTCAGAGCTGGCAAATCCACATAGCCGCGTCCAGTGCTTCACAGATAGTCAATTGTCAAACTACAGACTGTACGAGTCACGTGACCCGTAGACATTCCTGGCATAGCAGTGCGATGACAGCGGCCGCACACGCAGGTGCACGTTTGTGTTGACTGGGCTCCTGTCTACGAATAAGTAAAAGCGTTGATGTTGTTGTTGTGCGAACAGTGGAACCAGTTTAGTGTGTGTGTCCGGGTATGGCAAACGATGGGTTGAGCAACATGAATGATTCTATTCAAATAGCTTGACTCGCGTCAGAAGAAAAAGTACCATGCTTAGTCAGTCGTGCGTATACACAGTTTTAAACGGCTTATACCTAGCTCAATTGGCTGGGGCACGTCAAGCGTGAACACGTTTAAGCTTTTCTTAAGTGGCAAATGAATATTGTTTTACGCCGAGACCACACTCTTATGACAAACAGTAACTATTTGATTGTGTTTATAGGGGTTTGATCATTAAAGGGCAAGTTCACACGAAAATAAACCTATTTTTCTTGTACTTTTTCATCATGAAAAGTATTTACCTAGTAGTTTCGGAGGCAAAACAATTAAAATATCACACGTATCAAATTTATTTTATTCATAAAATCGGTTCATATTTTTCATATTTACAGAGTGTTCTATTTCCATAATAAACACACCATG
The DNA here is from genome assembly GCF_023055435.1 of Haliotis rufescens. Lineage (NCBI taxonomy): Eukaryota > Metazoa > Mollusca > Gastropoda > Lepetellida > Haliotidae > Haliotis > Haliotis rufescens. The sequence goes on along the minus strand of NW_025963868.1, from coordinate 9,846,727 downwards.
GCTTATGCCCCTTGCAATATGACGTCATTGGTGCCAATTGATAAAGGAATGACGTCATAAGACTTTATTAGACGCGTTTCACGTGGTGTATGTAGGTGTGTGGTTCTATCTTCTTAGTTGTGTATAATTTTATCAGTTATTCTTTGACTGGAAGGGGTGGGTCACTTGTAATAGGACGTATAGCGAGGCGCGAGGCGCGAGGCGCGAGGCGCTGGAAACGAAGGAGGGACCACGGACTGGTTATATAGGTCGGCGGAGGGACAAACATTGATGTTTTCGGGGAGGGGCGTGTTTGGGGGATGGGAATTGAGATTTGGGGGCTATTGAAACGTTGTTGGCTTCCGGTGCCAAGACTCACCAATCTCACTCACCCTCTCTGTCTCCTATCTCTCACTACCTCACTCACTCACTATTACTCACTCAATCACCAACTCACTCAATCACTCACTCACTCACCGACCCACCCACTCACTCACCCTCTCTGTCTCCTATCTCTCACTGCCTGACTCACTCACTCACTATCACTCACTCACCCACTCACTCACCCACTTACTATCATTCTACTCTCAATCGCTCACCCAGCCACTTACTCACCCATCATTCCACTCACTCACTCACTCACTCACTCCTATCTCTCACTCACTCACTCACTCACTCACTCACTCACTCACTCGAACAAACCCAGGCCTATATTCTCCGTCAAACACATGCGGATGGATCTGAGGATAAAGTTTATCACACATAACTCATGTTTTTTCTCAGTTTGGGATATAATCATCCGAATACCGGAACTACTTTTGCTACCAGTGCTAACCAGTACATACGCGAGTGCAGCGGTGTTTCTCAGCGCGTCTGAATGACAACTCGTTGTTTATGGGACATATGAAAACAATGCTCACCCTAGTCAAAACAAATCTAGAACATCCGACAGTTGTGTACTGTCCAAGCGGCCATATTTGATTTTCGACGTGCGTCGCGGTTTCCCGACCTCAAGAGGCAAATATTTTCCTCCGCAGGCGGCCAGAAAACAAACAGTGCTTGTTTGTGTATTAATGGTTGATCCAACATTTATAGCTGCTTGAACAAACTCGTTATACATGAAAACAGCTCGTCTGTTTACTAATATTTGGATGTTACTTCCGACATCTTGAATTTAATGAAGACATGCACTTCCGCTTAGCAGGAGATATCTTATTAGAGAAATCTCAGTATTCAGTTTTGAGTACTCGTGAAGGATAGATTAATCTCGGTTATTTGTTGTTTTGTGCCGCACTCAGCAATATACCAGCTATATGACGGGCCTTGACCAGACAATCCAGTGATTGATATCACGAGCATCGTACTACGCTATTGGAATACGATGACATGCATCAACCAAGTCAGCGAGTCTGACCACCCGATCCTGTAAGTCGCCTTTTACGACAAGCATAGTCGCCTCTTACGACAAGCATGGGTTGCTAAAGACCTATGCTGTGCCGGATCTTCACGGGTCGCTTAATCCCGTTATAACCGTAGTTCGTAAACAGCATTTGCTTGTTTTTAACCAGTTATTACATTCCTGTGACAAGTCATAACCATAGAAAAAAGTTGGTGATAAAACCAGCCCTTTCAGCGGTCTTATAGTTACGGTGGAACTTTGCCTTGGTGTGGCTTTTCAAGTGAACTTGACAAATTCGAAAAACAAGAACCTGTTTGGCTGCAGGCGTTTGAATACTGGAGTCATTCGTCACCACTCGCCCCTTTCCGTAACCTTGTCCCGGAATAACACGAGTTGGTCACGAATGTACTGGGGTCAGTGGTACGCACGCAGTCATTTGACAAGCAATCTTCAGTACATTGTTTCCAAGCGTTTTACAAACATTAACAAATGGACTTTTTAGAAGCCACTATTTTAACTTCCAAGGAGACTGAAAGCACACGTCGTTACACTTTCTACCGCCTGAATGTGCTTGCTTTCAATTAAAACTGTGTTAGGGCGCAGTCCTCGGAATAAGTCAACTGTTTGGGGCGTTATATCAAACATACCACTGGCCAGGGCAAAGTGCGGGACACTATTTGGACAGGGGGGGGGGGGGGGGGGGGGGCACCTTGGGATTTTTCCCTATTTAATCGTATTTTGTAGCGAAAAGCCAATTGGATTAGGCACAAGTGACACACATACGGGACCTGTATTGAGGGAGCAGGCGAGTGAGTATGGTTTTATGCCGCTTTAAACAATATCCCTTCAATATCACGGCGGGGGACACCAGAAATGGGCTTCACTTATTGTATCCATGTGGGGAATCAAACCCGGACCTTCGGCGTGACGAGCGAACGCTTTGACTACTCGCCCACACCACCTCTACTGAGAGAACTAAATAAACTAAACTAAGCTATGACCTTTTATATTTTGGACGTTCAAAGTCCTATAGCCGATAGCAAGACATCGTACCCTTGAATCTTAGATAAGGTGAGGTGAGGTGAGGTGAGGTGAAATTGGGTTTAACGTCGCGTCCAAGATTATATAGCGACGTGCATGTACGTGTGTGTGTGTGTGTGTGTGTGTGTGTGTGTGGCTGCTTGTACTAGTCCGGACTGATGCCGATTTATAGTGCTAGCCCACTGAGATACCTGCCGCAGTTTAACATGAATACCCCACTCACACACAGTATACTGACTCCGAGCCGACCAGTCCTTGTTTTAGCCCCTTAATGTCGAGCGCCAGACAGGGTAACAACAAGTACCATCTTTTAACGTCTTTTGGTATGACTCAGCCGGGAATAGAACCCCGGACGGATCTTAGATAAGGGTTTCATTTAATGGTTTGTGTGGTCCTGGCTCAATCATCTGAACTACGTCTACAACGAACACGTTGACCGATATAACTAACTTATGTTTTAGTCCCGGTCATTTGTTGATTATATGCTGTATATATGCTTATAACGAACTACGGTTATTACGAACTAAAATTAGTAGTCCCTTAGAGTTCTTTATTACCGTAGTTTACTGTAGTTGGAATGTTGTTGAATGCGGCATAAAACAATATTTACTCGCTCATCTTTGTTTACCGGAATTAATTCGAGTACACTGTAGGAGAGACAAATTTATTTAAAACAATCGGTAGGATCCATTTACACTCGAAAAAAATGTAATAAGCAGACTGGCTAGTAAATATTTTTTGAATGTGTGTCCCCTGTCGGCTACCCAGCAGACGGATATATCAGACAGACCATGCCCTATACATCTTCCATTGGACAACAATATGACACATATGTCCCGCTAAGTACTGACCCGGAGATCCAGGTCAAGTGTTTGTGATAAATACGATGCCGCGTTGTCAAGATAGGGGTCGGGGAGAGGCAAAGCGCTGATCCGGTTGAGGCCCAGTCTTACCCTCTAACACTCTAAACATGTATCACTTTACAGGGCACGGGTGGCCCAGTCGTCTAAGGCGCCGCGATTCGCTATATGCAGACCTGCGTCCCTTGGGCACGCCAGAAACCTAGGATGGTGGGTTCGAATCCCGGTTCGCCCCGATTATGTTTCTAGGTTTGTCAGCACCATATCTGTGCTCGTGGGTTTCACCGAAGTGGTAAACGTCTGAGACCTGCATCACTTGGGGCTTTCCTCCCACATTAGCTGACACGCCGTGATATAACTGGAATACTGTTAAAAGCGGTGTTGAACCCATCTCAATCACTGTATCACTTTACAGGGACTTAAAGGATATTTTGAGTATGATATTCACGTAGTGTGCATTTGTGCGTGTGGGTCTCAGACTTACGGACCGGTGGCCGTGTCTTTCCCTGCTGTTATATAGATTTGATACCTCTGACTATGGTTTGAAACCCCTTCACTCACTCTACGTTCTAACATGGAGCTGATTGGTTCGAAATATTGCTGTGATTATTATCCTTGACCTGTATCATTAACAAAAGGCTGATGTAACGCGCCTCTTTTCAGTGTCCGAAGCGAGTAGAGTTATGTCCCTTTTCCCCCCAGGATCCACTGATCGTGGTTTCGAATCCCTTCTAAGGTCTTAAACTTTGGTTTGCCAGCACCACTTACCCCATGTAGTTACAATGGCATAACGACATTATAGATAGGCGTAAAGGCCGTTCAATGCATAACTTCAGTGTGGCGGGGTGTAGCCATGTAGGCAGCGCGTTTGATTGCACACATGATCGGGTTCTGTTCTCCAGATATGTTAACGTGCTTGGTAGCAATATACTGACCCCTTTGCAGTTTGAACCTGGGTAAGAGTAGATACCAGCATAGGTCTACAGCAACCCATGCTTGCCGTAAAAAGGAGACTTTGCTTGTCGCAAGAGGCGACTATGCTTGTCGTAAGAGGCGACTAACGGGATCGGGTGGTCAGGCTCGCTGACTTGGTCGATGCATGTCATAGTATCCCAATTGCGTGGATCGATGCTCATGATGTGAATCAATTTACTGTCTGGTCCAGACTCGATTATTTGCACACGCCGTCATATAACTGGAATACTGATGTGTAACAACAAACAAACAAATAAAAGAGGGGTTGAGATAGCCTAGTGGTTAAAGCGTCTGCTTGGTACGCCGATGGTCCGGGTTCGATTCTCCACATGGGTACAAAGTGTGAAGCCTTTTTGTGGTGTCATCACTCACGTGCGTGCAACTCCAGTGAGTGAGTTTGGTTTTACGCCGCTTTTAGCAATATTCCAGCAATATCACGGCGGGGGACACCAGGAAAATGGGCTTCACACATTGTACCCATGTCGGGATTCGAACCCGGGTCTTCGGCGTGACGAGCGAACGCTTTAACCACTAGGCTACCCGACCGCCCCTGTGCAACTACAGACTGACATCGACACGATCCACGCCGGATGGGATGTTAGCCAAATATTTGTATAAGGCCCAACGCCAACCTTTGATCGAGTCACCTTATGCCATGCAGCTAATCTTAGTCTGTCGTGATTTGTAGTAATTTTGACGTTTAGACAAACAACAAACACGGTTACACAGTAACGTGATGTGTCGCGGCTATAGTCACGGCGTATAACTGTCGTGGTTTATCACATGGGATATTTACATATGTATATTGTGTGACATTGAAATGAATATTGGTATAACCCCGCAATCAACGGTCTGTGAATTATCGAACATGTGTCTTGTTTGTTTGTTGTTTAACGCCGCACCCATCAATATTCCAGCTTTATGAATTTTGAGTTGTTATGCCATTATATTTGAATCAATGAATACTTTACTTGAAGTGTTTATTTGTTGATTAACGCCGCACTCAGCAATATTCCAGCTTTATGATGGCGGTCTGTAATTAATCGAATCTGGACCAGACAATCCAGTGATTGACAACATGAGCCTCGATCCATGCAATTGGGATCAATGACATGCATCAACCAAGTCAGCGAGCCTGATCACCCGATCCCGTTAGTCGCCTCTTACGACAAGCATAGTTGCCTCTTACGACAAGCATAGTCTTCTCTTACGACAAGCATAGTCGCCTCTTACGACAAGCATAGTCGCCTCTTACGACAAGCATAGTCGCCTCCTACGACAAGCATAGTCGCCTCCTACGACAAGCATAGTCGCCTCTTACGACAAGCATAGTTGCCTCCTACGGCAAGCATAGTTGCCTCTTACGACAAGCATAGTTGCCTCTTACGACAAGCATAGTCGCCTCCTACGGCAAGCATAGTTGCCTCTTACGACAAGCATAGTTGCCTCTTACGACAAGCATAGTTGCCTCTTACGACAAGCATAGTCGCCTCTTACGACAAGCATAGTTGCCTCTTACGACAAGCATTGTCGCCTCTTACGGCAATACAAGCATGGGTTGCTGAAGACCTAATCTACCCCGGCTCTTCACGGGCCTCATCAGTCGGCTCCAACGACATGGATGGGATATTGGGGAGGTTTTCTGACCTCGAGTCCCGCGGAGATTGTGACAACCAGCGCATGATGAATATTTAAAAAAATATGTTTATTTGTTTATGATTAGAATGATGTTTCCGCTGATACGTCGTATTTCTAATGATATGCTATACTTACGATATGCATTCTTGATAATATTCAGTCAACAGTCATATCCCTATCCTGATTACAATGTGTAACCATGCAGTAACATATGCTTGTCTTACGATGTGACCAAATGGATTAGGGTCGGTCGGGGAGCCTAGTGGTTAAAGCGTTCGCTCGTCACGGCAAAGACCCGGGTTCGATTCCCGACATGGGTACAACGTGTGAAACCCATTTCTGGTATCCCCCGACGTGATATTGCTGGAATATTGCTAAAAGCGGCGTAAAACCATACTCACTCACTCCCAAATGGATTAAGTGGTCGGCATTTTCCCGAGGCAAGCGTGTCCACTAGCCTATATCAAAGCCTAGTTTCTACCCTTGCCGGGGCGGTCGGGTAGCCTAGTGGTTAAAGCGTTCGCTCGTCACGCCGAAGACCCGGGTTCGATTCCCGACATGGGTACAATGTGTGAAGCCCATTTCTGGTGTCCCCCGCCGTGATATTGCTGGAATATTGCTAAAAGCGGCGTAAAACCATACTCACTCACTCACTCTACCCTTGCCACATCAAGGCTGTTATCTGTATAGTTTCACAAATATGGCGACTACCTTTGACGACGACCTTGTCGATCAGATAACGAAAACATTCGCGGTTTCATCTCCGACACGATAAAGGCAATCGTTGGGGGTTTAAAAGATGAAAAAGACATATACATGTCAACAAAGAGAGGCAGCGGTAAATCACTTTCACACGAAGGTGTACCAGTCGTGGATGTTGATTTTGTTAAACGTTCTCTGATTGGACAATCGACATGTGCGATAGTCCAATCATATTTAGCACAGGAAAGCGGGCTTGATGTGGCAAGGGTTGAAACAAGACTTTGATAAAAAGGCTAGTGGACGCTCTTGCCTCGGGAAGATGGATGGTCGGTGACTTACTTGATTGCGTTCCGTTGTCCCCGGCGGTGTTGGTCGTTGTTCTTTATATCAACCACTGGTTCCTGGCCCATACGTGATTATTTACAGACTGCTGTCATATTTCTGAGTGCCATTTTAAACAACAACAAAAAAGACTCCTGGCACGACGGGTACAGGGGATTTATCGGGATGAACCGAAAAAGAATTAGGCCACGCCCACTAGATGTCTACTGTTTCCTGATTCGTTGATAATTGGGTGGGCGGAGCTTGTGTTGCATTATTGCGCTCTACGATGTCACTGATTGGGATCGTTATCTACAGAATTTCATGTTGATGATGATTGTTGAAATATATTTATGAGATAATTTTAATATGTTTTGCATTTATGAAGGTTTTAACGTGACTCCTTTTTTAACGCTTATACCTCCATATACGCAAACAATATTAAAGTCAGTTCTTAATTAGAAGTCGTTACCGACAGGTATTCTATATAAGGACCGCCTCCATGGTCTGGTGGTAGAGCGTCCGTCCGGAGAGCGAAAGGTCCGGGGTTCGATCCCCGGCCGAGTAAAAAAAAGGAGTTAAAAGATGGAACTTGTTGTTACCCATTCGTCACCACTCGCCCCTTTCCGTAACCTGCAAGAAGACTCGTCCCCCTATCGATGAATGTTATGTGCGAAAATACGACAAACCAATCAGAATGCGCGTTTGATTTCAAATTCTTCGTCAAAGAATCCCTCAGAAATATTTTTTGATTTTACATATGTCTTGCATCTAAAAATATACCAAAGACACAGTTAAATGTGTTCAATCATACTGTATAATTCCGCACGTCCCGATGTGCTTTAAATTGCATCTGAAATATATATAATATATTGGGAAAACGTGTGAACGATTACGCAACGAGTTGACAATTCTTTTAGGTATGGGGCGGTCGGGTAGCCTAGTGGTTAAAGCGTTCGCTCGTCACGCCGAAGATCCGGGTTCGATCCCCGACATGGGTACATTGTGTGAAGCCCATTTCTGGTGTCCCCCACCGTGATATTGCTGGAATATTGCTAAAAGCGGCGTAAAACAATACTCACTCACTCACTTTTAGGTATGCCCGTTTGCGCTAAGACGGAACCCGGTCGCAAAAATGGCCACGAGAGGGGCACGAGTCGCTATTCGGCTTGTCCCGGAATAATACGAGTTGGTCACGAATGGTTGTTACCCTGTCTTGCGCTCGGCATTAAGGGGCTAAAACAAGGACTGGTCGGCTCGGAGTCGGTATACTGTGTCTGAGTGGGGTATTCATGTTAAACTGCGGCATGGTATCTCAGTGAGCTAGCACTATAAATCGGCATCAGTCCGGACTAGTACAAGCAGCCACACAAACACACACGGACGTGCATGAGTGCAATAATCTTGGACGCGACGTTAAACCCCATTTCACCTCACCTCACCTATTCTATATAACCAACTTCGTAATAATGTTGTTGGCTGCGGCGTTAAAACAACAACCAAACAAACCAACCTACAGAAAAGTAGTTCCGTCAGGTGTGCCAACACTCCATGTTTATGACGCCACGTTAACGTCTTACGTAACTTCCTTGTTCGTGTGTGCGTGACAGGCCCCAGGTATAAGGCCTAGTCGCCATAACAGTACTGCTCGGGGACAACAATGTCAACCAGATGACCCTGGGCAAGCCGACCGGGTTAGTCCTCCGTGGGATCCGGCGGGGAGCGTCTCACCCCGACACGTAACGCTCGTGCGACTTCCTGATGTAAGTGACCGTCCCTCCGGCGGGATGAACCGTCCGTGGCCTACGGTACAGAAGGGGATTATTTATAATTCGGTTACCATGGTTACTTAGACTTACGTCTTGTCTCTGAAGTTAATTCATTTTACAGAAAAGAACGGTTGTTAAATTATCATGATAAAATATAATAGAAAGGAGCCAATCGACACTTTTCATTTTCAGAAACTGCCGTAAACTAGACTTGCCAAATATTAAAGACTTGCAAGGGCTGTATTGGTTATATTTGTTTCAGGGTCTGTATGACAGACAACATGGTTACTAATTTTTGTTACTTTGTCTTTGAAGCATAATCAACATTTATGCATTCCGAACTTTTATAGGCGAATGCGTGCAATATAACGCTACAACGCTACTTGTGCATATGTGATCCAAGGTGACGATGAATTTGTTTATGGTTTTCCTTTAATCTGAAGTACATAAAATAAGACCCGTGAAGATCCGGGGAAGAATAGGTCTCCAGCAACCCATGCTTCCCGTAAAAGGCGACTATGCTTGTCGTAAGAGGCGACTAACGGGATCGGGTGGTCAGGCTCGCTGACTTGGTTGATGTATGTCATCGTATCCCAATTCCTTGGATCGATGTTCATAATGTCAATCATTGGATTGTGTGGCCCAGACTCGATTATTTACAGACCGCCGTCATATAGCTGTAATATTGCTGAGTGCGACGTTAAACAACAAACAAACAAAAACTTAAAGTATTCGTTGATTCAAATATAATGGCATAACAACTCAAAATTCTCACTGTCCAATAAAACAAATGTTCCCATGTCAACTTGAAACAATAGCGTAGTTGGTGAAATTTGACAGATTGTCCAGGCAACCTCGTGACCCTGCAATCTTCGACTATCCCACTGCAGTCAGACACAGACACAATACATTTCGTAACCCACGCGCCCCCTGGCGATGGAATGGGACCGCCCAGGCTGAAATAAACATGGCATTCCTTTACAAACTCCTCCGCAGCGTGTCAAATTTAATCGCCTGCATTCGGCTGGATAGAGCGATACCGTCCCTGATACGAGTCAACGCCTTTTAGGGATGAATAATCAAATAATTAGCCTGATAAGCTGTGACAATGTTATCGTTACAGATAATAGAATTAACTGACACTGAAGCAGGTGTATATTGACCATAATTGGCTTCATTGGAGGAAAAGTGTGATGATTAATTGCAATCGGACAGGGTGAATATTAAACTGACACGCCGGTATTTGGCCACACAGACAATCTTGATTCTCATCGCCAGTTCCACTTCTAAATTTTAAGGATATTATCCATTACGAAGCTGTTCTTTTTCACCACACAATAAATAAAGCCATTAAGAAAGTGGTCTAAAGCAACAGATGTTATATTTGGGATAACACTTTCTCAGTAAAGTACAGATTCTCGTACTTTGAAGGGGCGGTCGGGTAGCCTAGTGGTTAAAGCGTAGGCTCGTCACGCCGAAGAACCGGGTTCGATTCCCGACACGGGTACAATGTGTGCCCAATTCTGGTGTCCCCCGTCGTGATATTGCTGGAATATTGCTAAAAGTGGCGTAAAACCATACTCACTCACTCTCGTACTTTGAGGGAGTGAGTACCGTCCGGGATTCGAACCCACACTGCCAGAGTGAGGCACCTAATCGCCAGCACACAAAGTCAGCGATCTTTACCACTCAGCCACCGAGGCTTCCACATAAAATGAAAGTCCGACAACTGGTAGTCTAGATCACGTACTTTGTGTACCCCTCTGACACGAAAAATTGGCACGGCTCCCATGGCCGAAAGCTATGAACACACAATGCCATTTAGAAAGTGGTCAAATGTAACAGATATTATATTTGGGATAACAATTTCTCAGTAAAATACTCAACCCCCCAAAAAGATGAGTGAGTGAGTTGGGTTTTACACCGCTTTTAACAGTATTCAAGTTATATCACGGCGTGTCAGCTTAATGTGGGAGGAAAGCCCGAAGTGATGCAGGTCTCAGACGTTTACCACTTCGGTGAAACCCACGAGCACGGGTATGGTGCTGACAAACCTAGAAACATAATCGGGGCGAACCGGGATTCGAACCCACCATCATAGGTTTCTGGCGTGCCCAACGGACGCAACTCTGCACAGCGAATCGCGGCGCCTTAGACGACTGGGCCACCCGTACCCCCTCCCAAAAAGATGAAGGACCACACGATTCTTTCATATTACTATTTTTAGTCTGCCATGGAATCGTGTGTTCTTTAACTTCTTTTCAGTATGGCATGACAGATAAACTATAGTAATATTTTTTTTTAAATGACTATGTTTGTTCCTTAACTTCTTTTGTGTAGTATATGTCTTCGTTTTCTTTTTGTACAACTTCAGGGTGGCCCAGTCGTCTAAGGCGCCGCGATTCGCTGTGCAGAGTTGCGTCCCTTGGGCACACCAGAAACCTATGACTGTTGGTTCGAATCTCGGTTCGCCCCGATTATGTTTCAAGGTTTGTCAGCACCATCCCCGTGCTCGAGGGTTTCACCGAAGTGGTAAACGTCTGAGACCTGCATCACTTCGGGATTTCCTCCCACATTAAGCTGACACGCCGTGATATAACTGTAATACTGTTAAAAGCGACGTTAAACCCAACTCACTCACTTTTGTACAATTTCAATTCGTTCCCATTAAAATGGGATATTTGTGTCTTGAGATAGTGTTTCGTGTGCGAAATACGCTACAGTCGGAAAGCGCACGTTAAATCTTCTATATCAGTCAGTCAGTCAGTCTTGAGATCTGACAATAAGATCTGATTTTAATGAAATTGGTTTACTGTGGACTAATATTAAGTTGTAGAATCGAAATATAAAAATAGGATAAAAACTGTACCTACCATTTAAAAAAAGGCGATGAGAAACTTTATCTTTGGTGATCTCATAAGGAAGGGGGAATATAAAACAACATTTGCTTTGTCATATCTCTGAATTTCGATTAACACCACGTGCCGAGGAAATTTATATGATATTTTGGGCAAATACATTCATATACAGTTTACAATGTTTCCGATATATTTAGACAATTTGTATTATATTATGTGAATAATTATTTCCTGTTATGATTTCCGTGTAAATAATTCAGTATTGTGACATTGTGTATTATATCTAAGGTTCATATATGAAGTTATCAGCCGGAACTCTTCTTTAGCTCATGTCTGTATAAGCGGAATATTACAGGATGGTAAAATAATGAGTCATATCAAAGTGAGCGAGTTGGTTATATGGGTATCATAGTCGGGTATATTACACAGAGCTGTGTCTTCTCATCCATCCATTATTTATCTGAGTGAGTGAGTGAGTGAGTATGGTTTTACGCCGCTTTTAGCAATATTCCAGCAATATCACGGCGGGGGACACCAGAAATGGGCTTCACACATTGTACCCATGTCGGGAATCGAACCCGGGTCTTCGGCGTGACAAGCGAACGCTTTAACCACTAGGCTACCCGACCGCCCCCATTATTTATCTGACGTCACATGGTCCTGGGCCCACTTCCACAAAGCGATCTTAGCACTAAGATGATCGTAACTCCCATACTTTAACATAGTCTTACAATAGTCTTAGCGCTAAGATCGCTTTGTGCAAGTGGGCCCAGTTGTTTAAGACGCCGCAATTCTCTGAGTAGAGTTACGTCCCTTAGGCTTGCAAGCCTGTGATATTGGGTTCGAATCCTGTTTGGGCCTGGTTATGTTGCTAGGTTTGTCAGCACTGTACCCGGGCTCCTGGGTTTAACCAAAGTGGTAAACGTCTGAAATCTGCATGACTTCGGGATTCCCTCCCACATCAAGCTGACACACCGCGACTGTTTAGAGCGGCATAAAACAAAACTCACTCACCATTCCGTTATGATAAATACATTCTGTGCGCATTCGCTTCCATGTGGATGGTGACGCACGCTTCGGTGGCGAATAATTCCAGCATATTTCTCAAACTGGAATGGAGATACAATGCACTGCATACGCTGGTTTCGGTTGTGAGTGAAGTGTGTAGGCAGATAAAAGACAGTCAAATCCCGTTAATCCGACATCGATGGTTGCATATGATTATGTCGGATTAACGAAATTAAGTAGTATCAACGTTCATGATCGAAAATCGGACAACTACACGATAGATAAAGATTCAAACACGTAATAAAAAATATAAAATAAATATTCATATTGTTATGTTACATTGTTGGCGGAATATGTTTTCTAATCTTGCAACCTCTAAGGTTTAACACAAAACAACTGTTACGGAATGTGTGACTTGTTCAAAATACTTTAAAAAGCATAGTACGTATTTACCACTGACGCCGAGACACATAAATAACCACATAAATTGACTCTTATTTTCAAAATAAAGAATATATATTAAAAAAATGTATTCTAAAAGTCCTGCTCGTGTAATAGGTTGCATGTCATCCCTCTGTGTTCACAGTTTGGGGCAGCGTTTCGCTGTACAGAGTTGCTGCCCTTGGGCGTGTCCGGATTCGGTTCGAATCCCAGATTCGCCCTGATTGTAATGATAGAAATATACCAGCAATATCCCAGCGGGGACACCAGAACTAGACTTCACACATTGTTCCAATTTGAAGAATCGAAACCGGCCTTTGACGGGACCAGCCAACGCTTTGACCACTTGGCTACCCAGCGCCCCACGTGATATATACGATGTCTTAAATGGAAGTGATACCTTGGGGTTTTGAGATAATGTATTTGGAAAATAAATAAATAAAATGACGTAGACATAAGTAAATGAATAAATAAATAAATAAATAGATAAATAAATAAAATGACGTAGATGTGACAGAAAACGTCATTAAGTCAATACACACACAGACATGCATGGCTGCCCATGGTATTCCAGGTTAGAGTGGGTCCCCTGCAACCTGTGCTGGTATAGTATATGAGGCGACCAAAAAACTGGTGACTTGCTTGATAATCGCACCCCGACGGCATGATTCGCTGCTCACAATGTCTTTCACTGGACTGTCTGTCAGACAGCGGGAGCATTTGCTGAATGCGGCGTTAACAACAAACAAACAAACAAACAATCAAACATAGACATGTCAGTCTGACCAGTCACGTATTTAGGACCGCTTTAATATTATCTTGGTGTGACGAAATGCCCAATTTAAGGATATGGACTTTTGTCTTTGTCGTTATTTGTTTATTGTATTAAAGGTTTACGGATTAAAAAGTCTTTATTTTAAACCTGTGTAAATACGCGACCATTTTAATTATTTGAAGCACCGCCGAAGAGCGTCTGAAAAGGAAATACGTCTAAGCGCTTCAGAATTATGTTCAAGTGAACGTTTTATTTAAGTACAACATCTAAGCTGCATGCAGACTCGTTGTTTTACGCCGCTGTCATCAATATTCCAGTCATATGACGACATTCTGTACCAAACCAGTGATTTATAGCATGAGCAACGTCCCATAGCGGTAAACGATGACGCGCACTCAGCCAGGCCACAGAGACTGGCGACCTGACTGACCATGAGTACATTCGATTATCAATTATTTTTTGTTTCCGTTTTATCCTGATAAATATACAACAGAATGGAAATGTTAACCCACTGGATAATAGGGGGTGGGTTTCAAGCAACATTCTTGGCGCCGGAATATACTTTGCGGAGTTGCGTACCTTAGTCGTGCCAGAATCCTATGATACTAGTATCGGATCCAGCTTCGCCCTGGTTACGATGATAGCCTAGTGGTTAAAGCGTTCGCTCGTCACACCGAAGACCCGGTTCGATTCCCTACATAGGGACAAAGTGCGAAGCCCATTTCTGGTGTCCAACGCCGTGATATATTGCTAAAAGCGGCGTAAAACCATACTCACTCATGTGCCCCCGTGACAACAGTATCGTGACACAGCAGCTACATCCCGTTCGGTGTGTCACAGCATTTCAGGGAAATATCTATATTAGATCATACACTATATATACGTCTCGGATAGGCATATCCTTGTATCAGGATAACCGGAAAGCGATTTGTCACAGTCATTGACAAAATAGGACTGGGGCACGCCCCGCTGACCAGATATTTACATCCAGGGCTGATTAAACCATCTCACAAATAACTACAGCAATCCGTGTAATTAAAATAGTTTGTCTCAAGCGCGAACAAATACACTCAGAGGGCTGTTTTTGTCTATTTCGCTGCCAAGACAACAAACCCCTCGCTGATAAACAACAGCCGAAATTCAAACAGGATTGTCCAGCGAAGTACCTGTCCAATCCGAGCCTCATCACTACCCAGTGTCACTCCGCGTGACGACTTAGCACCTGGGATTTTCCCAAACTGCATTTCTCAATCTGTTTTAATCCTTCTTGCCTGTCAATCAGTGATCATTAACAGTCTAACTGGACTTGGGAGCGAAGCGGACTGTTAATTACCTGAGGGTGATCGCGATTTACCTGGGATATCCCTCCGCCAACAGAGGTCACGGACAGGTGTGCAACGGTGGTGTGCAACAAGGAAGAGAGTCGTATGCGGCGTTTCGAAAGTTAAATATTCGTGATATTGCCGTGACATATGCCGAAATGGCGTCTTGGATATGTTTAAGTGTTTGCATAATTACAGCGTTCGTTTTGGAACCAGGTAAGTCATCACCTGTCATACTAGAGCATTATACACCTGTAGTTGTATCGAGGATTGCGGACATTTTGAAATAGCTGTGTGACACTAGATACCAACAGGACGTTGGGTTTGAATGCTGTGGGTAATGGCTTCGCGTGGTACGCGCGTTTATCGTTCCGTGTTCATGCTTAATGCGATAACGTGTGTGAAAACTGTGTTAAAACGGGAATATACGATACTTACAGCATACTGACACATGTAAAATAATATTAGTATATAATGTTGTTTGTTGTGTTGTGAAAACGATGTTGTAAGAGAAGGTTACTATTTGAGCAAGTGAGATCAACTTGTGACCTGTCTGATTGTCAAATGTAGTACAACACGCCAGTCTATGTATTTTTAGTCATCGGGGTAATGCCATATCACGAAACGACATTTTTTGTGGGATTTCGTTTGAGAAACATTTCGAATTGTGGGTAGCGACATCGTTTTGGGAAAATAAAACACACACCTGGGGATTCCGTGTCAAAATAGGCTCGCGTTGAGTGCTGCATACAATATATAGTCATGAATCCGAAGATCCAATGAAAATAATGAAAGTGTTTGTACTTATCTAAGTCAAACGTTTGACAAGTTTGTCAGCCATACTAAGCAGAGATATAAATACAGATATGTATTCAAATGAGTACAGTTATATCAGTTATATGTTATTGCATTTAATCAGCAGTAGAAACTAACATTTTTATTCCGCTAGTCCTTATAATAATAAGATATAGCAAAACCCTTAAAAAGGGAAAATTTCTACTAGTCCTTATGATACCTTAACTATTGGGCAGTTTGGCAAGGGGTGCAGGCTAAAACGGCACCTCAGCAAAACGTCACGATTTCTCTGGCGAAAACGGCACCGCATTTGGCGAAAACGGCTACTATGTGTCGGGCGAAAACAGCATCTCTATTTTTATTAATGATAAGAACGATTTTTGTAGTAATATATATGGTTTCTTTACATGGTCACAGTTATCACAGCATGTTGTTGTTTTCTGACATTCTTCTCTCATGCAACACATCGAAAGGCCATTGTGAATAATTTGGATCTGACAGCACCATGTTAGGCCTCTTAAATACAGTTTCAGCTCAAATTGAGTAAAGGTGCTTAACACTTCAAAGCGTATAGTGTTTTCACATTAAGTTAACTGCGCCTCACAATCAGTCGGCGAGTAAATTGGAGTAGGGGTCTAATTTCTTACTTGTTTTATTTCACAATTATTTTTGTTTGTAAGAGGCGACGTGAGCTTAATTTCTATTATTTTTCTTCAAAGCATGTCATGTTTTCACAATAAGTTGTGTTGCATATAAGCTTAGTACAATTATAGTCAGAGTAGAGGCTAATTTTTTAATGTAAACTTGTTTTAGCATCTCACAATTATTGGTGTTTGCAAGTTACCATATAAGTTCAATAGCACCTATTTGACCAAGGTAAAAAAAAAAAAAGGTGCCATTTTCGCCAGGCAATAGTTGCCGTTTTCGCTTGAGTCGAGGTGCCGTTTTTGCCAATTGGTGTCGTTTTCGCTACAACCCTTGTCAAGGACTTCTGGACTAGTGCCAATGTCTAACACTGATTTAATGCAATTACAAAAACAATGTTAAAAATAGGCCCATCTCTGAATGTAAGAAAATAAAAATATTATTCATGTTAATAATCCCAATTTCAAACAAAATAGGGGCGGTTGGGTAGCAAGCCTAGTGGCTAAAGCATTCGCTCGTCACATCGAAGACCTGGGAAGCCCATTTCTGGTGTCCCCCGTCGTGATAATTGCTGGAATATTCCTAAAAGCAGCGTAAAACCATGCTCACTCACTCAAACAAAAATAACATATTTTTTTCAATTTGTCTGCCACCCGGCCACAGGCTCTCTGTTTAGAATCCTGGATAAATCCCAAGTATGCCCGATCTGGTTTGTCAGGGCCAGATTTTGAGGCGCACCATTTTCAGGTTAAGGGGAATGGACTTGATGCTTCATAACCATAGTACCTCGGGGGGGGGGGGGGGGGGGGGGGGGGGGTCATGGATTGGAAACTCTGTTGTCGATGTTTGTAGATTCTGCAACCAATTGTGGAAATATACACACATGCACTTTCAGTAAGCAATAATAAAAAAGTCAACTGTTACAAAAGGGAATAAATGTCTGTTTGCATGTTTAAAACCAGCTTTCGACCCACATGTTAATATTCTGCAGTGTATTTGACGAATTCTGTGGCAGATAAATGCAGTATGGTATTTTCTGCAAGATAGGTACATTTCTCTACTGAAGGGTATTTCTGCAAAATATTCCCTGACTGGAATACAGTGGGGACTATGTCATATCATGTATATAGACGTACTTGTTACAGACATTTCAAGCATTCTTATGTCAGAAGTAATGTTTCAATAATTTGTGTCTTGAGCATTGTTTTGCATTTCAATGGAAAGACTATCACAACACTCTTGTCAAAACCCTGTTCAATAGTACTAGAACCTGAACTTTATCACCATCCAGGTATTGTCCAGATATTTATGAAATTTGTTAGCTTAACTGTGGATAGAAAGTTATTATCACACATGCACTGCCAAAAAACATAGAAACGGGCTCCGTCTGTCTGTCACGTTTCGTTTCTGGAGCATAACTCAGAAACTGTTCAATATTTTTTCATCAAACTTTGCAGGTCTGTCAAGTACATGCTGAACTGGTGCCTTTTGCTATTGAGAAATTTTAGAAATTTTTATTTTTTACGTTTCCATGGCAACAAGATTGACTTGGGTTCTGTGAGGGTAGGGTTCGTTTTCGGAGCATAACTCAGAAACCGTTCAATATTTTTTCATCAAACTTTGCAGGTCTGTCAGGTACATGCTGAACTGGTGCCTTTTGCTATTTAGAAATTTTAGAAATCTTTATTTTTTAAGTTTCCATGGCAACAAGATGGACTTAGGTTGCAAACTCTCTTTTTTTTACAATTTTCATGACAAGTTCCACCTCGGTTAAAAAAGATTAGGGTTTGTTTAGATTTAATTATGTCATAAATTCTGCAACGGGGGTGGGGGTTATAGCCACGTTAGTGGCAAACTCTTGTTTATACTAATAATATAATACATAACATGCATAACACAGTCCAACCTCCCTTCCCTATATTTTGATGGGTTGTTCTTATTGACTAGGGAAAGACAGGGCACTGGCCATGCTTGACATTACAAACACTAATAAAAATATGTCAAGAACAAGCCCCTACACATTCCACAAATCAAACAGAGAGGGATTTTACAATTGCTTCAAGCACTATTGTGGACTAATTTTGAGGTGAGGTGAAATTGGGTTTAGCTTCGTGTCCAAGATTATTGCACTTATATAGCGATGTGCATGCACGTGTGTGTGTGTGTGTGAGTGGCTGCTTGTACTAGTCCGGCCAATGCCGATTTATAGTGCTAGAGATACCATGCTGCAGTTTAACATGAATACCCCCCTCAGACACAGTATACTGACTCCGAGCCGACCAGTCCTTGTTTTACCCCCTGTGTGACAATCGCCAGACAGGGTAACAACAAGTACCATCATTTAATGTCTTTTGGTATGACGCGGCCGGGGATTGAACCTTGGACCTTCCACTCTCTGGGCAGACACTCTACCACTAGACCACGGAGGAGGTCCAACTAATTTTGAAGGTTGAGTGAAGGGTTGTATAACAAAATATCATGACCAAAATGTTATTGTGGTCCCTTGAGGGGTGGACATGGTGGAGCTGATCATGCTAGTTAAACTTAAATGATCTTGTACTGTGTATCATATGTATGTGGATATCTCAGTTTTTAATCATGTTACTTTGTGTAATGCGGGTGATCTGTCTGTAGACAATTGAGTTTTTTCTTTCTGTTCCAGCCACAGGGGCAAGGCTGACCACATCACCGACACAAATAACTATTGGGGGAAGTAACCCAACATCTGAGTTGACTGTAAGTTGTACTCCAGATGCAAATGGGATAACAGAACTGTATAGCATAGAGATTGGCAGGAAACCTTCTACTGGTGATAATCAGCCTATAATAAGAATGAGCAACACAGGTTCGTCAGTAACAGTAGTGGACACAAGTCTACAGCAGCGGATAAGTACCTCCGGTTCTATCACTGGAGCAACAGGAAACATACAGTTCATCCTGACAGATCTGAGATGCACTGATGCTGCTTCTACATACTATTGCTCCACCCTATACTTGGCAGGATCCATTGGAAGTGATGAGACACCCACCAACATCACAGCTATAAGTAAGTTTGAAAGGCTTGAATACAAAAGTGTAATAAAACTTTGATGTGAAACCCATTCTACACCATTATACTCACTGAGGCCAATGAGACCAAGGTCTATAGTTTCATGTCAAAACCTGATGATGACTACATTGATCCCGAATTTCTCCCCTTTGGGACTGTGGTTTGCAATTCTTTACTTAAGTCCCATAAACATGATTTGATGTTTTGAATGGGTAATTTAACCTTGGAAACTTTTTCTTGTTGTAAGCATGGGAAGAGCTGGTTAAATGGATCAGTGGTCAGGTTGGTGACTTGATTCATTGCATGTCATCATACCCCAAAATACCAATCACAGCTTTGTCTTGTCAGGCTTGATTATCTATTGACAAAGTAGACACATCTTATGGATAACAACTTCTGTATTTTACTGCAATGGCACCGTTTAGGTATAGATCCTTATACCATTGTCAAACCAGGCAAGGCTCTATACCGAAATGTCGCCATTACGGTAAAATAAAGAATTTATTGTCTATAAATTGTGTCTACTTTTTCATCTGTCAACTTCTAAGAAATGCCTATCAAACAATTAATTATTTATTGGTCCCCAGCGAAGGGTTAAAATAGGTCTTCAACAACCCCTTGTTGTAAGATGGGACTATGCTAATTTTAAGAGGCAACAATAGGATTGGGTGGTCAAGACTTGCTGATTTGGTTGATGCATGTCATCGTATCCCAATTGCATAGATTGATGCTTGTGATGTCAATCACTGGATTGTCTGACCCAGACTACACCCATATAGCTGGACTATTACTGAGTGCGTCGTGAAAATACAAACAGATATTTACAGGCAGTTCCAGAGCTACATGTTCAATTAACTTGAGTACAGAAAGACATGCATTAAATGAAAAACTCAAATGTATAAGAACAGCATGCGTAAATACCCAATGAAGCCTTTTCAACATGAGTACGAAGGAGCTAATTTCCCAAACACAATTACAAGCTAATTTACTTTCCGAGTCCAGCCTATATATTTGGAACAGTTATATACATCTAAAACATTATTCAATGTTTTTTAAATCTTAAATGTTCACAAATTTTGGGCAATGTTGGGAAAAACCCAATAGAGTGATGAATAGATGACTGAAAAAATATTGGTTACCCAATGAGATGTAATAATCCAATTAAAATAGAAACCCTAGAGTAAAAATTCAATTACTCAAGAAGTTATCTGGAGCTCTGCAGTTCTGTTATATTGTTGACAGCAGCTTCCAACAAAATACGTCAGAAACCTATGATCGTGGGTTCAAATCCCGGGTCGCCGTGATTATGTTTCTAGGTTTGTCAGCACCATACCCCTGCTCAAGAGTTTCACCTAAGTGGTAAACGTCTGAGACCTGCATCACTTCGGGCTTTCCTCCCAAATTATTCTGACACTCCGTGATGTAACTGGAATACTGTTAAAAGCGGCATTAAACTCACTCACTCATACAAGACAAATCTTTGCTATTGCTCCTCCTTGGTCAAGCAATTGA
Organism: Haliotis rufescens; assembly: GCF_023055435.1. Taxonomy (NCBI): domain Eukaryota; kingdom Metazoa; phylum Mollusca; class Gastropoda; order Lepetellida; family Haliotidae; genus Haliotis; species Haliotis rufescens. Next base: position 9,825,638 of record NW_025963868.1, on the reverse strand, counting down.
AATGTTTGGTTTGACCTTCTGTTCATTTCTGTCGCGCTGAAGACCCGGGTTCGATTCCCTGCATGGGTAAGTACAATGTGTGAAGCCCATATCTGGTTTTCCCCCGCCATGATATTGCTGGAATATTGCTAAAAGAGGCGTAAAACCACTCACTCACTCTGTTCATTTCTATCTTCCAGCTTACCCGGAACAGATAGAGATGTTCCCTACTCCCGACAGGGCCACTTATGACAATGGTCAGCTGATCTCATTCAGGTGTACAGGCAGGATGGGGAACCAGTTTGATGTGAACAATCTCCAGAGCCTGTGGACATGGGAGTGGCGATCTATAGACAACGAGTTTGCCTCCTGGACACGATATCCAAACGACCAAAACATCACCTATGAGACTCCTACTCCCGTGTCTGTGTCAGGGGGGTGCCAGTATAACGGGGCGTCAACACTGCTTCATACAGTCTCGAATCTAGACAATGGGAGACAGTTCAGGTGTTCTGTCATTAATGAAGACTACAGTACCAACAAGACAGTTTTTCTTGTTGGTAAGTTGTCTTAAACAGCATTCCCTAATTCTTTTGTTGAGAAGCTTGCCAGCAGGTTTTATCATGAATACATTAAGACAGGTATATCATGTGTATAGGGGGTAGCCTCGTGGTTAAAGCGTTCGCTCGTCACGCCGAAGACCCTGGTTCGATTCCCGACATGGGTACAATGTGTGAAGCCCATTTCTGGTGTCCCCCGCCGTGATATTGCTGGAATATTGCTAAAAGCAGCGTTAAACCATACTCACTCACTCACTCACTCATGTGTATATGCAGCAACCTATTGTACTACATGTATCAATGCATCATAATTATGAAATGGTTTGTCTGTGCAAGATGTCTCTGAAACCTTAGATATTACTTCAGCAAACTTGCCACATAGATTGGTCCAGTGGTGAACTGGTGCCTTTTGCTAGTTTGGGATAATTTATTAATTAATTCTTTCGACTTTCCATGACAACTACTTTGACTTGGACAGAAAATGGCAGAAGGGCTTGTTCCTGGAGCAGATCTTGAAAACTGAACAATATTTTTACAGCAAACATGGCACATGGATAGGTCAAGTGGTGAACAGGTGCCTTTTGAAAGTTTGGGAGTTTTTAAAATATTGTTTTTTTTAGTTCCATGGCAACAAGTTTCAAGCTTCAAGTTTGTCCACGACAAGTTGCCTTTGTGGGGGATATTAAGAAGTCTGTCCTCCATGTTTTCTGTGGCCTGATGGCAATACAACATTGGGGATTACGCTTTCTCAATACCGTACAAATTCTAGTACCTAGTACCACTTTACCATAGGCATTGTGAATTCCTAACTTGTACAATGTTGACAAATTAAGGTATCAATTGTTAACAATAGCTATTACAGGTGCTATGCTCAGAAGGGGTGTTTTTAGTGTTTCTGTAAAAAAACGAAAATGTACACAAGAAAATATGGACTTGATGTAGGGCTCAGCCAATGCAGTGATGATGAACGTTTCCATTTGCAGCTAGCAATCCACTGATTGAAGAGTCATGGGAAAACTAATAGAGGATAGCATCATAGATTCATTCCTCATACTCGTTACATCACAAGGGTGTGTTATGTCATGTCTATTGTGTTTCTGGCGTTACACAGCAACCCATGCTTGCCGTAAGAGGCGACTATGCTTGCCCTAAGAGGCGACTAACAGGATCGGGTGGTGCCAGTCATCGTATCCCAACTGCATGGATTGATGCTCATGATGTCAATCACTGGATTGTCTAGTCCAGACTCAATTATATACAGACCATCGTCATATAGCTTGAATATTGCTGAGTGCGGTGTTAAAGGATAAACAAATAAAACATCACTAAAGTGTGTTTTTCCATTGTTCTGGCGTTACACCACCATGGTGATCTGTCCATGGTTTCATCAAGTTCCCCTTCTTTGTAACTTCCCTGTGTGTGCGCATGCCGAGGAATGACGACTCAATTTCGATGAGATCGGAGCAAGCGTTGGTTCAGGGCTTTTCATAACTGTATAAAGTGCATGATATTCTTTATTCGACGTGGTGTAAGTAGGTTAGTGCCCCTCTGGAGATGATATGAATTCAGCACTGCTGTCTAATTCATCTGTGCCACAATTCGCTGTGCAGAGTTGCGTCCCTTGGGCACCCCAGAAACCTATGATTGTGGGTTTGAATCACAGTTCTCCCGATTATGTTTCTAGGTTTGTCAGCACCATACCCGTGCTCGTGGGTTTCATGGAAGTGGTGAACGTCTGAGACCTGCATCACTTCAGACTTTCCTCCCACATCATGCTGACACGCCGCGATATAACTGGAATACTGTTCAAAGTGGCAATAAACCGCACTGAGTCACTCACTCAAGTTCCATATTTTTACAAACTATTTTCTTATGTTTCCAGGACAAGCACCCATAACTTCTGCTCCTGGTTCAAATACTGGCGGTGAGTTCTCCCAGAAAGAATGAATTTCAATATCGGTACCTATAGCTCTATCAAGGCAGGACCTGTGTGCAGAACATATTTTTAATGGTTCAAATAGGCTCAAAAGTTCATGGAGTTATGCTTAGTTCAGAGATGAGAAATCAGCAGCTATTAGCCGGTAGCATCAATATGAAAGTTATGTCAATAGTAGACCCTAGTGTTGATGTTAGAACCTGGTGTCGACATAAGACCCTAGTGTCGACATTAGACCATGGTGTAACGCAGAGAAGACTTGGCTGTGAATGTTTGAAATGAGACTGTACAATAATCAACCACTGCCTAAACATGCTTACGGAAGCACATTAAGCGTTCATCAGTGTTTGTTTCATAAGTCTCATGTATACATAGTTGTTATTTATACATAATCCTGAATACATTTCAAAAATTACTTGTATGCAACCTTTAGAAAATATGAACTAATGCAAACACTTACTTGAGCATGTTGAGTGTCTTAAAATTATCTGCGAGACAGTCTGGAGGAAAATTTTATGCAGCCTGACTGAATAGTTACCAGCTACGGACAGGCAGGCAGGCGGTTATTTCGGACACTGCTTGTAACAAGTAGTATGCACAGTTGTAGTTGCCGATGGGACTAGGGTCAGTACACTTTGCGCGAATGGGTAACTGTTGAACATGTCTCTGTTGTGTACATCAGGTGCTTGCCTCTTGTTTCAGAAGCTGGAGTGGATGGTGGCATGATTGCCGGTATTGTCGTGGCTATCCTGGTTGTCATCGTCATTGTCGTCGTTGTCATCGTCGTCATTCGCAAGAAAAAAAGTGGTGGCGAGCATTGTGAGTATACCACTGGATCTCTCTTCCTAGCTTTCACCGAAGTGGTGAACGTCTGAGACCTACATCACTTCGGGCTTTCCTCATACATTAAGCTGACACGCCGCGATATAACTGTAATACTGTTAACAGCGGCGTTAAACCCAACTCACTCACTCACTCTCTTCCTAGCTCGGGGTGTTGGGGTAGCCTAGTGGTTAAAGCTTTCGCTCGTCACGTCGAAGACCCAGGTTCGATTCCCGACGTGGGTACAACGTGTGAAGCCCATTTGTGGTGTCCCCCGCCATGATATTGCTGGAATATTGCTAAAAGCGGCGTAAAACCAAACTCACTCACTCACTCACTTCCTAGCTTGTATTACCCACAGGGTCGGGCTCTGGGTCTCCCGGGCGGTCAGGTAGCCTAGTGGTTAAGGCGTTCGCTCGTCACGCTGAAGAACCAGGTCGATTCCCAACGTGGGTACAATGTGCCTATTTCTAGTGTCCCCTGCTGTGATATATCTGGAATATTGCTAAAAGCGGCGTAAAACCATACTCACTGTGAAGGAGGATCACTGGATTGTCCGGTCCAGACTTAATTAATTACAGACAACTGTCATATAGCTGGAATATTTGCCGAGTATGGTGTTAAACAACAAACAAGCACACAAACGAGACAAAAAAAAATAGGCCATATGTATATAAAATAAATAAATGTACATCATTTCTTCAATACAGAATAGTTACTGTTATTTCATGTCCCAGTTGTCTAAAATAAGTCTTTCATTTTCATTTTCAGATGAGACAAAGGAAGAAGATGGAAGAGAGTAAGTGTGGATTCTGTAATGATTTGGGACAAAACTAAACAGTGCAATTTAGATCCTAGCGATATGGGTTAATTTGCATGCACACATTTATTGGCCTACTAACCACCCATTCTTACAGGTCATGGGGGCGGGACGCGATAAGATGCCATGATTTGCTGTGCAGAGTTGTGTCCCTTTGATCGAAGGTTCAAGTCCCAGATTATGAGCCTTGGTTTGCCTGCATCCCTTTCCTCCCGACTGATATGACTGGAGTACCTCTCACATCCCCATCCAACCCAAACCACTTGCACCTCCTTTCAGAGTCCATTATATGGAGTTGTGTCCCTTCGGGTCATCAGGATCCAAGGTTAAATAATATCTTATAAGGGGGTACCACATGTCCTTGGTTATCTAGTGTATCATAATACGTTAAAAGATGGAACTTGTTGTTACCCTGCCTGGCACTTGGAAATGAGGGGCTAAAACAAGGACTGGTAGGCTCGGAGTCAGTATACTGTGTCTGAGTGGGGTATTCATGTTAAACTGCGGCATGGTATCTCAGTGGGCTTGCACTATACGGGGCTAAAACAAGGACTGATCTGCTCAGAGTCAGTATACTGTGTCTGAGTGGGGTATTCTTGTTAAACTGCAGCATGGTATCTCAGTGGGCTGGCACTATACGGGGCTAAAACAAGGACTGATCTGCTCGGAGTCAGTATACTGTGTCTGAGTGGGGTATTCATGTTAAACTGCGGCATGGTATCTCAGTGGGCTGGCACTATACGGGGCTAAAACAAGGACTGATCTGCTCGGAGTCAGTATACTGTGTCTGAGTGGGGTATTCATGTTAAACTGCGGCATGGTATCTCAGTGGGCTGGCACTATACGGGGCTAAAACAAGGACTGATCTGCTCGGAGTCAGTATACTGTGTCTGAGTGGGGTATTCATGTTAAACTGCGGCATGGTATCTCAGTGGGCTGGCACTATACGGGGCTAAAACAAGGACTGATCTGCTCGGAGTCAGTATACTGTGTCTGAGTGGGGTATTCATGTTAAACTGCGGCATGGTATCTCAGTGGGCTGGCACTATACGGGGCTAAAACAAGGACTGATCTGCTCGGAGTCAGTATACTGTGTCTGAGTGGGGTATTCATGTTAAACTGCGGCATGGTATCTCAGTGGGCTGGCACTATACGGGGCTAAAACAAGGACTGATCTGCTCGGAGTCAGTATACTGTGTCTGAGTGGGGTATTCATGTTAAACTGCGGCATGGTATCTCAGTGGGCTGGCACTATACGGGGCTAAAACAAGGACTGATCTGCTCGGAGTCAGTATACTGTGTCTGAGTGGGGTATTCATGTTAAACTGCGGCATGGTATCTCAGTGGGCATGTTAATAGAATAGATCCTGGTTGTCGTGAAATGATAACACAGTGATAGAGGAGGGGTCTCCCCAAAAAACAAAACCAAGGAAGGGTGCCATAAATAAATGGTGGTTCTATTTTTTCAAATAAAAAAAATAAAATTTGAACATTATTTGAGATTAGTCATGATAGTAGTTGCAGATTGTAATTGAATCGACTGTGGTGTCTGCAGACTCCTGATAGAGAGGACAAAGTGTGACATAAATGTCACTGTAAAATGTTTAATATTCTGCACTATAAGCTGATTTAGCATAATGTAAACTCACCAAACTCTCCTACCAAGACAAGTTTATTCCACAGAAAAAAATGATAGTGAACGGTACAAATAAAAAAATTTAATATTTGTTTACCCAAGCTAAATTGTTTATTCAAGAATCTGTAAAATATAGCATTAGACAGTGTGATCTACCCCACGTGTAGAAAGTCAGTTTGATCTTGTTGATAAGAATAACATTGGAATTGTAAAGTTGAAGCAAAATTGTTAAATGGCTAAAAGCACCTCAGATTCTGTAGGCAAAATATTCTTATGTATTTTTTGTGTTTCAGTAATTTACGTCCTCAGTCGAATCAGCATATGTTATGTGAGCCCATGTACAAAACCCTTGATAAAGTCACTGCTGATTTGCCTTTCATTCTAGCATGATTACCCTGCATTAAGAAAGCCTACCCCTCTCGCTTCCCGACTGTACAAACCTGTCACCTCTCGCTGCTTCTCTCCCTTCAGAACGGGGTCCCCTTGAAGACCCGGGTTAGAATAGGTCTTCAGCAGCCCATGCTTGTTGTAAGAGACGACCAACGGGATCGGGTGGTCAGACTCACTGTCTTGGTTGATGCATGTCATCGATCCCGAGTAGAATGATGCTCATGATGTCAATCACTGGATTGTCTAATCCAGACTCGATTATTTACGGACTGCCATCCTATAGTTGGAATATTGCTGATTGCGAGTAAACAACAAACAAACAAATAAAAAATGGGGATTGCTGACAAGAATAGTTTCATATTTATAGGAACCATTGCTCATTTTATGCATTACTGATTCTTTGTCAAAGGCCCGATTTTAAAAGCCCCAATGGTTCAGCTCACAAAATAATATTCCCTCCAAAGGTCCTTCCACCCAGGTACTGAATAAAGCTGACCGAAGTTGTACTTTGTGCAGACGCTGATGCTGCTGTTTAACACTGGCTGCGTTAACTCACTCACCCCACGCACTGTCGCTCCTGACATGAATGTTGTTTTATGCATGCTTACTAATTTACTAATTCTAGGTGAAAACACATGTAATGTGTTGGTGCAGTATCACACAATAGTTCTCTGTATCATGGTACACAGTATCGCACAATAGTTCCCTGTATCATGGTACACAGTACACAGTATCGCACAATAGTTACCTGTGGACACGCACACACACACGGACACACACACACACGGACACACACACCACACATGGACACACACGCACACGGACACACACACACAGTGTTCGGCTCCGTGCCTCTAGTACTTCTCACAAATCGGAAGGCTGCTGGTTTAATCCCCTGCTGGGTTAGAACACATTAGGAGGCTAAAACAAGGACTGGTGTGCTGGGGTCCATATACTTTTTCTGATTGGGGTATCCATATCAAACTGCGGCATGGTATCTCAGTGGGCTAGCACTGAAGAAAACCGACATTAGTCCCGACTAATACAAGCAGCCACACACGTGTGCAATTCGCAATATAAGTGCATTAATCTTGAATGCGATGTTAAATCCTCTTTTCACCTTAGACCCGTGAAGATCCGGGGTAGAACAGGTCTTCAGCAACCCATGCTTGTCGTAAAAGGTGTCTAACGGGATCGGGTGGTCAGGCTTGCTGACTTGGTTGATACATGTCATCGATCCCAAATGCGTGGATTGATGCTCATGATATTAATCACTGGATTGTCTGGTCCAGACTTGATTATTTACAGACCGTCGTCATATAGCTGGAATATTGCTGAGTGCGTCATAAAACAACAAACAAACAAACCAACTTTTCACCTCACCTTTGTTGTTATCTGCCAAATTTCAGATGTCAGAAAAGGGAAAAAATAACTGATATCAGACTCAACGTAGGAACTTTGTCTCTGTTCACAGTGAAAGGCCGGAAATGACCCCCAATGTTGTGTACAGCACCCCGGCCAGCTATGACCAACGGGTGAGTACCTTCGATAACATAACAAAGTGCTTAGTTTCTGTTCCTATAACATGATATGACAAGATAGGAAACCACACCAGGATATCATCCGTTTCTCTCATGAAGGTGTGCTTAGAATAATGTTTAAGCCGTGATTTCACTCAATGAAGTAACTGGGACGGTCGGGTAGCCTAGTGGTTGAAACGTTCGCTCGTCACGCCGAAGACCCGGGTTCAATTCCAGACATGGGTACTATATGTGAAACCCATTTCTGGTGTCCCCCGCTGTGATATTGCTGGATTATTGCTAAAAGCGGCGTAAAGCCATACTCACTCACTCAATGAAGTAACTGTGTATGAATATGTTTGAGTTATCCCCATTTGTCATAGGGTGCCATTTGACCTGTAGCCATGTCTTTATCACACATTGTGAAACCTCAATCTAAACTTATTGGGAACACTGCATCGATGTACGGAGCTTATAAGTAATTCTGGGAGGAGGGGTAGGTAGCTAAGTGGTTATTGCATTCGCTCGTCATGCCGAACACACGGGTTAGTTCCCGAAATGGGTATATCGTGTGAAGCACATTTCTGGTGTACCCCGCCATGATATTGCTAGAATATTGCCAAAAGCTGCGTAAGATAGTACTCACTCACTAAAAGTAGTTCCCTATAAGTGACTCCATTTGCATATTTATCGAATCCAAAATTCAAGTTTATCGGATTGGTTTATTGAATCGATAATTTGGCTGCAACGAATACACTGTGGCGAATACGATTCATATCACAAATATAGGGTAACGAATATGAATATTAATTCACGAATACAATAACAAGTCAGCAGCTGATGTATTATTTGTTATATTCAGTGAAACAATAACAACATAAATTATTTGACATGGTCTGTTAATTATTAATATATTATACATTTATATACTGCACTTATCCAGGTACTAGTATGTGCTCTGAAGCGATAATGACCAGTGACCACAATACCGTCAAATTTGATATTATAAGAGTGTTGTCTTGGAAGGAATCTATGCATATGATATGTTCTTATGGATGTTTTTTGGTACAGGGTATGTAAATGCACATGATTGCATATTCATGAATATTCAATTCTAGTGGCCATGAATGGATACGGTTCGATTCACCAAATATGCGAGTGAATCGTAACAGCCCTTATCGATAACACTATCTATTTTCTGACAAACACATTTCCCAATTTACTTGATAAACTAAACATGAGTGTCAAAACTTTTTATTGTCTGAAATTTGATAAGGACTCCAGTCTTCTCAGAATTAGAAAATAAATATGCTTGTTAATTGAACAAGAATTGAAACCTCCCTCTGTGCCTGCTTGCCAGTCACATTATATATGACTATTTTTCCCCCTAACTTGTAAACATTGGAGGATAAGGTTTGGAAATATTTATATCCTGTGGACAAATATTATTTTTCCACATCGCAAGCCTCGTTTTAATGACAAGATGAATAGGGAAAATCATTATTGTGTTTATTATGTTTCAGCAATAAACAAAATTAATAAAACAATTATATACAATTAAATATTTCCATGATTTATTTAAGTTAAATTATTTTATGCATCATGCTAAAAGGTTATTGCATTCAATTTCAATTTCTTTTATCGTGACAAATTTTGATGCCTTTTGCAAATATAGCATAAATAGGAATGGATTGTGAGACATATAATAATATAGCATAATATTGAAGCCAAATTATTTTTTCTAACTTCTAAATACAAATATTTTTGGAAAGAAAATCAGATTTAATATCACAATTAAGTTTTTGGCAACATATTTATGGTTATAGGTCATTACAGGTCATTACAGGTCATTACAGGTCAAAGTGACCTTAGGATCATGGTCACAGCAACCTAACAGCCATGGCCACAGTGACCTTGGTTATATTCATAAATGTCATGCTGACCTTTTGTTTTATAGACATAGGTCATGGTCACAATGACCTACTTTCTGGACACAGGTAACAGGTGGCAGAATTCATTGTCATTTTCACTCTCACCTTTTGACCTTGACCTCTAAAGAAGTGAACAAAAACTTTCAAATAATAAGTCCACATTGACATGGCATGGAAATTATGACAATCTTTTAAATTCTGCCACCTCACCTTGTCTTGCAGGAAGACGATGACAAAAAAGATCGAAATGCTAACGCAGAAGGCCTACATTATGCCGACCTTGACCTTGCTAGACTACCTGAGAAAGGAGAGCCTGCCTACAGACAAAAAGATGGGCCAACCGAATATGCATCCATCCGTCTGTTTTGAAAACATGTTCTGTGATAGAAACATTAGTACACATTGATGTCCGTCTGAACATCAGTTTGTCTACACTGTGCATTACGAAGAGTTATTCCCCTATTGGAATAGAGAAACACTCCAGGACCCACTTGTACAGAATGATCTTGGCACTTAGACTTTTGATACTCCTATACTGACAATATTTGTCATGCTAAGACTCTTAATTAAACTTAGATTTACGACACTTGTAGCTCCTATACTTTAACATAGATTTCCAACAGTTGTAGTACTAAGATTATTGTTATTTCTATACTTTAACATAGATTTAAATTACAATAGTTGTGATGCTAAGACTATTGTTCAGGTAAATGACTGATGTTACCCTCATTCTTAGTCGACGTTCTACTCAACAGCTGAATAGGAAAACATTCCGACTGTTTTCAGTTTTTTCACGTGTTTTTACATCTGTGAAATATTTTTCAAAAATAATTGTTTTGACTATATGTTTGTTTTAGTAGCACAAAACAAAAGTTTTCCAACATGGTATGAAGTTTATCATAAGTTTCAGACGTATGTTTCATACAATGAATGAAATTATTTTTGTATGCTTGTTCCACATGAATATTTATAACTACAACTGCTTGGCTTAATAGGCTATTTGTTAGGTTTAAATGGCATATCTTCATATGAATAGCAGTAGCAGTGTAGTAAGGTATACGAGAATGTGGCTCTCGGACGATTGGAACAAAACTACTTTGTACATAGTCTCCTGGTGGCTCAGTACTCTGAGATACAGGCGGCCAACTCACAGCCTATGATTGTTGTATGAGGCGACTACACGAATAGGCTGCCTGTCATACTACCCTTATGCTCAAAATATCAAAATCACTGGATTGTCTTGTCCAGAGTTGATTATTTACCAGCAGACATCATATATCTGGAATATTGCAGAGTGATGTTAAACAACAAACATTTTGAAAGATACCGTATCTGATGTAATAAGGGCCCAACTCTAATAAATAAGCGCCTGCGGAGATATTTGCTAATATATTGGCTGGTGAACAATCCCAATTCCTTCCGATTGATCAATGTACAGAATACTTATTTATTCGTGTATAATACGCACTCGTGTGTTACAATACACCCTTGATTATGGGCAGTTAAATTCTAGAAAAATATATCTGTCGTGTATAATACACACAGACTTTTCTTTTGGGGGATTTCTTTAAAATTCCAAACTAAGCACCTTTGACAAATTTGGGTACAATGGTAGATCCATAGTGATGTACGATCTTCTCTACCGTGATTATTTACAATTTTGTTTGCCATGATAAGATTGGTAAAGACTTGATTTAATAATATTTTTGTATTTCATTGTTTGTATGCTATTTACGTGACATCATTGTTCAGATATATATACTTATACATCAAGAGTTTCTAATATTTTGTATAAAATATTCAGGTTTCTTATACTTCTCGTGTCATTATGTATCTAGCCATCGGGGCATTATCTCTGCTTTAGTGATGTGAATGATGATTTCTGGAAAATGTAAAACCCAATGTTGACACTGTCATTTCACTCAAATCATATATTGATGAAAGAGTGCTTACTGAAAATAGAATATTCCCACTCTGTGTAAAAGTGAAAAAAGACAAGCCGAAATTATAACTGTTGGTCTCTTTAGGCGTTGATGCAGGAAGTTCAATAAAACATGAATATCGTCAAAAACGAGGGAAAAGAAAGAACTAACATGTCCCTGTTCAACTATTTACTGAGAAAATATCATTTCAAAGCCTATTCCACCAATTTGTTTGAGTTAGTTCAATTCAAGTTAAATTAGTATTGGCTACTGCGGAGTTAGACATTACTTGCTACTGTGAAGTGACCACTCCCATGAGGCCCCTCCTACATAGGATGGGGGCACGGGTGGCCCAGTCGTCTAAGGCGCCGCGATTCGCTGTGCAGAGTTGCGTCCCTTGGGCACGCCAGAAACCCATGATTGTGGTTCGAATCCCGGTTCGCCCCGATTATGTTTCTAGGTTTGTCAGCACCATACCCGTGCTCGTGGGTTTCACCGAAGTGGTTAATGTCTAAGACCTGCATCACTTCGGGCTTTCCTCCCACATTAAGCTGACACGCCATGATATAACTGGAATACTGTTAAAAGCGGCGTTAAACCCAACTTACTCACTGACTCACTCCGACATAGGACACATACATCCAAGTAAACAGATGACCATTTCTCTCTAAACAGAAGCCTGTGTATCATAATCGTAAATCTGTAAGTATTCCCGCCCTTTGTCTGCTATAGATGTGAACAACAGCAACTGACGAAAGCAACTGCCTTCAAATGTTGGTATTCTTATATTTTGTGATCAGAATATTTCATTTATCCAATAAGTGATACATCATATATTTGATGGATTTTGTGTCAAATGATTTATCAAGCCTTTGTGTTTACTGCAGCCTTATCTTTTTTAAACCGCAACCTCAGTTACACAAATCCTGCAGGATGGATATCCTTTTTTCAAAACATTTTTTGTTGTGCAAAATCAACCGTTTTGGAAATTAATATTGCCTCTTGGTACTTTGACCAAGGATGTACATAAAATTAGAAATTGAATTGGTCTACTCTGAACTTGGTGTAAAGAGTATTATTTTTCAAATGTCACAATGTACAATGGATGCCAACATTTTCAGGTGTTAAGCAATGCCTACGTGTGCCTCTTTTTGCATTAAGGCTGAATATGTAATGATAGCTTTTGACTCGCTCACTCACTCATTCACCCACTCAATTGCCTTAAAAAAATTGTTGTAATTCAACATGTACATCGGGGGGCACGGGGGGCCCAGTCGTCTAAGGCGCTGCTGTGCAGAGTTGCGTCCTTTGGGCACGCCAGAAACCTTTGATCGTGGGTTCAAATCCCGGTTCGCCCCGATTATGTTTCTAGGTTTGTCAGCACCATACCCGTGCTCGTGGGTTTCACCGAAGTGGTAAACGTCTAAGATCTGCATCACTTCGGTCTTTCCTCCCATATTAAGCTGACATGCCGTGATATAACTGGAATACTGTTAAAAGCGGCGTAAAACCCAACTCACTCACTCACCATGTACATCGTACATCATATTTGATACGTTTCACATGAATTCATCAGACGCTCCCTCCAGAGTTGTCTCCCCTTCTTTATTACACTGTACTCTCACACTTGCATGAATCTTTGCTCGCAGGTCACTCAATACATTTCAGTGCTAAGAATTTGTGGGTTTGGGTTAATGGAACATGCACAATTTCTTTTCATCTGTTATGTGTGGTGTTTGATAAGATTTCATCACAAAACAGGGACACTTTACATGAGAATTAAGGTTTATATATTTTTTATTACAGATCCATGTTATTTTCATCTTGTTCTCGTGAATATTTTTTAAGTTCAATTCTTAAGTGTAAATTAAATTAAGTGTCTTAACATGGATGCTACCTACATCGAATGATATGCTGCAATCAAACTAGAAGATCATAACTTGTCTTTGTCTCAGGAGTTCAATCAGGAACCTGAAATATTGTCATACATAAGACTAAAAAAAATAGTAGTCTTTGTTCTCAGGCACCTACCACATCATCATAAAGTCTGTTGCACGTTTCGTTTATATTTCCATTTTCAAAAAAATATAAAATTCTTATACTTATTTGAAAATTGAAACAAAAACAAAACGTGCAATGAACTTTATGATGATGTGGGCAGTACCTGAGAACCAATGCTATTATTTTTTTTAGCCTAATACACTGTTCAACTTCTGATAGGGATAGTGAAAGACAGGGGCCCTTAGTTACTTCAGGATGGTCTGAGGTACAACAATTCGCTGTGCAGAGTTGCGTCCAGAAAACCAGAAACCTATGATTGTAGGTTTGAATCCCGGTTCTAGGTTTGTCAGCACCATACCGGTGCTCGTGGGTTTCACCGACGTGGTAAACGTCTGAGACCTGCATCACTTCGGGCTTTCCTCCCACATTAACCTGACACACCGTGATATGACTTGAATACTTTTAAAAGCAGTGTTAAACCGAACTCTCTATTTGTGCGTTCAGTTTATGGAAATCATTGCTTTTGATTATGAAGACGTTTAATTTATTTATAGGTGGTAGGGTGGTCTAGTGGTTAGTGTGTTCGCTCATCTTGCTGGAGGCCCAGGTTTTGTTTTCCCACATGGTCAAGATGTCAATCACTGGATTGTCTGGTGAAGACTTATTATTTACAGACCGCTGTCATATAGATGGAATATTGCTGAGTGCGGCTTTAAACAAACAAACAAACAAGCAAAAACAATGTGTGCGTTATTGCTGGAATATTGCTAAAACGAGTATAAAACAGCGAAATACCAAACATTTGCATCCAGAAAAGTCATTAGAAGGACAGGTTTCCCAGGTTAATGAGGGCCAGACTGACATGTTTTTACCTGCAATAATGGAAATATACCTATCAGAAGTTGACTAGTACTGTCCCTAACATAATAAATCAAAATGTAAAATGCGTGTGCTGTAGTGAGACTTTGCTGTAGTCAGAGACTGCTTCAAGCTAGGTGCAAATCTAGAAGGTAGGAAGGTAGATGTAGAAATTTGCTATCTCTTGCAAGTCAAAGTTTCAGAATTACTGTATTTAGCTCACCTGACGGAGTCAAGTGAGCTTATGTCATGGCCTGTGTGTACGGGATAAACATCTTCTCCACAAGAAGCACTGGACCAGTGAATCGGAAACTTTACATGACCTTTCCGCTAAAGATGACCCCCAGTTTCTTAAAGAACCTGATTTTCAATATGGCAGGCTTTAAGACATTATGCCATATCTCGGGCATTTTTGTTCATAATGTAATGAATTTGGTAAATGTAGGACCCAAGTGGTGGAGCATAACGTATATGTTCAGTTTTAGGGGATGTCTTAAGTTTTGACCTTGATTTGACCATTGCACTTTGACCTCACTGAAAGCTGAAACTGCTAATGGCGTGATGCTTTCACAGGGTATTAAGTAACAGTTGTGATTAATGTTGCCCTAAAAGAATAGATGGAAAAAAATAATCTGATCCTTCAAGGACAGTGAAAACAATAACAGATGCAATTCATGTTTTGCACGATGACTGTATTTGAGCATTGCAGTTGAGACAGTTTTAGAGCTAAGATCACTTTGTGAAAGAAGACCATGGTCCGTGTAATGCTTTGTTCAGTTGAATCGTTTGGTTCCAAACGAGTGCCAGAAGCTTTCTTCTCTCTCTCTTTCTCTCTGTGTCTGTCTCTCTTTGTGTCTCTCTCTGTTTTCTTTCTATCTTCCCCCTTCCTCCTCCCCTGAAGACGTATATTTCTCTCTTGTATATCATTTAGAATTTAGACAGCAATACTCAGTGATTTCTAGAATCAATCTGTATGCCTGTCTTCTAAAGTAGTTCTTTTCACAAATATTCACCCTCCATTCTGAAATTGAAACACTTCTGTTTCGTTTGTGACGAGCCTTGTTTGTTCATGGAGTAATATATTCCCAGGTTACGTGTACATAGATAGTTTCTCCGCCTTATGCCATGTAATACACAGCTTATACCTCCCTTGTACATAACTCACACACGATCCACAGAAACTGTCCATAACACATCTTTGATTAATTTATCCTAGATAACCATGGTAACTGATGGATCTGGTATATAACGATTGTTTGATTTTGTTAATCGCGCCAGACCAACTATATTTTTTTGTTTTACATTTTCTCTGACCAGTTGCAACCCTCCTCGATTATCCAGCACATCTCCATGTTATTATAAATACCCAGCACATATTCACTACCATAGTGATGTTTGAGTTGAGATCGAAAACACATGATGAAAATAGACGTCCAATCAACTTCTTCATGATTGAAACATTGAGTGCAGGGGCGGTCGGGTAGCCTAGTGGTTAAAGCGTTCGCTCGTCACGCCGAAGACCCGGGTTCGATTCCCGACATGGGTACAATGTGTGAAGCCCATTTCTGGAGTCCCCTGCCGTGATATTGCTGGAATATTGCTAAAAGCTGCATAAAACTTTACTCACTCACTCACCGATTTGACTTTATGTGTTGTCTCAGAAGGAATGCCTTCTTCTTCCCCAATACTCCGAAAACGTTTTTGTTTCGGCTAAAAGTTTGACAGTCTGATTTGGTTAAATACATTGAGCTCTCCCTTGGATGAGGCCACAGTGTTGAGTGTAGATGTATGCCGAACTCGTGTTGAGATGTGCTTTTTGATTGGTTGTGATGTCAATCCCATGAGCACTAAAATCTTGTGATTAGAGACTTGGAGCTGGCGACAGCATTTCCAAAACTGACCTGTGGAATCGGTCCTGCATATGTATCATTATTCACCCCCAACTGGCTTCCTCAGGAGATGTCCTTGGGTGAGATCAAGCGATGCCTTGTAGGAAATTGGGGGCGGTCGGGTAGCCTAGTGGTTAAAGCGTTTTCTCGTCACGCTGAAGACCCAGGTTCGATTCCTGACATGGGTACAATGTATGAAGCCCATTTCTGGTGTCCCCAGCCGTGATATTGCTGGAATATTGCTAAAAGCGGTGTAAAACATACACACTCTCACTCCTAAGAAATTGCATCAGAAAGCTTTGTGGACCATTGTGATGTCTTCGGTTTCCATGATGTCACAATGACATCACTCATCTCTTTGCCCACCAAGTTGGTTAGCTGAACACTTTTAGACTTTTATTGACTCATGTTGATAAATTTGGCATCAAAAGACACCTTTCAAGGTTTGTCAGCACCATACCCGTCCGTTCTCGTGGGTTTCACCGAAGTGGTAAACGTCTAAGACCTGCATCACTTCCCACATTAAGCTGATACGCCGCGATATAACTGGAATACTGTTCAAAGCGTCGTTAAAAACACAACTCACTCACTCACTCACTCACTCACTCACTCACTCACTCACTCACTCACTCACTCACTCACTCACTCACTCACTGTGAGACTGTGTAATACCCTGGATGACCAAGGATGAGTTGCAGTAGGCTGTAACAGAAAAATACAGTTGACTAATGGTCTCTTATGAAAGGAATAAACATGTTCAATAACAATGTAAAAGATCAAGTTGTAATTGCAAAAATGTTTCCAAAAGTTGTATGAGTCATCGTCAGTCAACCGTTTCATTTTATGTTGTTTTGTTTACAAGGAAAGAAATTGGTCTGGCCTTAATGAACCCAATCTAGTCAGCTTGACGAATGTGCCAAATATACAGAGAAGTGTTTACCAGTTCATTTTAGCTTTCTTGCCAGCTTTGACTTGTCTCAAAACACCCTCCTGTTGTACTTTGATCTAAGAGGGTTCAAATCCCACATTTGAACTTATCTGTTTTATCATTGATTTGCCAGCACCAAAACCCTGCTTTTGGATTGAACCAAAGTGGGAACAGTTTGAGTCAATGTGTTTCTCCCAGCTTATGTAGAACCTGTATCTCCTGCACCTTAGTCGATGTAATGCTAGGATCCCTTGTGGAACATCCCCCCCCAAACCAATTCTCAAATAAATCATAGCTACGACTGTTTGAAGTTATGTTTGGAAGATGAATGGTGTTACTTAAAAATGTTTGGCCTGGGAGGTTAAATTGAATATTGACTTTGAATATTTATTCTTTATCAGCCTTAAACTGCTTATGATGGTCACAAGGTATTGAAGTAATTGTTTTGTAAGAGATATGTTAGAGATATATTGATATATACCAAGGAATTGAATATACACTTTCCATATATTTTTGTCGTTTTGTGACGATTGTACATATTAATAGCAGTTTGCTATACCCTTGTATACAACCTCTGTTTTGTAAATAAATCTGACATATATAATTCTTGTATAAACAGTGTTCTTTCTTGAAATGCTGGAGGTTGGGTAGCCTTGTGGTTAAAGCTTTCGCTCGTTACGCCAAAGATCCGGGTTCAATTCCCGACATGGGTATATTTTGTGAAGCCCATTTTTGGTGTTCCCCGCCGAGATGTTGATGGAATATTGCTAAAAGCGGCGTACCTCTTCTTTGTTGGAGAACTTGTATTTGTCTGATAATGTATGGTTCGTTATTGGAAGTACATTTTGATCTTTTCGGCACAAAGTAGTTCATTAGTTCGTACATTTATTGTGTCTAGAGGTGGTGGGTAGCCTAGTGGGTAAAGCGTTCGCTCATCACACTGAATGCCTAGGTTCAATTCCGACATTGGTACAATGTGTGAAGCCTATTTCCGGTGTTACTTGTACTTCAGAAATAAACGACGAGTGGGAGGTGTTTATCGGACAATAAAACACTGCAGGGAGAATAGACCATGAGGGGCGCAGCAGTCATGTATTTCTTATATAAGATATCAACAATTTGTAAGCCTCTTTAAGAATGTTAATAACATGTACAAGTGTTTACAAAATATATTTAAGTGATGACTCCCTGAATACAGTCCGATCACAGCAATGTTGGACAAATCTATTTTATGAACCGAGGTTGTTAAGTTTGGTATTTCCTAGATATTCTCACAATTTTCACGTTGATTATTTGTACCTTTTCTCCCAATACTGATTGTCATATCTTACCCACTTTTGAATGCGAAAGTTCACATGGAAATGTCAAACATCAAATGCATATCTTCCAGTGGAACTGGTCCATTGAATCATGCACAGAGCTTTCTGGTCTAGCTTCGTTCACTCAGCTTTGTGTCATTGCATGTTGCCCTGAATTTTAACAAAGGCTGGAAACATGTGCATTAACATTGCCAAAATAGCATGGCCATTATGGGAAGTCATTATCTACAAGTATTTGCATGTGTCCAGCCACGTGAAGGTCCGGGTAGAGAACAGGTCTTCAGCAACCCATGCTTGCTGTAAGACGCGACTAACGGGATCGGGTGGTCAGACTCACTGACTTGGTTGATGCATGTCATCAGTCCCAATTGCTAGATCAATGCTCATGTCAATCACAGGATTGTATGGTCAATCCAGATTTGATTATTTACAGACTGCCGTCTTATAGCCGGAAAATTGTTGAGTGTGGCATTAAACAACAAACAAAGTTTCATTTGACCAAGCGGTGTGTACAGGATTTTACAAGCTGAATGGGATCGCATACCATGAGACCGAGATTGGACGGGAACGATTCGCTTGTGAAATCCTGGAGATGAAACATAAATTTGGGGACACTGCTGGCCCAGTTGTAAAAGGCGGTGTAATTTGCTCTGCAGAGTTGTGTCCATTAGGCATGCCAGACACTCGTGATCGTGGGTTCGAATCCTCCCTGACCATGTTTCTAGGTGCTCGTGGGTATTGCCAAGGTGGTAAATGTCTTGAGACCTGCATCACTTCGGCCTTTCTTCCCACATTAAGCTGACACACCATGATATAACTGGAATACTGTTCAAAGTGGTGTTAAACCCAACTCACTCGCTCACTCAACATCAGTAATTCTGATGAGGATTGGGTGTTCTGGTTCCTTGATCATTGTGCCCTGATGGTGTTGATCATTGCTCTCGTATCAAATTACTGCTCTGTCTGGGCCGTGGGCCGTGGGCCGTGATAGGGCTGGAATATTTCTGAGTGTGGCCTTAAACAACATTCATTTAACTTTCTCTATCATCTTGGGTAGATGACTGCTCAACTGACCTTGGTTAATAGACTAAGCAGGGCGCAGTTCCACAAAGCGATCTTAGCGCTAAGGTGATCGTAACTCCCATACTTCAACATGGGCGTACGATAGTCATAGCGCTAAGAGCTCTTTCTGGAACGGGAGCCAGATGAAGCGACCTCTTAACAGTATTATATGCAGAATTTCTGCATTGTCGGTTCCTGGATAATGTAACCTACTGTTTGTTTGTTGTTTAATGCTGCACTCAGCTATATTCCAGCTATATGACAGCGGTCTGTAAGTAATCGGGTCTGGACCAGACAATCCAGTGATTGACATCATGAGCATTGATCCACGCAATTGGGATATAATTACATGCATCAACCTACTGAATTGTAATCGACCAATGTACTTTGTACAGAAGTTTCAAATGACAATAACCATCTCTAAAACAGCAGGACCGCTGAAGCTAATATTCATAGAGAAGTACTTCTTTCTCATTGTGGGGTGGTGGAGTAGCTTTGTGGTTAAAGCGCTTGCTCGTCACGCCAAAGACCCGGGTTCAATTCCCCATTTGGGTATTGGTGGTGACCCCCTGCCGTTATATTGCTGGGTTGTTGCTAAAAGCGGTGTAAAACCATACTCACTCACTCTTTATCGTTGATACAAAACTTAAAATGATAGAACCATCTGATATCTGTAGCTTTCAAAATAAAGTGGTTACCTTGGTTACTCATATATTCAAAGCTTGTATGGCAGTACATTTCTGACAAAAATCACAATCATATCAGAGTCAGTGTGTACATGTTTTTGCTGAATTGAGTATATATTTTTAAATATAGCAAACTGATTTTGATGGTGTTATGTTTGTCTGTAAAACCAAGAACACGGAATGGTTTGTGATACATAATACGCTTAATATGTATGTATCGATACATATTGTTTCAAAACAGCTTCCTCACATTATTTCCCCTTGATGGTCCTGGGGTCGAATCCCAAATGGCCCTGATTGATCGTTGGTTTGTCTGCACCAAACCTGTGCTCATGGGTTTAAGAAAAGTTAAGGATTTTCTCCCACGTTTAACTCACATGCCTCAATATTGCTGATTTCAGGGTTTAAACAGTTATTGTACAAACCTTAGATGAATTTATAGTTGGTTTATGAGATTGACCAAAAGAAGACTACTGGTTTCTTACAGTTAGGTAAAATGAAAGAAACATGAGATTTTATCACTGTTGTTAGTAAGAAAGGTGAATAGTGATTATTAAAATCTTTATTCTAACCCATCAAAATCGGTTATCTTTTGTGTCGTTTGTTTGACCTACAAGTTTGTTTTTCATTCATTAGTAGCAACATTAATCAGGAAATTTAAATTTAAAAATATTTGGACCACCTTCTTTGAGGATTATTTTTGTTGGGAAAAAACAACTTATAAGAAATAGAAAGCCTGATGCCATGTTAGTTTAAATAATGCTCATGAAACCATCCTTTCCAGCCAAACCGGATGAAGGGCCGTGAGAACAACGCCATGGATGGGGAACAGGAGGGAAGCCCTCCCAACTACTACAACCACCGTGGCCAAACGAACCCCGCCATGGATGACGACCTGGACGACAGCAGAGCCAGCCGACGCAGCTACGACGACGACAACACTGACGCCAGACGGCCTCCACAGGGATACGGATCAGCCGTTTAGGAAGCTGCAGCAACTACATCATAATTTACCTACAGCAGCATCCATTCCATGACCTACACAGAGCAGATCATATTCTGTATTCTCAAAATTAACGTTGGCATGAGTGTTTACGTTTTAGAAAATTTGAAATTTTGAAATTTACTCTGTTAGTAAAATACAATGCATCTCACAATGAAGGGACTGGGAGAAACCGTTTATCGTAACATTTTGGAATTGCAGTAATGTGACAAAATAATGTGTCATTCACAAATTATGGACAAATCATGCCCATGTAATGATTATTTGAACTCAATTTTTCAATAATCAACAGGGGGCACAGGTGGCCCAGTCGTCTAAGGCGCCGCGATTCGCTGTGCAGAGTTGCGTCCCTTGGGCACGCCAGAAACCTATGATTGTGGATTCGAATCCCGGTTCGCCCCGATTATGTTTCTAGGTTTGTCAGCACCATACCGTGCTCGTGGGTTTCACGGAAGTGGTAAATGTCTGAGACCTGCATCACTTGGGGCTTTCCTCTCATATTGTGCTGATATGTCGTGATGTAACTGGAATACTGTTTCAAAGCGCCATTAAATCCAATATTAACAAATCACATTTTTTGTGAAAGTGAGACAATATTCACGCAAGCCTACATTTAGTTTCACAGTGAACAACTTGGTTGGTCTTGATATGCTATCGTAGTGAAAATAGTATCTTTTTGTAAATTTCTATTTGCAAATGCATAACTGATCTTTGTAAAAGGTGCGTATCCGTCCAAATTCTTTTGCCACTAGACAGCTGACAGATATGAAACTATTTTTGGTAGTTTGAATGTAGAAATTTGGCTTCATGTGGTGCCACCAATAACAGATAGTTGTGCAACCGAAAACAGTTGTGCAACCGATAAGTTTGTTGTGAAACCAATAACAGTTAGTTGTGAAACCAATAACAGTTAGTTGTGAAATCAATAACAGTTAGTTGTGAAACCAATAACGGTTGTGAAACCAATAACAGTTAGCTGTGCAACATTGGAATGGCAGCAGACTACAAGCAGATTTTATCAAAAGTGGTTCTAGTAGAAATTTAATTATGTGGAAGAAAAAATGCATGGTTCTTTCTTCTGCATTAATTGAGTATATAATCTTCAGGTGGAATATAGCTGCAGGAGGCTCTATATTGGTGGCACAGTCTGTGCCAAGCTCTTTTGGGACTACTATCTTGAAAAGACTCTAAGCAATATTGTCAGCAGAGCATTGTGTTATTGTATAGACAAGTTTACTAAACCAAACAGAAGTTACTTGACTCGGGCTTCGGACCAGTGGATAAAGTCACAGACTGATAACATTTGAACGACCAACATGTTGTGCTGAGTGTTCCTGTGACAGACCAACATGTTGTGCTGGAAGTTGGGAGCCTGATACAGGAGGATGAACAAAGATTGACAAAATTTGTATCCATTTAAGTAAGATTTTGCAATGATACCTTCAGGTAAATATATATACAACATGTTCAAATTCGGAACTGAAGTAAAAAATGTAACGGGTCACGGATGAATGGGTTCAGTGGATACAGACACAATTTAACAAGAATTAGATCAATATGTCTTAGGCATTATTTGTATGTTGGCGATGTAGATGGGCTGGCAAATGTCACTGCCGGTTCCATTGTCCTGATTTGTAGGTCGTGATTAGTGGTCACATGGTCCTGATTGGTGGTCCCGATTGGTGGTCCCTCAGTCTGGATTGGTGATCCAAAGGTCCCATTGGGCCAACAGTCCCGATTGGTGGTCCAGATTGGCAGTCACATGGTCCCGATTGGTGGTCCCTCAGTCTGGATTGGTGATCCAAAGGTCCCATTGGACCAACAGTCCTGATTGGTGGTCCAGATTGGCAGTCACATGGTCCCGATTGGTGGTCCCTCAGTCTGGATTGGTGATCCAAAGGTCCCATTGGGCCAACAGTCCCGATTGGTGGTCCAGATTGGCGGTCACATGGTCCCGATTGGTGGTCCCTCAGTCTGGATTGGTGATCCAAAGGTCCCATTGGGCCAACAGTCCCGATTGGTGGTCCAGATTGGCAGTCACATGGTCCCGATTGGTGGTCCCTCAGTCTGGATTGGTGATCCAAAGGTCCCATTGGACCAACAGTCCTGATTGGTGGTCCAGATTGGCAGTCACATGGTCCCGATTGGTGGTCCCTCAGTCTGGATTGGTGATCCAAAGGTCCCATTGGGCCAACAGTCCCGATTGGTGGTCCAGATTGGCGGTCACATGGTCCCGATTGGTGGTCCCTCAGTCTGGATTGGTGATCCAAAGGTCCCATTGGGCCAACAGTCCTGATTGGTGGTCCAGATTGGCAGTTATATGGTGGCAATTTGTTGCAAAACCTGAATCCTCACCTCTCATTAGTCAATAATCTCGCTATTGATATTCCTTCGCGTGCTTCTACATATTTAAAGAACACACCGGCGGATGTCACACTTAGCTTTCATATCCTCTCAATGGTAGATAGATGCAAGTCAAAATGAATTTTTTCATCTTGTTTTTACAGCTCACTGTAAATATAAGTAAATTAGAGCGATGACATTCCAGTGTTGTGAGATATAGAGGGACTAGCGAGTATGTTAGTGAGACCGTAGACCCTGTGTTATTTCTGTCTTCTACATGATCAAATCATTCCACTTTGGCCATTGACATGATGTGGCGGGTGGGGGGCGTCATTACGGCAAATAATCTTTTGTAATGTTCACCAAATTTGGTATCGAGGAACGACAGCAGATCTCTCTACTCCCAAAATGCATTTGTCATCTGGCCATATTGGCGATTGTGAACGAGTTGGAGACAGAAAGGCATCAGGAAGGGTAGAAGTGTTAGTGCTGGAGAATAGCCCAGTAAATTACTTACCTTACTTTTCAATTCTAAAATATACCAGTGCTTTTCTTGAGTTTAAAGGAGTTGTAATTATCTGAGGTTTGTTTGATTAGTAAAGGGCTGAACAGTTTCAAGATTTCTCATTTTTTATTTCTGATCTTCTGTTTTGAAAGGTGTTTCTTTTCTTGCCATAATTCTGAGTTAGATTTGGTCCTTTGGCGGTCGCACAAGACGACCACCGTATTTTCTTGAGTATAGTGTGCATCCGAGTATAATGCGCACCCCCATCTAGCTGATTCAGTTTTTTGGAAAAAAACCAATTTGAATATTTGCTATTGGGCGTTCAGGGTCGGTGACTTGGTTGTTTGCGTGTCAGCGTATCCTGACTGGGCAGTCATCGCTCATAGAGCTGGGGTATTGCTGAGTGCAGCATTAAACAAGATTCACACAGATCATCTGCTGGCTGCTTGTGTGTAACTGCATTGCATTGCATATTCTGTATACCAGTGGTACGGAACCCAAGGCCTACAGCAAGCTGAATCTAATTTTCCTTTGCCAGTTTATTTCCAAAATAACCTGAATGAGAAATTAATTTTCCTTTGCCATCCATTTCCAAAATAACAAATGGGAAATTAATGCACCTTTGCCAGTTTATTTCCAAAATAACCTGAAGGAGAAATTAATTTTCCCTTGCCAGTTTATTTCTAAAATAACAAATGGGAAATTAATTTTCCTTTGCCAGTTTATTTCCAAAATAACCTAAATGGGAAATTAATGCACCTTTTATTCAGAAAGATGACATTCTTGAAATTGATCAAAACCTTTGCTTTTCAATAAAAATATTGATTGTATATTTGATACAAAGCCTTGAAAAGAATTGTATATAGTGATTATATTGTGTGTTTGGAGCATGAACAGATTGATTGATTCATTGATTCGTTAATTCATCCATCCATCCTATATCAGAATGTGATTCTGATTTGTGTACCAAATATTTAGACGTCTATATTACATTGTATATAATCATTATTGTGATGCAAGTTCTATATATTTTTACCATGCTGTTTCATGTTCTTGTCATGGAAGTATCGTAGTAATATTTGTATTACATCTTATGCAATACGAAGATATATTTTTTTGTGATTTGTATTTCCACGTTGTAATTTGATCATATTGACGTCTGAGCACAGTCACATTTCTTTATCCGATTTTTTGTTGTTGTCATTTGCTGTAAGGGTTGGACATTTAACAGTAATATTTCTTTCAAACGCTGGTGTCCCCCGCCGTGATATTGCTGGAATATTGCTAAAAGCGGCGTAAAACCATACTCACTCTTTCAAACGCATTAGGCAGTGAATACCCAGATTTTGAAAGCCTTTCAATTATGAGGCAATTCTTGACTATATCTGAGAGTTAAAATATCTAAATGGAAGAAAATGAGTTTGTTAATATACAGAACTATTTTTTTGTTTTTCATGTATTTTAGTTGTAAAAAGAATACCAAGTGAATTTCGAGTTATTTATGAATTTCTTTGAAATTAACATTATTTTTGCTGACATGCTAGTGTTACAAATATGTTTGTTTTTGACATACTTGTTCTGATAGTAGGAAGTTAATGTCTAGTTGATGTAGAGACTGTGCTTAATGTTTGCTTTTGTTTATCATTTGCCAATAGTTCCCTCGGACCTCAAACTAATCTGATGCTCTGGTAACTCTCTGACCAAGAAAGTTTCTTTGTATTTCACATCGGCATGGTAATGGAGTGGTCAGAAAGACCTGTTGGTAAACAAGCTTTGGCCATAAGAAAGTTTTATTTGCGATAACATTGTGACCTTAAAGTGTTTTATTTTCTGAATTTTTGTTTTTGTTGTAACATCTGTAACTAATTATATGCAAAAACCAGATTTACCTGTTATGATTTACTTTCAACATAAGTATTAACTCTGTGAAGATCTGACAACCGGTTCCAATCAGTCAGTGTTGAGGATTCTGTTCTAAATTGAGAGAAGCATTCCGACAAGCATATCTGTATCTTGAAAATGAATATATAACTAATTACACACACACACACACACACACACACACACACACACACACACACACACACACACACACACACAGAAGATAACTCACATCATCAGTTAACTGAAATACTGTTCGAAGCTGCGTCAATCTTGTGGCAAAGACATCTTAGTCAGCAAATTCACGATGCAGAGTTAGGTCCCTTAGTCGTATATGGATCCGATGCTTGTCGATTTAAGTCCCAGATTTGCCCAAATTATGTGTCTAAAATGTGCATCGCTTCCGGCTTTACCCTGACACTGACACGCTGTGATTGGAATACTGTTCAAAACGCAATGTTACCACTGGTTGTCTATCATCAATCTTCTGCCAGACAGCGGGACACCGGGTGTTTGAAGGGGGTGTTCATTTTACTTCCATTGTTTGTGATAGTTACCAGATTCGCTCAGATGTTGGTTGTTAAAATAATTGTTGTACATTGTAAAGAATTTGTGGAAATTAACATGATTTTCATATTAATTATACATATTTTAGGCTATTATCAATCAAAATAATAAAAACTATAATATTTTGTTGATGTTCATATTCATGTTTGCGGTCGACCGCCTCCGTGGTCCAGTGGTATAAAGCTTACGCCCGGAGAGTGGAAGGTCCGGAGTTCGGTCCCGGGCGCGTCATACCAAAAGATGTTAAAAGATGGTACTTGTTGTTACCCTGTCGGCTCGGAGTCAGTATACTGTGTCTGAGTGGGGTATCCATGTTAAACTGCGGCATGGTATCTCAGTGAGCTAGCATTATAAATCGGCATCAGTCCGGACTAGTACAAGCAGCCACACACACACACGTACATGCACGTCGCTATATAAGGGCAATAATCTTGGACGCGACGTTAAACCCCATTTCACCTCACCATGTTTCCGGTCTGAGAGAAGAGAAAATGGTTTGAGGGGACATTTCCTCACACTCTATTCCAGCAGCCTCTATTGGCAACATGGAGGATCTCATTCAGTGGTTTTACACACGGGGCCCAAGTGCCTCCCACATTGACGCATTGTGATATGACTCAAATACTGTTGGTTGCCATGTTGCTTTGTCCACATGACCTGGTATTGCTGAAATCACAACAAACACGGACACCTAAAAAAATGATAGATCTTTATTCTCACAGGAGTGATTGCTCTTAAAATATAGGGTATGTCCGATATGTACATCATAACAGTGACAACTGAAGCAAGGCAAACGTCTACACAAGAAGCAAACATTATGAGCAGCTTAACTTTAACATTAACTCGGATTCTACCTGACCCAAGGAAAAATGTGTCGTCATTTTACAAGTTACCATGTTACACCGCACTCAGCAATATTCCAGCTATATGACGGCGGTCTGGCCCAGTGATTTGTGATTGGGATATGATCACTTGCATCAACCACATCAGACCTTGGTACCAGAGACACATATTTGGAAGAAAGTTTGTCAAGAATATTTCAGTACATTCACCAAACTACTTGACAACAAATACTGTTCAACAGTTAATATCCTATTACAGGCAAATTATAGTGCAAACGCTCAGCACTGTGACAATTGTCTTTCCCCAGCCATTTTCATCTTATGAAACCACCGAGAAGAAAGTTGCCAGTCATTTCTTAAAATGACAAATTTATACTTATGTGGTTGTGAGATGATGCGGGGTCTGAATGGATGCATCCCGAAACTCATCTTCCAGGATCATCACCATCACCCCTGATTTGGTTTTAGTAATTTGTTAATCCAAAAACAAATTCTTGGAAAAGTCAAAGCAAATCTTGAGGTTACGCCTGTTACCACTCAATTCTCTAACAGACTTATTGGTGGTTGTAGAAAGAAAACCAAACTTTAAAATACTGAGCTGCGTTCCACAAAGTTATCTTAACACTACGACAATCGTACACCTATGGTAAAGGATTAGAGTTACGATCATCTTGGCGCTAGGATCACTTGGCGTGACAAAGCCCTTCAGTGGTAGCGTGAAGATCGATAATCTGGGCCATGTTCCACAAATCAGTGTTTGATTTTCTCCAGTTCTACCACCAATAAAAAATATATATATATATACATATAAACACACATTGCACAAAAAGCAAACCGCAGAACAAAAGCTGCCATCCTTGGGCACAGGAGTTCCAGCACAGGAGTCCGAGCACAGGAGTTCCAGCACAGGAGTCCGAGCACAGGAGTTCCAGCACAGGAGTTCCAGCACAGGAGCTCCAGCACAGGAGTCCGAGCACAGGAGTTCCAGCACAGGAGTTCCAGCACAGGAGTCCGAGCACAGGAGTTCCAGCACAGGAGTTCCAGCACAGGAGTTCCAGCACAGGAGTCCCAGCACAGGAGTTCCAGCACAGGAGCTCCCGCACAGGAGTTCCAGCACTATTCAATATGGAAACTGACATTGAAACAAGGCAGAGAGTGAGTCCTTCATCAAGCGCGGCCTCCACTAGGGTGTCTCGATAAAGTTTTGAAAAAAGATACTGGGTGCTGTTGTACAAAGGGTCTTGGTGCCAAGATATTGGTTGTTTGTTTGTTGTTATACGCCGCACTCAGCAATATTCCAGGTATATGCGGCGGTCAGATATTTGTACAGTATGTTTTGCCATAAACATTTCACAATAACGATTTAGGACGTTAACTTCACGAACAAGACCAAGCATAAATTCTTTCCCCAATTTGGAAATTTTTACTTTGACATGCGGTCGAGTATTAGTCTCTGAGAAGGTTGAAATAAATCCTTGAATTGCATGTCGATATCGTGGTATTGCAGAAATAAACGACCATGGCAACAAATGTTAAATAAGAACCCTTCTTGAAGACTGCCTTGTTCCAAGTCTACTGACAACACATGCAACACAAAGCTCGCACATCGCAGGACTGGAATGTCGGAATGAACAAAATAAATGAGCACAAAAATACAACTGAGCATACAACACAAGAATCCTGACGTTTCTCTGACACTACTAGTCAAGGTAGACGATACTGGAGATTACTGCCAATAGAAAAGTAACCTTAGTCGACAAAACTAGGGCTGGGACGGGTAACTCAGGTACTCGGGTCAGGTCGGGTCGGGTCGGGTCGGGTGGGTACCGAGTAGGACCCGGGTACCCACTACTAGTCAAAGTAGACGATACTGGAGATTACTGCCAATAGAAAAGTTACCTTAGTCGACAAAACTAGGGCTGGGACGGGTAACTCAGGTACTCGGGTCGGGTCGGGTCGGGTCGGGTCGGGTCGGGTCGGGTCGGGTGGGTACTGAGTAGGGCTGGGACGGGTAACACGGGTGCTTGGATCGGGTGGGTACTGAGTAGGACCCGGGTAGGACAACCCGGACCGTGGTAAGTCACGTGATATTGTTTAATGACAAAAGGTATCTAAAACTCTATGTTTAAACTACAGGTCACTAATGTTCGCAGTTCTTCCTGACTACCACGCCCATTCCTTCTGACTGTTATATGTTTGAATAAAAATGTAACTTCAGTCAACGTCAGTGTATACACCAGGTCGTTGCATACATGAATTTAAACACATTTTACCAGAGCTACGGTCAAACTTTTCCCAATCGGACAGCTTTCACCTACCTCTTGCGACCTACAGCAGGTACCCAGGTAGGGTTGGGTAATAGGCGGATGGGTACCCAGGTAGTAAATTTGGACTTGTCCCAGCCCTAGACAAAACCATGCTCAATGCATGTTGGGAATTTCCATCAGAACCTTGCACCAACGTCAACTAAACTTTAATTCCATTTTATTTCTAACTTAGCGATTTGGGCATTACATAAATTAACTAAAACTAAGTTCCTGTAGTCATGGCGATATGGTCCCTACATATACAGAGAACACCCATTAATCTGGACGACAGCGGTCCACCACAAATCATCTGTATAAGCAAATTTTCAAATTTTGGTTACAGAGTTATGTCCCTTTATGTATGTGTTCCACTGCAGTAAGTGTCCTGAATGTGAAGTTTCCAGGTAAACAATGTCCAGACTGACAAGGTTCCACTGTAGGAGTTGGAAAACAACAGTTGCTACATATGAAGAAAAACAACAGTTTATATATAATCTTATAAATCAATAATTAATAATAAGCACACGAAAAAAGAAAATACAAAAATTCAAATCTTATGAATTAATAATCAAGTTGTGATCTTGTAAGCATTAATGAAGCAAATTAATATGAATTATTCAAGTGAGAACAAGAAATTAAAACCTGCTCATTCTGTATCATGAGAGTGAGTGAGTGAGTGAGTATGGTTTTACGCCGCTTTTAGCAATATTCCAGCAATATCACGGCGGGGGACACCAGAATGGGCTTCACACATTGTACCCATGTCGGGAATCGAACCCGGGTCTTCGGCGTAACGAGCCAACGCTTTAACCACTAGGCTACCCGACCGCCCCCTGTATCATGAGATGAATAGGTCGTTGAACTTCCTGTCTCGTTCCCTAAAATTCTTCAATGCAAGCAAAAATGTCCAAGCTCAAATACTGACGAATCGACAAAAAGGTAGCTTTCATCTAAGAGCATGAAAATGTTTTTAAATAAAAAACAAAGCAAATTAACATTTATATATTCCTGTGTTTTAACTTCAGCTGCAAACAAGCTGACAAGACCATCAAGAAAAATGTCATTACAACAATTAATAACCTATATCACACATATATAATTGTGATACTCCCAGTAGTAATAGGTTCTGTAACAACAATATTTACACAACTGTCAGACGTTTTCCAACTTAATGATTTGTTCAAAAAGAAAACTCTGAAGCTATTACATCCTCAAATATTTTGGGCAAATTTTAATACTCCTTCTTCACAGTAACCATGGTAACATGCCAGTTCATTTTGACTACCGATGATGAACAAGATAAAATCAGTACATCTGTTTGATAATTCTGTCTGCTTGTCCTTGTACCACTGTCTATCTCCTATATATATGCAGGACTCGGATCTGTGACATGTCTCAAATCAGTGACAGCTTGTCTTATTCCTGGCAAGAATGTATATCTCCCCACTTCATCCGTCATATCTCCCCCCTTCATATCTCCCCACTTCATCCGTCATATCTCCCCCTTCATCCCTTATATCTTCCCTTATATCTCCCCTTCATCCCTCATATCTCCCCCCTCCACCCCTCATATCTCCCCCCTTCATCTCTCATCTCTCCCCCCTCCATCCTTCATATCTCCCCCTTGATCCCTCATATCTCCTACCTTCATCCCTTATATCTCCCCCCTTCATCCGTCATATCTCCCCCTTGATATCTCTCCCTTCATCCCTCATATCTCCCCCTTCATCCGTCATATCTCCCCCTTATCCGTCATATCTCCCCTTCATCCCATATATATCTCACCCCTATCAGAGTGAGTGAGTGAGTATGGTTTTACACCGCTTTTAGCAATATTCCAGCAATATCAGAAATGGGCTGTCGGGAATCGAACCTGGGTCTTCGGCGTGACGAGCGATCGCTTTAACCACTAGGCTACCGACCGCCCCACCCCTATCAGAGATATGACACATGCCACTGATCTGAGACTCCAACAGGTTCCACTCCGCCATCTCCGCATTACGACTGTCGCAAGTCCTATAACAGACACTACGACTGTCACAAGTCCTATAACAGACACTACGACTGTCGCAAGTCCTATAACAGACACTACGACTGTCGCAAGTCCTATAAAGACACTCAGTCGTATTGTGAAGATCCCGAGTCACACAGATCCTACAAATATTTCAAATAACTGTCAAATGATTCTGTTCTCAAAACCCCTGGAATAATTTAATCAACAGAACTAGAGTTCTGCTTCTACAAAGTCCAGCATCAATACAAGATAGTCCCGCTTTTTCTACAGCTAAAACAAGGCCAAACTCTCTCAAGACAAACTGATTCCACCATCAGTCCCCATATACAGCTGGAGGTCTTATATACATGTACATATATTATAAACATGTACCGTATTCAACATATTAAGCGCTCTGATGTAATAGACGGTCATATTTTTTCAAACAAATTTCATGTGTCTCTTATTAAGACCGCATAAAGATCATACTTATAAAATCGTCAATACTTCCATGGTTTGTGTACACTGTATTCCACCATCACCGACAATACATAAGCTTCTATAAGCCCTACTCCTTGCTTTGTTTTCTGGTGTGTGTGAGTATGGTTTTACGCCGCTTTTAGCAATATTCCAGCAATATCACGGTGGGGGACACCAGAAATGGGCTTCACACATTGTACCCATGTGGGCAATCGAACCGGGGTCTTTGGCATGACAAGCGAACGTTTTAACCACTAGGCTACCCGACCGCCCGCCTGCTGAGCGCTTGTAGGTCAGAGCACTTGCTGGCTACCCTCTTGCTTGAACAATGATTTTATTTGGTTCCTGGGTTACAAATAGCGACCTCATCGCATAGCAGCATTTAGCATCCAGGGGTGATGGGGGAACATTGCATACTACACAAAACAAGTAAAGGACACCCACAATGAGAAGGCTGTGTTTTGCAAAACCTTCCTGTCAGGTATGATAACTAGTCACATAAAAAAATCAGGTGTTCCTTAACTTCTTGTGAGTAGCATATACCATGCAGTACTGACACAGACATTATCAGGAAGCAAAAATAGCGCCTGTGGAACCGGCAGTCCAAAGCCAACCTTTTTCAAGCGTTTATACACCCTGAGTGCTTCATACATTGAACACTGTAATAACATTTTAACAATTTGAAAACATCAACATCAAAAGTGAAATGACCCAAATTCAAAATATACAAACTATTTAAATTACAGAGAAATCTTTGAAATTGCTTGTACAAAATGATAAATTTGAAAATCAAACTTATTCGGGACGGTTTGTTTTCATTGGCTTTTCAGAGAGACAACACCTGCAGGTACGTTTGTGCTGTGAATAAAAAGTGACATTTATATCTCCTGAATATATTCACGTCTACATAAAGATCCACTGTTCCTTGTTCCATATTTACATATATGTATATATATATATATAGGTTATAATATTTCAAAAGTATCTACACATGCTTTCATAATTCTTTTCCAAACCATGCATATTTACTCTAAAATATTCATGTCCGTGTCATAGTGATGAGATCTGATTGGTCCATGTGATCTTGATAAAATACTGTGTAACCCGCCTTGGAGGAGAACAACCTTCTCAGCAGGGGAATAAATCTCTTATACCCCGCCAGGGGCAAGTCAGGCTGAACGTAGATTTCTGAGGCAGAATAAATCCTTTATACCCCGTTTCAAAGCAAAAACCTGCACGCTTCTTCCGAGTCAGTGGAATGATATAGCGCAAGCTAACCTCAGCTCAATCAAACAGCTGTTTTCTATTCATTTTGAATTTGTTTCCGGCTCGTGGTATAAAAAGTAACGCGGGACGCATACAACCCCCTGTTCCCCTTCTGCTACAACAGGGAGAATCAGTATCCCAATCAGAAGTTGAGTAGCATACGTGGAGGACATGAATATTTTAGAGTAAGTACGGCAGACTATGGCGTTCATCCAACACTTGCATTCATCCCGCCACCAAAACCACAATGTCCATCAATACCGTAGCAGTAAAACTGTCGTGCGGTCGCCTCTTGTCCACCGACAAGTATTGCATCATAAGATTGATAACCCATCCCATGACTGTCAGACTCCACCGATCTGCAGCATGGCAATGAAAACCAAACTTTTGTATCATCAAAAATACATTTTCAGATACCACAAGCTTCTCCCTTCTGTTGCATAATGGACTCTCCCGTCTCATTAACATCATAAGTTCCCCACCCTCTCCTTTATAATGGACTCTCCCATCTAATTTCCATCACAAGTTCTTCCTTTCCTGTATAATGGACTCTCCCATCTAATTTCCATCACAAGTTTCCCGTCTCCTGTACAATGGACTCGTCCATCACTTCCATCAAAGCTCCCCTCTTCTGTAAAATAGACTCTCTCATCTCACCAGCTCCCCCCTATCTTGTGTAATGGACTCTCCCTTCCCCCCTATCTTGTGTAATGGACTCTCCCTTCCCCCCTCTTTCTGCACTGAGGACTCTCCCATGTCGTGTTGGGTCAACACAATCACTCCATCCAACAAACAATGTTATATAAACAAGTAGTTACAATAACTTCTGCATCTATGGAAACAACATAATATTTGTCCTAATATATGTAAATTCAAATCCAGGAATTAGCAAATCCTTAACCATCTACCAATTTTGAAACATACGGTTTATTTATATTCTACTCAAAGAGGCTTGCACCTCCCTAGATATTCCTTCCCATTCTTGTATCAGAGATTCTGACAAACATTGATAATTAAAAAACAAATAAAATATTTACTTTGAAACGAGCTGCTCCTTCATATTGAGTCTGTTCACGAGCTTGAGACGGGAGGCCTGAATATACGGTCAAACTAACACGCAATATGACCTTCAAGTCGGCAACATCATGGTTTCAAGGTTATTGGCATCAAATGGACATTCACCATATTTCAACATCGTGGATAAGTGGTTAGTTTTTTCTGATGGGAAAGTCAGAGGAGACACACAGACAGTACCAACCCTCTACTGGACATACACACACGATACCAACCCTTTACTAAACACATAGACAGTACGAACCCTACACAAGGCAAAAAACACATCTAAGTAAAAAATCACAGGTTGAGATTCTGTTTACGGGACATCTCAAACTCAAACACACCCAAATTATTCCACTCCTATACAAAAGTATAACAAGGCCCTATTTTTCTTAAAAGTTGCAAATTCTTCTTTGTTGCAAAAAATTGCTGAGTGAAATACACTTATTCTTAAATGATTTTTAATTTTCACTGAAAAAAAATCATCAAAAGTTTGAGATAGTCCCTAATATACATTGATAACATACAAATGGCCAACTCTGTTTCATAAATGTGACAAATTTTCAAGCACTTTGAAGTAGATAATACACAGGGGGAGAGCACAATAAGAAAATAAATGTGTCATTCATAACAAATAAAGTCAATTGGTTTTAGGTGACGGCAGGGAAATCATAAAAATGTCAATAAAAAAAGATGCCAACTAAAGACAAAGATCTGTACTTCCTTATAACTATTGGTAAAAAAAGCTATTTCAGAATGATAAAAAAATGTCAAAACTCATTCCCCAAAATGTGAAAATGGCAAATAGAATATGCAAACAAAGATTCCCATTTTTATAAGATACGTCCTTCCTCAGCACTAATTGTGAACTTATTTCAGATCTTTCTTAAAAAATTCCAATACTCATATATTCTTTAAATTCCAAAAGCGACTTTTGAAAATTTAACTTATGATAATAATAATAATACCGTATTCGACGTAATAAGCGCCCCGCTCTAATAAGCGCCCACGGCGACATTTGCTAATGTATTGGCTAGTGAACAAGCCCAATTAGCACCCCTTCCGATTGATCAATGTACACAAGACTTATAATACGCACTCGTGTGTTATATGCACCCTTAATTATGGGCAATTAAATTCTGGAAAAATATATCTGTCGTACATAAACACTTCAGGCTGTCAGCATAAACCACGAAATTTATCTTTCAACTCTGTTTTTTTTCACCAAAATAATATTCTTATAAGAGCCACCTATTTCTAATTTCGAGAGCGCCCTGGGCGCTTATTACGTCGAATACGGTAATAATAATAATAATAATAATATAAAAAATAAATAAAAATAAAACAAAATAAAAAATAAAAAATAAAATAAATGAGCACTATAAATTAGGACACAGTATTGTCAACAAAATATGGCTCTTGATCAGACACCTGCTCATGGTATTGTCCACTTGTCCAAGTGACAAAGTAAACTACAAAAACATAACTAGACAGCACCATGAAGACTGAAAGACAATAAGCAGTTGTTAACAAGCAGTGAAAACATGGTGTCGTGTACACAGCTGATATGGTAAGGTTCTCCGACGACATATTGATAGTGAATTAAAAAACAACAACACAAAAACTAGCCACGAAAATAATTTACATACCATTTTTTCAAATTACATCGTTCACAGCTCCATGGAACCAAAATTTCAAAAATGTAAAATAAATAAAAAGTTTGAGATTTTTTTCTTCCAGTAAAGTCTGTTAATTTATTTCGGTAACGAATGTGGAAGCCATAGAGGAAGATTGGCACCACTTTGTTTCTTTTATTCTATTTTTGGTATTTTTCCAAATCAGATTATCAGGGATGACTTTACAAAAAAATATGTTCGTAAAAAGTATCTGTAAAATAAAAAAATGGTTGCAGGCTAAAGGAGTTGTTCCACTAACAATGTGGACAGTTTACAAAACAAAAATTAAAAAGGTCACTGATTTATGAAACAGAGTCATACTACTATTGTGTTATTGAATTATTTACACAAGTAATGCAACACTGAATATATATCCACAAGTTTTGACATTTCATGGAACAGTTGCAAGCTGGGATCCCCGACAACAGGAAACAGTAGGTCGCATCTTCAAATATACAAAATAGGGGTAAACAAAAATTAGCTAGTCATTTCCTGGTCGACAAATAGTCTCAACCCAAATCTGTATCACATTTTAAAGTTCAATTGCTTTGAGATTACGCATTCAAATAAGCGAAAAACCTCACAAAACCCCTGAATTGTTGATGCGATGAACTTTGCATATAACTGATAAGTTATATCCGGAGAGGACTTTATAACATATTTCTTCTACAAACACATCTCAAATGAGCAAACAGAAACGTCCATTAACGACTATCACGTTAGTATCAAGTTGATTTTTACCAACTCAACTTACAGTCCTGGACAAATCATGTGATAACCAAACTCTACATATAGCAGATTCGAAGGTCCAAGTTGTTCGTTTTAGCCATTACTTACAAAATATTCAGAAAAATCGGGTTAATCAGACTTTGGTAATATTCTTTCACGTTACTCTCCAACAAGCTTTAAAAGATCTATGACCTCGAGAGTATTAATGTATAATGTTGGAAACAGTTGTACTGTACGGTTGATATGCGATGTATCACCCAGTTGAAATGATTCAGCTGCTTCAGCTTGAAGTGGTAAAAATTCAACTGCGTGATGTCATTATTCAGCCTGTCCTGCAATGGCTGCTTGGATGATGAGAGTTCAGGCAATGACGAGGGGAACGTCGTCCGAGAATCCCTGGATCATAGGAGTGTCCTCATCGTCACCTGGGAAGAGGAGAGAAGATGATGAATATGGGATTCAAACCCATGATCATAGTTTCCTGGCATGCCCAGGGGATACAACTCTGTACAGCTAATTGCCTTGGGCGTGTGTCCTTGAAAGATTTGTTTGTTTGTTCGCCACACTTTTTTTTTTCTTTCTTTGTTTTTTAACGTAGACTCAGAAATATTCCGGCTATATGACTGTGGTCTGTGAATAATCGAGTCTAGACCAGACAATCTAGAATTGGGATACGATGACATGCATCAACTAAGTCAGCAAGCATGACCACCCAATCCCGTTAGTCACCTCTTACGACAAGCATAGTCGCATTTTACGGCAAGCATGGGTTGCTGAAGACCTATTCTACCCCGGAATCTTCAAGGGTAGTGTCCTCGAATGAGATCCAGTAAACAATAAACATAGTGATAATGTGTCAATCCACACCCTAAAGTGTGCTGAAAGCGCTACATTATTACCCCGGTCAATGGATCAGTGTGCAAACCAAATTTCATTCTCAGCTCCCTGTGGAGTATACAACCCAAGATGCCTGTGAAGATCTAGAAGGTTTAGTCAGATTACCATCTCATCCTACCTGGTACCCATTAAATGCTCGGCGAATCCTGGGACGAAGATGACAAGATTAGTCAGACCATACATTGTAATAACATGACCTATGGCTCTTAGGTCTAGCAAGGTTATATTCAAAATATATTGTTGACTGTTACCAAGATCATCTGCTGCAGTGAAGGTTGTAGTTCCCGAACGTGGGTCATAATGGCTGTTTGCGAAGGCAAGGAAACTGCGTTGTAGTCGCCGATGCCGGACAATGTAAACTGTCAGCAAGGTAGACAGGATGAGGACGATGACGCCGATGGGGACGAGGATGGCTACAAGGTTGGTGGTTGTCAGGATACTAGTGCTTGGTTGGGAGTTCGGGGCAGTGATGTTGTACACTGGAAACAGACAATTGTCGAGTCAAAGTTATCAATATCCTAGATATAAGGTCTGGGATGAGTCCAAATTTACTACCAGTGTACCTGATCCTACCCATGTATCCACCCCTACCTGAGTACCCGATCCTACCCGTGTGCCCGACCCTACCCGTGTGCCCGACCCTACCCATGTGCCCGATCCTACCCGTGTATCCGCCCCTACCTGAGTACCCGATCCTACCCGTGTGCCCGACCCTACCAGTGTGCCCGACCCTACCAGTGTGCCCGACCCTACCCATGTGCCCGATCCTACCCGTGTATCCGCCCCTACCCGTGTGCCCGACCCTACCCGTGTGCCTGACCCAACCCATGTGCCCGACCCAACCCGTGTATCCGCCCCTACCCGTGTGCCCGACCCTACCCGTGTGCCCGACCCTACACATGTGCCCGATCCTACCCATGTATCCGCCCCTACCCGTGTGCCCGACCCTACCCGTGTGCCCGACCCTACCCGTGTGCCCGACCCTACCCATGTGCCCGATCCTACCCGTGTATCCGCCCCTACCTGGGTACTCTACCCATCCATGTGCCCTCCCTGGATACCCGACCCTACCAGTGTGCCCGACCCAACCCTACCCATGTGCCTAACCCTACCCGTGTGCCCGACCCTACCCGTGTGCCCGACCCTACCTGGGTGCTCTACCCATCCATGTGCCCTACCTGGATACCCGACCCTACCAGTGTGCCCGACCCAACCCTACCCATGTGCCCAACCCTACCAGTGTATCCGCCCCTACCCATGTGCTCGACCCTCCCCGTGTGCCCGACCCTACCCGTGTACCCGACCCTACCTTGGTACTCTACCCATCCATGTGCCCTACCTGGATACCCGACCCTACCAGTGTGCCCGACCCAACCCTACCCATGTGCCCAACCCTACCCGTGTGCCCGACCCTACCAGTGTGCCCGACCCAACCCTACCCATGTGCCCAACCCTACCTGTGTTCCCCGACCCTACCCGTGTATCCGCCCCTACCCATGTGCTCGACCCTCCCCATGTGCCCGACCCTACCCGTGTATCCGCCCCTACCCATGTGCCCGACCCTACCCGTGTACCCGACCCTACCCGTGTACCCGACCCTACCTGGGTACTCTACCCATCCATGTGCCCTCCCTGGATACCCGACCCTACCAGTGTGCCCGACCCTACCCGTGTGCCCGACCCTACCTGGGTACTCTAGCCATCCATGTGCCCTACCTGGATACCCGACCCTACCAGTGTGCCCGACCCTACCCGTGTGCCCGACCCTACCCGTGTGCCCGACCCTACCCATGTGCCCGACCCTACCCAGATACCCAACCCAACTTTTGGGGGGTATTTTATATATATCTAATGTGTAGCTCTGCGTCTGTGGTGTGACAGTTTACCTGGACACAAGACTGTCGCCACCTCCCCGATGTAGCCATTCTGGGTGTTGTACTTCACACTGAACGTGTACATGAAGCCCACCTCCAGGGTGAAGCTCAACTGGGTCAAGCTGGTGTAGTTGCTCATGTGGAAGTCGTTGCCAGTCTCGTTCCGTACGACATCCACCTCGAACCTGGCCTAGCAAGCAAAGCAGAGAAACTTCAGGTTTGGTTTGTTTGTTGTTTAACACTGCACTCAGCAATATTCTAGCCATATGGCGACTGTCTGTAAATAATCGAGTCTGGACCAGACAATCCAGTGGTTGATATCATGAGCATCGATCCACGCAATTGGGATACGATGACATGCATCAACCAAGTCAGCCAGCCTGACCACCCGATCCCGTTAGTTGCCTCTCACGACAAACATAGTCGCCATTTACGGCAAGTATAGGTTTCTGAAGACATTTTCTACCTTTTGTCAGAATATTCAGGAAAAGATTTGAGATTCCACTCTTGTATATATGTTACCCTGTGAGCATCCGGGCTAGAACTGGTCTTCATAAATCCATACTTGTCGTAAGAGGCGATGGGGTAAAGTCTCACTCAGCAATTATCCAGCTCTCCTCTTACCACCAGCATACTCGCCACCTAATCTGTTTACTCTCCTCTTACGACCAGCATATTCGCCAACCAGTCTGTTTACTCTCCTCTTACGACCAGCATATTCGCCACCCAATCTGTTTACTCTCCTCTTACGACCAGCATACTCGCCACCCAGTCTGTTTACTCTCCTCTTACGACCAGCATACTCGCCACCCAATCTGTTTACTCTCCTCTTACGACCAGCGTACTCCCCACCCAATCTGTTTACTCGCCTCTTACGACCAGCATACTCGCCACCCAATCTGTTTTCTCTCCTCTTACGACCAGCATACTCCCCACCCAATCTGTTTACTCTCCTCTTACGACCAGCATACTCGCCACCCAGTCTGTTTACTCTCCTCTTACGACCAGCATACTCGCCACCCAGTCTGTTTACTCTCCTCTTACGACCAGCATACTCGCCACCCAATCTGTTTACTCTCCTCTTACGACCACCATACTCCCAACCCAATCTGTTTACTCTCCTCTTACGACCAGCGTACTCGCCATCCAGTCTGTTTACTCTCTTCTTACGACCAGCATACTCCCCACCCAGTCTGTTTACTCTCCTCTTACGACCAGCATACTCCCCACCCAGTCTGTTTACTCTCCTCTTACGACCAGCATATTCGCCACCCAATCTGTTTACTCTCCTCTTACGACCAGCATACTCCCCACCCAGTCTGTTTACTCTCCTCTTACGACCAGCATACTCGCCACCCAGTCTGTTAACTCTCCTCTTACGACCAGCATACTCGCCACCCAATCTGTTTACTCTCCTCTTACGACCAGCATACTCCCCACCCAATCTGTTTACTCTCCTCTTACGACCAGCATACTCCCCACCCAGTCTGTTTACTCTCCTCTTACGACCAGCATACTCCCCACCCAATCTGTTTACTCTCCTCTTACGACCAGCATACTCGCCACCCAGTCTGTTTACTCTCCTCTTACGACCAGCATACTCCCCACCCAATCTGTTTACTCTCCTCTTACGACCAGCATACTCCCCACCCAGTCTGTTTACTCTCCTCTTACGACCAGCATACTCCCCACCCAATCTGTTTACTCTCCTCTTAGGACCAGCATACTCCCCACCCAATCTGTTTACTCTCCTCTTACGACCAGCATACTCCCCACCCAATCTGTTTACTCTCCTCTTACGACCAGCGTACTCGCCATCCAGTCTGTTTACTCTCCTCTTACGACCAGCATACTCCCCACCCAATCTGTTTACTCTCCTCTTACGACCAGCGTACTCGCCATCCAGTCTGTTTACTCTCCTCTTACGACCAGCATACTCACCACCCAGTCTGTTTACTCTCCTCTTACGAGGGGATCGAACCACCGACCTTCCACTCTATACACCAGACCATGGAGTTGACAGAAACAAATGTTAGGTACTCACTTGAGAGCTGTTAGTGATGGGTGGTCGGTCCATATCGGGCGCCCTCCATCTCACCACCACCTGTCCATTGCCCAGGTGCACCGCCTCCAGGTTGATGGGCGGGGCATACGCAGCTGCAACACAACATCGCCAACGTGACACAGCCATTGTCTAGACTATATCACCCATAAAGGTATATAACTGACATGACACAGACATTGTCTAGACCATATCACCCATATAGGTAGAAAGTTTGAGTGAAATAACTGGCATGACACAGACGTTGTCTAGACTATATCACCCATATAGGTAGAAAGTTTGAGTGAAATAACTGGCATGACTCAGACATTATCTAGTCTATATCACCCATATAGGTAGAGGGTTTGAGTGAAATAACTGGCATGACTCAGACATTGTCTAGACTATATCACCCATATAGGTAGAAAGTTTGAGTGAAATAACTGGCATGACTCAGACATTATATAGTCTATATCACCCATATAGGTAGAGGGTTTGAGTGAAATAACTGGCATGACTCAGACATTATATAGTCTATATCACCCATATAGGTAGAGGGTTTGAGTGAAATAACTGGCATGACTCAGACATTATCTAGTCTATATCACCCATATAGGTAGAGGGTTTGAGTGAAATAACTGGCATGAAATAACTGGCATGACACAGACATTATCTAGATATACCAAAATAGGTGGACAGACTGAGTATTGTTTACTCTGCTTTTAACAATATTCAAGCAATATTCAATAGGTACGAAGACTGAGGGAAATACGACAACACTGCGCAGACATTATCGAGACTTTATTACCCATATAGGTAGAATGACTGAGGGTAATAATAACACTGACCAGGCCTCAAAGTTTATATTTTTACCAAATAGCCATATGGCTCCAAGTATTTTTTTTCGGTGGTAAAATCAAGAAGTCAAGCCAATATTGTAGGTAGCCAAAAGCATTTGAAATTATCTTTATCAAATAACTATTATAATATGTACAAGTTACAGCACTAGTCTTGAAATTGTATCTCAATGGAAACTGAACTTGAATTTTGTTACTTGTGACTTGTACATGTTGAACAATGATGCAATTTATGTTACTAGATTACTGTAAACAGCTTTATTTCTGCGCTGTTAAAATATTGCGAATACCACACCAAAGACAATACTGCAACGAGATATTTTTGCGAGTTGCCGTTTTGAGATGACCCCTCAATTACCAAACAATAGACAGCTTCTCTCTGAAGCTAGTTAATCTGAATTCGTCACCCAAAAATTGTGACAATGTGGAGATACGTAACGATGGCTGTTTCCTGTGTGGACAAAATTGCAAAGGACACTGACGCAATCAAGCGAGGTTGGAAGAAGGCAGGATTACTGTGAGGTAACAGTGACACTGACTGGTCTGTTTACACTGTCATTTGTGATGTATTGTGTGACCATTCTGCATTCATTTGTGTTTTAACTTATTGAGTAACTTGTGGTTCTGGTTGATGATTTC
Source organism: Haliotis rufescens (assembly GCF_023055435.1). NCBI lineage: Eukaryota > Metazoa > Mollusca > Gastropoda > Lepetellida > Haliotidae > Haliotis > Haliotis rufescens. The sequence continues at coordinate 9,782,424 of NW_025963868.1, read as the reverse complement.
AACATTTGATGACGTGTTGCAATGAATAAAGTATATATGTATTATTTATACTTATTTTTTGCGGTTTTAATTTTTGCGATTGAGTCTCGTTCGCAAAACTCGCAATAATAAAACGGGCGCAAAATATTCCCTGTTTACAGTATATAGGTATAACCCTGCTTATCCAATGAGTATTGTCAACTAAAATAAAGTACTAATTACAGTAATTTTTATGCATTTTGGTTCATTGTCGACTTTAGAAGGAATTATTTGCGAGTACAATTATTAGCAGACATGTTTACCAATATCAGCTGTTATTTATTTGTGTGTCTACAGATGTGTAGCAATAGAATTTAGTTGCAACAGGATATTTTTCAAGTTAGTCATTTGGCTACCTCTGAATATTAGACAGTAGACAAATTGAAATTTAGGTCGCATTGGCTACCGTTTTAGTCCCAACTTTGAGGCCTGTTGACATGAGTGAGTGAGTGAGTGAGTGAGTGAGAATGGTTTTACGCTGCTTTTAGCAATATTCCAGCAATATCACGGCAGGGGACACCAGAAATGGGCTTCACACATTGTACCCATGTCGGGAATCGAACCCAGGTCTTTGGCACGACGAGCAAATGCTTTAACCACTAGGCTACCCGACCGCCCCCTGTTGACATGATGCCGCACACTGTAAGACTTACGTATGGCTACTCTGACAGCAGGTGAATATTGGGATCCGGATGGGGATGTTGCACACTGTAAGACTTACGTATGGCTACTCTGACAGCAGGTGAATACTGGGATCCGGATGGGGATGTCGCACACTGTAAGACTTACGTATGGCTACTCTGACAGCAGGTGAATATTGGGATCCGGATGGGGATGTCGCACACTGTAAGACTTACGTATGGCTACTCTGACAGCAGGTGAATACTGGGATCCGGATGGGGATGTCTCACACTGTAAGACTTACGTATGGCTACTCTGACAGCAGGTGAATACTGGGATCCGGATGGGGATGTTGCACACTGTAAGACTTACGTATGGCTACTCTGACAGCAGGTGAATATTGGGATCCGGATGGGGATGTCTCACACTGTAAGACTTACGTATGGCTACTCTGACAGCAGGTGAATATTGGGATCCGGATGGGGATGTCGCACACTGTAAGACTTACGTATGGCTACTCTGACAGCAGGTGAATATTGGGATCCGGATGGGGATGTCGCACACTGTAAGACTTACGTATGGCTACTCTGACAGCAGGTGAATATTGGGATCCGGATGGGGATGCCGCACACTGTAAGACTTACGTATGGCTACTCTGACAGCAGGTGAATACTGGGATCCGGATGGGGATGTCGCACACTGTAAGACTTACGTATGGCTACTCTGACAGCAGGTGAATACTGGGATCCGGATGGGGATGTCGCACACTGTAAGACTTACGTATGGCTACTCTGACAGCAGGTGAATATTGGGATCCGGATGGGGATGTCGCACACTGTAAGACTTACGTATGGCTACTCTGACAGCAGGTGAATACTGGGATCCGGATGGGGATGTCGCACACTGTAAGACTTACGTATGGCTACTCTGACAGCAGGTGAATACTGGGATCCGGATGGGGATGTTGCACACTGTAAGACTTACGTATGGCTACTCTGACAGCAGGTGAATACTGGGATCCGGATGGGGATGTTGCACACTGTAAGACTTACGTATGGCTACTCTGACAGCAGGTGAATACTGGGATCCGGATGGGGATGTCGCACACTGTAAGACTTACGTATGGCTACTCTGACAGCAGGTGAATACTGGGATCCGGATGGGGATGTCGCACACTGTAAGACTTACGTATGGCTACTCTGACAGCAGGTGAATATTGGGATCCGGATGGGGATGTCGCACACTGTAAGACTTACGTATGGCTACTCTGACAGCAGGTGAATACTGGGATCCGGATGGGGATGTCGCACACTGTAAGACTTACGTATGGCTACTCTGACAGCAGGTGAATATTGGGATCCGGATGGGGATGTCGCACACTGTAAGACTTACGTATGGCTACTCTGACAGCAGGTGAATACTGGGATCCGGATGGGGATGTCGCACACTGTAAGACTTACGTATGGCTACTCTGACAGCAGGTGAATACTGGGATCCGGATGGGGATGTCGCACACTGTAAGACTTACGTATGGCTACTCTGACAGCAGGTGAATACTGGGATCCAGATGGGGATGTTGCACACTGTAAGACTTACGTATGGCTACTCTGACAGCAGGTGAATATTGGGATCCGGATGGGGATGTCGCACACTGTAAGACTTACGTATGGCTACTTTGACAGCAGGTGAATACTGGGATCCGGATGGGGATGTTGCACACTGTAAGACTTACGTATGGCTACTCTGACAGCAGGTGAATACTGGGATCCGGATGGGGATGTCGCACACTGTAAGACTTACGTATGGCTACTCTGACAGCAGGTGAATACTGGGATCCGGATGGGGATGTCGCACACTGTAAGACTTACGTATGGCTACTCTGACAGCAGGTGAATACTGGGATCCGGATGGGGATGTTGCACACTGTAAGACTTACGTATGGCTACTCTGACAGCAGGTGAATACTGGGATCCGGATGGGGATGTCGCACACTGTAAGACTTACGTATGGCTACTCTGACAGCAGGTGAATACTGGGATCCGGATGGGGATGTTGCACACTGTAAGACTTACGTATGGCTACTCTGACAGCAGGTGAATACTGGGATCCGGATGGGGATGTTGCACACTGTAAGACTTACGTATGGCTACTCTGACAGCAGGTGAATACTGGGATCCGGATGGGGATGTCGCACACTGTAAGACTTACGTATGGCTACTCTGACAGCAGGTGAATACTGGGATCCGGATGGGGATGTCGCACACTGTAAGACTTACGTATGGCTACTCTGACAGCAGGTGAATACTGGGATCCGGATGGGGATGTCGCACACTGTAAGACTTACGTATGGCTACTCTGACAGCAGGTGAATACTGGGATCCAGATGGGGATGTCGCACACTGTAAGACTTACGTATGGCTACTCTGACAGCAGGTGAATACTGAGATCCGGATGTGGTTGTGGCGACACGGAACTCGTACTTGACCCCTCGCTTCAGGTTGATGGCCAGATGGGAGTTCCTGATGCTGGTCGTTGGTTTGCCAAGGATCAGCATCTCAGTCTTACGCGTGTGTAAATTCTTTTTCTCTATCTGATATGACTGGAATGAGAGAAGGGGTGTGACAACATGTAAGAAATGACTACGAAGGTTTTTACGTGATGCAATAATGTGTAATCAGAGAGAACAAACGAATGGTTCCGACACACACAGAAACAACTGCCTGGCAAAGGGGAAGCACGAAAACAGGAACATTCTCCATGGAATTAGTTTGGAGTGAGTGAGTGAGTATGGTTTTACACCGCTTTTAGAAATATTCCAGCAATATCACGGCGGGGGACACCAGAAATGGGCTTCACACATTGTACCCAATGGGAATCGAACCCGGGTCTTCGGCGTGACGAGTGAACGCTTTAACCATTAGGCTACCCGACCGCTCCAAATTAGTTTGGAAAGACACACATAAAGAGTGAGTGATTTTTAACTGGTGCATTGTGGGCAAACTTGGCACAATACGATACCATATACACTTAATTTGGCATCAATCCACATTTAACCCATACTGACTGTCCATGCTGATCTTGCATGTTGATATCAATAAGCAAGGACAAACTATTTATACAATTATTCATAACTTTCTTGGTATTCTTTCGGATACAAAACCAGCCCTGTCTGGACAACAGGCGCTTGTCATTGCTTAAATATTTCTAGATCAATTAATATCACGTGTCAGAAATGCACTATCCTCCTATATATTTACAGACGGCCAGACTCTCCACATGGCACAGTTAACCTTGCATTGTTGTTTCTTAAGTAATATCGCAAATCAGGCATAAAATCTTGACATCTACCTTGTCTAGGGTGATCATTCTATAGATTCCAATACATGATACCTCCTAGTTCTTTATTGCTATGAAATAATGTCGACCGAAAGTCGTCGACTCGCCACCTGGGCACAAATGGCCGACATCAGACCCGCACAGAATGGGTGTATGTCTGTAAGCAGCTCTCTGATTGGTCGATAATTGGCCTGTGGTTTGGACCTGACAAACCAGTGATTGATGTTACCAACCTCCCATGCTGGGTACGATGGCACAATAAATCAAATCCCAGAGTCTTGAGCCATGTTGTCGCCACTTACAACAAGCACAGGATGCTTGGGAGCTATTAAAACCTGACATCTCCATTTGGCAAAACGAACACTTGACAGACCGTGGTTGCTTCGTCACTCACCAGTGGCATGCCCTTGTAGTAGCATGGTGCTTCCCAGCTGATGTTGAGGGCGATCCTCCCATCCTTGTGCACAAAAGAATACCTCAAGTTCTTCGGGGGAGCCTTGTCATCTGTAGGAGGAGGAAGGAGTTCTAATTTCATGGCAAATAAAATATTGAAGGATGGATATTTTTTGTTTGTCTGTTGTTTAACGCCGGACTCAGCAATATTCCAGCTATATGTCAGGGGGTCTGTAAAAAATCGAGTCTTGACCAGCAATCCAGTGATTGATATAATGAGCATCGATCCACGCGATTGGGATATGATGACATGCATCAGCCAAGTCAGCGAGCCTGACCACCCGATCCAGTTAGTCGCCTTTTACGGCAAGCCTGGGTTGTTGAAGACCTATTCTACCCAGGAATCTTCATGGGTCTCATGAAGTGAGTGAGTGAGTGAGAGAGAAAGTTGGGTTTAATGCCACTTTGAATACCATTCAAGTTATATCACAGCAGACGAAACCCCAAGGTGATGCAGGTCTCAGATGTCTACCACTGTGCTGACAAACCTGGAAACATAATCGAGGTGAACCAATAATCGAACCTACGATCAGAGGCTTCTGACGAGCCCAATGGATGCAATTCTGCACAGTCAATTGCGGCGCCTTAGACGACCGTGCCCCAACAGGTTGGTTGGTTGGTTTGTTGTTTTACGCCCCACTCAGCAATATTCCAGCTATATGACGCGGTCTGTAAATAATCGAGTCTGGACCAGAGAATCCAGTGATTAATATCATGAGCATCGATCCACGCAATTGGGATTGATGACATTCATCAACCAAGTCAGCGAGCCTGACCACCCGATCCCGTCAGTCGCCTTTCACGACAAGCATAGTCACGTTTTACGGCAAGCATGGGTTGCTGAAGACCTATTCTACCCCGGAATCTTCACGGGTCGTGCCCCTCCAGGGGTTGTGTGGCCATACCTGGGTCAGTCTCGATGGACACAACTGGTCCTAGTGGGCATCCTTCTGGCACAGCTCCCACCCTGAAGAAGTAGCGTTCACAGGCCTGAAGCCCACTGATGAAGGTCTCCGGTGCTGTCACATTCTTCCTCATAGCGTGAAGCAGGAAATCCTGCACATCCATCTCACTGTGTTTTATGTAATACACGATGTGTGACTGAAACATGACACACATTTCTGTGATCGGTATTCTTAACAGTAGTAATAACAGATCCCAATGCCAAACAACCAAAGCACTTAAGGTACAGAAGCTCACTTTCACTAAATACCCGTATTTCGAATTCTATTTCCTTAAATCTATTCTCATAAGGCTAAAAAACATAATAGTCTTGGTTCTCAGGCACCGCCCTCATCATCATAAAGTTTGCCGAACATTTTAATTTTTATTTCCATTTGAAAGTAAACCAAAAAAAATCTTTTAAATATTCCGAGTCCAATGGTAGTCAAATACTGTATTCCAGTTTTTTACTCATCAAGGAATACATTTATGTAGGGAGGCCCTTTCCCAGGTTGATTGTACACAACTTTTTATTTGGTTACAAAACTGTTTATTTGGTTACATACTAGTTTAAAAAACAAAATAAAAACAAGCCATTGGCTGAGGACCCACTTATTTTATATTTTTTAAGCCTAATATATAAAATAACTCATAATATTTTTTATATTTTCTGAAACTAATCCAATTTTTTCTTCGACTATAGTTCATCAGTCATGACGGATTAAAAAAATGAGTGTTCTTTAACTTATTTTAATTAGTATATATTTTGTTTCCAACAACAGATTTCCGTTGTTATTTGTATTGTCTTAGCGACCTTTCCTGTCGGCTGTCTGAAAAATAACTTCATCATTCTGATGCTTTTTTAAAAATGTTTTTGTCATTGGTTCTGTAATCCAAACAAGAAAAATGAGGTACTGGGGATGTTTTCTGCCCTAAATCCCCGCAGTGAGACAAGCATGAGTACAGGTAAACCTGTGTTCTACCCAAGACACTGCACAGGGAGACAAGCATGAGTACAGGTAAACCTGTGTTCTACCCAAGACACTGCACAGGGAGACAAGCATGAGTACAGGTAAACCTGTGTTCTACCCAAGACACTGCACAGGGAGACAAGCATGAGTACAGGTAAACCTGTGTTCTACCCAAGACACTGCACAGGGAGACAAGCATGAGTACAGGTAAACCTGTGTTCTACCCAAGACACTGCACAGGGAGACAAGCATGAGTACAGGTAAACCTGTGTTCTACCCAAGACACTGCACAGGGAGACAAGCATGAGTACAGGTAAACCTGTGTTCTACCCAAGACACTGCACAGGGAGGCAAGCATGAGTACAGGTAAACCTGTGTTCTACCCAAGACACTGCACAGGGAGACAAGCATGAGTACAGGTAAACCTGTGTTCTACCCAAGACACTGCACAGGGAGACAAGCATGAGTACAGGTAAACCTGTGTTCTACCCAAGACACTGCACAGGGAGACAAGCATGAGTACAGGTAAACCTGTGTTCTACCCAAGACACTGCACAGGGAGACAAGCATGAGTACAGGTAAACCTGTGTTCTACCCAAGACACTGCACAGGGAGACAAGCATGAGTACAGGTAAACCTGTGTTCTACCCAAGACACTGCACAGGGAGACAAGCATGAGTACAGGTAAACCTGTGTTCTACCCAAGACACTGCACAGGGAGACAAGCATGAGTACAGGTAAACCTGTGTTCTACCCAAGACACTGCACAGGGAGACAAGCATAAGTACAGGTAGACCTGTGTTCTACCCAAGACACTGCACAGGGAGACAAGCATGAGTACAGGTAAACCTGTGTTCTACCCAAGACACTGCACAGGGAGGCAAGCATGGCGGTACTGGGTAACCTAGTCGGTCCACGGATTGTCAAAGGAGCTGTAAGAACCTTTTTGGCTTCGGCATCCGGGAACTGGATGTGGACTTGGGTGGCGGCAGACTTGGTGATGTTGACATTTTGGGGTGCTTGGACCTGTTTTCCTACAACAGGAAGTAACCAATGAGATTACAACACACAAGGAGGGCAAAATATATCATGTTATATCATACAGTGGGAGGGCAATATATATCACGTTATATCATACAGTGGGAGGGCAATATATGTCATGTTATATCATATAGTGGGAGAGCAATATATATCATGTTATATCATACAGTGGGAGGGCAATATATATCATGTTATATCATAGTGGGAGGCAATATATATCATGTTATATCATACAGTGGGAGGGCAATATATATCATGTTATATCATAGTGGGAGGCAATATATATCATGTTATATCATACAGTGGGAGGGCAATATATATCATGTTATATCATACAGTTGGAGGGCAATATATATCATGTTATATCATACAGTGGGAGGGCAATATATATCATGTTATATCATACAGTGGGAGGGCAATATATAACATGTTATTTCCTACAGGGGGAGGGCAATATATTTCATGTTATATCATACAGTGGGAGGGCAATATATATCATGTTATATCATACAGTGGCAGGGCAATATATATCATGTTATATCATACAGTGGGAGGGCAATATATATCATGTTATATCATACAGTGGGAGGGCAATATATATCATGTTATATCATACAGTGGGAGGGCAATATATATCACGTTATATCATACAGTGGGAGGGCAATATATATCATGTTATATCCTACAGTTGGAGGGCAATATATATCATGTTATATCATACAGTGGGAGGGCAATATATATCATGTTATATCATACAGTTGGAGGGCAATATATATCATGTTATATCATACAGTGGGAGGGCAATATATATCATGTTATATCATACAGTGGGAGGGCAATATATATCATGTTATATCATTCAGTGGGAGGCAATATATATCATTTGACATCATACAGTGGCAGGGCAATATATATCATGTTATATCATAGTGGGAGGGCAATATATATCATGTTATATCATACAGTTGGAGGGCAATATATATCATGTTATATCATACAGAGGGAGGGCAATATATATCATGTTACATCATTCAGTGGGAGGCAATATATATGATGTTATATCATACAGGAGGAGGGCAATATATATGATGTTATATCATACAGGGGAGGGCAATATATATGATGTTATATCATACAGTGGGAGGGCAATATATATCATGTTATATCATACAGTGGCAGGGCAATATATATCATGTTATATCATACAGTGGGAGGGCAATATATATCATATTATATCATACAGGGGGAGGGCAATATATATCATGTTATATCATACAGTGGCAGGGCAATATATATCATGTTATATCATTCAGTGGGAGGGCAATATGTATCATGTTATATCATACAGTGGCAGGGCAATATATATCATGTTATATCATACAGTGGCAGGGCAATATATATCATGTTATATCATATAGTGGGAGGGCAATATATATCATATCACATCATACAGTGGCAGGGCAATATATATCATATCACATCATACAGTGGCAGGGCAATATATATCATATCACATCACATCATACAGTGGCAGGGCAATATATATAATGTTAACATCATACATTGGGAGGGCAATGTGGTACTGTGGACCAGTTCTACCCCAGAATCTACACAAGAAGACAGGCATGTTGTACTATGGACCAGATCTACCCCAGAATCTACACAAGAAGACAGGCATGTTGTACTATGGACCAGTTCTACCCCAGAATCTACACAAGAAGACAGGCATGTTGTACTATGGACCAGTTCTACCCCAGAATCTACACAAGAAGACAGGCATGTTGTACTATGGACCAGTTCTACCCCAGAATCTACACAAGAAGACAAGCATGTTGTACTATGGACCAGTTCTACCCCAGAATCTACACAAGAAGACAAGCATGTTGTACTATGGACCAGTTCTACCCCAGAATCTACACAAGAAGACAAGCATGTTGTACTATGGACCAGTTCTACCCCAGAATCTACACAAGAAGACAAGCATGTTGTACTATGGACCAGTTCTACCCCAGAATCTACACAAGAAGACAGGCATGTTGTACTATGGACCAGTTCTACCCCAGAATCTACACAAGAAGACAGGCATGTTGTACTGTGGACCAGTTCTACCCCAGAATCTACACAAGAAGACAGGCATGTTGTACTGTGGACCAGTTCTACCCAAGAATCTACACAAGAAGACAAGCATGTTGTACTGTGGACCAGTTCTACCCAAGAATCTACACAAGAAGACAGGCATGTTGTACTGTGGACCAGTTCTACCCCAGAATCTACACAAGAAGACAGGCATGTTGTACTATGGACCAGTTCTACCCCAGAATCTACACAAGAAGACAGGCATGTTGTACTATGGACCAGTTCTACCCCAGAATCTACACAAGAAGACAGGCATGTTGTACTATGGACCAGTTCTACCCCAGAATCTACACAAGAAGACAGGCATGTTGTACTATGGACCAGTTCTACCCCAGAATCTCCACAAGAAGACAGGCATGTTGTACTATGGACCAGTTCTACCCCAGAATCTACACAAGAAGACAAGCATGTTGTACTATGGACCAGTTCTACCCCAGAATCTACACAAGAAGACAGGCATGTTGTACTATGGACCAGTTCTACCCCAGAATCTCCACAAGAAGACAAGCATGTTGTACTATGGACCAGTTCTACCCCAGAATCTACACAAGAAGACAAGCATGTTGTACTATGGACCAGTTCTACCCCAGAATCTACACAAGAAGACAGGCATGTTGTACTATGGACCAGTTCTACCCCAGAATCTACACAAGAAGACAGGCATGTTGTACTATGGACCAGTTCTACCCCAGAATCTACACAAGAAGACAGGCATGTTGTACTATGGACCAGTTCTACCCCAGAATCTACACAAGAAGACAAGCATGTTGTACTATGGACCAGTTCTACCCCAGAATCTACACAAGAAGACAGGCATGTGGTACTATGGACCAGTTCTACCCCAGAATCTCCACAAGAAGACAAGCATGTTGTACTATGGACCAGTTCTACCCCAGAATCTACACAAGAAGACAAGCATGTTGTACTATGGACCAGTTCTACCCCAGAATCTCCACAAGAAGACAAGCATGTGGTACTATGGACCAGTTCTACCCCAGAATCTACACAAGAAGACAAGCATGTGGTACTATGGACCAGTTCTACCCCAGAATCTCCACAAGAAGACAAGCATGTTGTACTATGGACCAGTTCTACCCCAGAATCTCCACAAGAAGACAAGCATGTGGTACTATGGACCAGTACTACCCCAGAATCTCCACAAGAAGACAGGCATGTTGTACTATGGACCAGTTCTACCCCAGAATCTCCACAAGAAGACAAGCATGTGGTACTATGGACCAGTTCTACCCCAGAATCTACACAAGAAGACAGGCATGTTGTACTATGGACCAGTTCTACCCAGTTACAAGGGAAGTACCTTCAGTGTTCCCGTAGAAGGCTTGTGAGGGCACTCCGGGCCCGGCCTTGAAGATCGGCTGCACGATGAAGTAGTAGGATGTCCCAGGGCAGAGACGTGTGACTGAAGCAAGAAACGTCGAGTCAGCAATATTTCCATTACACAGTCTTATTCTCATTCCAATGGTGAATCTCCCCTGCATGAATTGTATCACGTCCTTGAGATATTTACACAATAGTAGCATTATTTGACATGAGTTATCTCCCCTTCATGAAATGTATCACGTCCTTGATATATTTATACAAATGGCATTATTCAAGATGAGTTATCTCCCCTGCATGAATTGTTTCCCATCCTTGAGATATTTACACAATAGTGGCATTATTCAACATGAGTTATCTCCCCTTCAGGAAATGTATCACTTCCTTGATATATTTCCACAAGTGGCATTATTCAACATGAGTTATCTCCCCTGCATGAATTGTATCACGTCCTTGATATATTTACAGAAGTGGCATTCTTCAACATGAGTTATCTACCCTGCATGAGTTATCTCTGTATTTGATCTATTTACACATTAGTGACTAGGGCTTCAACGAGTACTCGAGTACTCAGGGCCGGGTCGGTTTTAGTGGGACTCGAGTCCTTTATCAAGGACTCAAGTACTCGATAAGGGGAGATCACTCTGTTTTCAATTGTTCATCAATATATTGATTAAAGCTTCAAAAAATATTGTTTGAATAATGTTTTCTTTGTAGAAAGTAGATGTACATTAGAACAATTGTGAATGTCACATAAAATAGACGTAATTATTGTTTTTCCTTCCCAACTTTAAGAAATTGAATGTATCAAGGCAATAATTGCTTCTTTGCTCCGACTCAAATGCCAAGTGTATTCCCTTACACAGATTAACAACTGATTAGCTGGTATATATGTGCTATTTCAGTGCTTACAAATCAAGCGACAGGTCGACAGTTTGGTACAGTTTGAAAACGTGACCAACTCATGAATGAATGAACTTATAGTACTACATTTCCATATTTAGCGGCCTTAGTCTTGTAGCCCAGCAGCTGTGTATACGTGTATGTCACGTGATGCACATTTTTGATTTTCTTCTGATCGTCAGAAATAAACTTGGTTTGTGTTCAATATGTATTGTAGTATTTGTAGACGTGACGTTATGTTTTTGAAGGTCGTGATTAAGATTAGTGCAGTTACAAGCAAACATTACCACTGAACACTTCCATACACTTTGACAGATAAACAAGTTCCTTGGACGCTTTCTATTTATGTTTCACTGCAGTTCAATTATACTTATAACATGTTTTGATACTTTTAGATGGCAATTTTGATCTAATGGACCAATATTCTTAAAGGACATCATACTTTTGGGTACTCGAGTACGAGTCGAGTTTCACCCCTCGGGTACTCGAGTCCCAAAATTTGGACTCGTGGAAGCCCTAATAGTGACATACTTTGACACAAGTTATCTCCCATGTTACATTAGCATTCTTCAACTTGAGTTATCTCCCCTGCTTGTGATATATTTACACATTAGTGACATACTTAGACACAAGTTATCTCCCATGTTACATTAGCGTTCTTCAACTTGAGTTATCTCCCCTGCTTTTGATATATTTACACATTGGTGACATATTTAGACACAAGTAATCTCCCATGTTACATTAGCATTCTTCAACTTGAGTTATCTCCCCTGCTTGTGATATATTTACACATTAGTGACATACTTAGACACAAGTTATCTCCCATGTTACATTAGCATTCTTCAACTTGAGTTATCTCCCCTGCTTTTGATATATTTACTCATTAGTGACATACTTAGACACAAGTAATCTCCCATGTTACATTAGCATTCTTCAACATGAGTTATCTCCCCTGCTTTTGATATATTTACTCATTAGTGACATACTTAGACACAAGTTATCTCCCATGTTACATTAGCATTCTTCAACATGAGTTATCTCCCCTGCTTTTGATATATTTACACATTAGTGACATACTTAGACACAAGTAATATCCCATGTTACATTAGCATTCTTCAACATGAGTTATCTCCCCTGCTTTTGATATATTTACACATTAGTGACATACTTAGACACAAGTTATCTCCCATGTTACATTAGCGTTCTTCAACTTGAGTTATCTCCCCTGCTTTTGATATATTTACACATTGGTGACATATTTAGACACAAGTAATCTCCCATGTTACATTAGCATTCTTCAACATGAGTTATCTCCCCTGCTTTTGATATATTTACACATTGGTGACATACTTAGACACAAGTGATCTCCCATGTTACATTAGCATTCTTCAACTTGAGTTATCTCCCCTGCTTTTGATATATTTACACATTGGTGACATACTTAGACACAAGTAATCTCCCATGTTACATTAGCATTCTTCAACATGAGTTATCTCCCCTGCTTTTGATATATTTACACATTGGTGACATACTTAGACACAAGTGATCTCCCATGTTACATAAGCATTCTTCAACTTGAGTTATCTCCCCTGCTTTTGATATATTTACACATTGGTGACATACTTAGACACAAGTAATCTCCCATGTTACATTAGCATTCTTCAACTTGAGTTATCTCCCCTGCTTTTGATATATTTACACATTAGTGACATACTTAGACACAAGTTATCTCCCATGTTATATTAGCATTCTTCAACTTGAGTTATCTCCCCAGCTTTTGATATATTTACACATTAGTGACATACTTAGACACAAGTAATCTCCCATGTTACATTAGCATTCTTCAACTTGAGTTATCTCCCCTGCTTGTGATATATTTACACATTAGTGACATACTTAGACACAAGTTATCTCCCATGTTACATTAGCATTCTTCAACATGAGTTATCTCCCCTGCTTTTGATATATTTACACATTAGTGACATACTTAGACACAAGTTATCTCCCATGTTACATTAGCATTCTTCAACTTGAGTTATCTCCCCTGCTTTTGATATATTTACACATTAGTGACATACTTAGACACAAGTTATCTCCCATGTTACATTAGCATTCTTCAACTTGAGTTATCTCCCCTGCTTTTGATATATTTACTCATTAGTGACATACTTAGACACAAGTTATCTCCCATGTTACATTAGCATTCTTCAACATGAGTTATCTCCCCTGCTTTTGATATATTTACTCATTAGTGACATACTTAGACACAAGTTATCTCCCATGTTACATTAGCATTCTTCAACATGAGTTATCTCCCCCGCATGAGTTGTCCCCCCTGCACTAAATACTCACATGTAACAGTGGCATTCTTCACTGTTTTCTTGGTCTCCACATCATCATCATCAGGGGTCAATTGGTACCTCGCGGTGGCCACATATGTGATGACGCCTTTGATTGGTTTCCATGACAACGTCAGGCTGGTTTTGCCTGAGTTGGTTAATTTGAGACCTTGCACTGGCTTATAGTTCTGATGTTGGAAGGTAATGCTGGTTTTGTTTGTGGGGTTGCTTTCTCCGCCATCAGACACAGCAGTCACCTGTAACAGATAATTCACAATTCATACAGAATTGCAGTGATGAAATTAAGGCCTTTTCAAGACTGCCTTACCAAAGACTGCCTTTATTTTTTCAAATAATTAATGTTTGTTGTTTAACTTTGCACTCAGCAATATTCCAGTTATATGCTGCCAACCTGAGGCTGTCAATCACTCAAACCCAGCTCTGATTGGTCAACATGGCTGTCAACCACTCAAATCCAGCTCTGATTGGTCAACATGGCTGTCAATCACTCACACCACACTCTGATTGGTCAACATGGTTGTCAATCACTCAAACCTAGCTCTGATTGGTCAACATGGCTGTCAACCACTCAAACCCAGCTCTGATTGGTCAACATGGCTGTCAACCACTCAAACCCAGCTCTGATTGGTCAACATGGCTGTCAACCACTCAAATCCAGCTCTGATTGGTCAACATGGCTGTCAATCACTCACACCACACTCTGATTGGTCAACATGGTTGTCAATCACTCACACCACACTCTGATTGGTCAACATGGCTGTCAATCACTCACACCACACTCTGATTGGTCAACATGGCTGTCAATCAGTCAAACCAAGCTCTGATTGGTCAACATGGCTGTCAAGCACTCACACCCAGCTCTGATTGGTCAACATGGCTGTCAACCACTAACACCAAGCTCTGATTGGTCCATCCAACTGTCAGTGACTCACCCAGATAGTGTAGTGATGGTGTTTCTCCAGTTGGGAGGAGGTGAGGGCATAGGAGTACTGTCTCTTGGTGTCTGCCCTTGTTGTAGGGATAATCACCATCCTGTCCGCATTCTTGGTCGTGTCCTTGTAGTGCAGCTGGAGAATAAGATGAATACATCAGGGATGCCAACTTACATGAGTACAAGCTGAATAGGGCTGGGAGTCCAAATTTACAACCCAGGCACCTAACATCCTATTACAACCCACGCACCTAACATCCTATTACAACCCAGGCATCCAACATCCTATTACAACCCAGGCACCTAACATCCTATTACAACCCAAACATCCAACATGCTATTACAACCCAGGCTTCCAACATCCTATTACAACCCAGGCATCCAACATCCTATTACAACCCAGGCATCCAACATCCTATTACAACCCAGGCATCCAACATCCTATTACCCGGCCCTACCCAGGCACCCAACATCCTATTACAACCCAGGCACCCAACATCCTATTACAACCCAAACATCCAACATCCTATTACATCCCAGGCATCCAACATCCTATTACAACCCAAGCATCCAACATCCTATTAAAACCCAGGCATCCAACATCCTATTACAACCCCGGCACCCAACATCCTATTAAAACCCAGGCATCCAACATCCTATTACAACCCAGGCATCCAACATCCTATTACAACCCAGGCACCCAACATCCTATTACCCAGCCCTACCCCACCTTCCCGAAGCAAGAGAGTTAACTGACTTTAAAAGTCCAGTTTCCACCCTTGCCGAACTTGGCTGGAATTACTGGGCTCAGTCGTAGCACCACCAGTGGCTATTACCAGTTATGTCCCCTCTAAGTGTCTCCTATGGACCAATGAGACTCCACCTCTCGTATCACTTGCGTTTGCTTCACCCAAAATGGTGGTGCCCAGTCAGGGCGATCTGATCGATAATCAAAATCTATATTGTGATAAAACAGGTCTTACATCGTGAAATGAATCAAACTAGCACGAGTACAAGCTAACCCACAAGTAAATACATCAGGGATGCCAACTGGCATGAGTACAAGCTAACCCACAAGTAAATACATCAGGGATGCCAACTGGCACGAGTACAAGCTAACCCACAGGTAAATACATCAGGGATGCCAACTGGCACGACTACAAG
The DNA here is from genome assembly GCF_023055435.1 of Haliotis rufescens. Lineage (NCBI taxonomy): Eukaryota > Metazoa > Mollusca > Gastropoda > Lepetellida > Haliotidae > Haliotis > Haliotis rufescens. The sequence continues at coordinate 9,766,210 of NW_025963868.1, read as the reverse complement.
CTAACCCACAGGTAAATACATCAGGGATGCCAACTGGCACGAGTACAAGCTAACCCACAAGTAAATACATCAGGGATGCCAACTGGCATGAGTACAAGCTAACCCACAAGTAAATACATCAGGGATGCCAACTGGCATGAGTACAAGCTAACCCACAGGTAAATACATCAGGGATGCCAACTGGCACGAGTACAAGCTAACCCACAGGTAAATACATCAGGTGTGTGTGTAAGTAAATACATCAGGTGTGTGTGTGTGTGTGTGTGTGTGTGTGTGTGTGTGTGTGTGTGTGTGTGTGTGTGTGTGTGTGTGTGTGTGTGTGTGTGTGAGAGATATAGGTACACCTACCCTGTACTGGTAGACAGCTTGTGTGTGTGTGTGTGTGTGTGTGTGTGTGTGTGTGTGTGTGTGTGTGTGTGTGTGTGTGTGTGTGTGTGTGTGTGTGTGTGTGTGTGTGTGTGTGAGATATAGGTACACCTACCCTGTACTGGTAGACAGCTTGTGGGCGGAGGTGTGTGCGTGCGTGCGTGAGATAAAGGTACACCTACCCTGTACTGGTAGACAGCTTATGGGCGGAGGTGTGTGCGTGCGTGCGTGCGTGTGTGAGATATAGGTACACTTACCCTGTACTGGTAGACAGCTTGCGGGCGGAGGTGTGTGAGTGTGTGAGATATAGGTACACCTACCCTGTACTGGTAGACAGCTTGTGGGCGGAGGTGTGGGCGGAGGTGTGTGCGTGCGTGCGTGTGTGAGATATAGGTACACCTACCCTGTACTGGTAGACAGCTTATGGGCGGAGGTGTGTGAGTGTGTGTGTGTGTGTGTGTGTGATATAGGAACACCTACCCTGTACTGGTAGACAGCTTGTGGGCGGTGGTGGTGGTGTGTGTGTGAGAGATATAGGAACACCTACCCTGTACTGGTAGACAGCTTGTGGGCGGAGGTGTGTGCGTGCGTGCGTGTGTGAGATATAGGTACACCTACCCTGTAGTGGTAGACAGCTTGTGGGCGGAGGTGTGTGCGTGCGTGCGTGTGTGAGATATAGGTACACTTACCCTGTACTGGTAGACAGCTTGTGGGCGGAGGTGTGTGCGTGCGTGCGTGAGATATAGGTACACCTACCCTGTACTGGTAGACAGCTTATGGGCGGAGGTGTGTGAGTGTGTGAGTGTGTGAGATATAGGTACACTTACCCTGTACTGGTAGACAGCTTGTGGGCGGAGGTGTGTGCGTGCGTGCGTGTGTGAGATATAGGTACACTTACCCTGTACTGGTAGACAGCTTGTGGGCGGAGGTGTGTGAGTGTGTGAGATATAGGTACACCTACCCTGTACTGGTAGACAGCTTGTGGGCGGAGGTGTGGGCGGAGGTGTGTGCGTGCGTGCGTGTGTGAGATATAGGTACACCTACCCTGTACTGGTAGACAGCTTGTGGGCGGAGGTGTGTGCGTGCGTGCGTGTGTGAGATATAGGTACACCTACCCTGTAGTGGTAGACAGCTTGTGGGCGGAGGTGTGTGGGTGCGTGAGTGTGTGAGATATAGGTACACCTACCCTGTACTGGTAGACAGCTTGTGGGCGGAGGTGTGTGCGTGCGTGCGTGTGTGAGATATAGGAACACCTACCCTGTACTGGTAGACAGCTTGTGGGCGGAGGTGTGTGCGTGCGTGCGTGTGTGAGATATAGGTACACTTACCCTGTACTGGTAGACAGCTTGTGGGCGGAGGTGTGTGCGTGCGTGCGTGAGATATAGGTACACCTACCCTGTACTGGTAGACAGCTTATGGGCGGAGGTGTGTGAGTGTGTGAGTGTGTGAGATATAGGTACACTTACCCTGTACTGGTAGACAGCTTGTGGGCGGAGGTGTGTGCGTGCGTGCGTGTGTGAGATATAGGTACACTTACCCTGTACTGGTAGACAGCTTGTGGGCGGAGGTGTGTGAGTGTGTGAGATATAGGTACACCTACCCTGTACTGGTAGACAGCTTGTGGGCGGAGGTGTGGGCGGAGGTGTGTGCGTGCGTGCGTGTGTGAGATATAGGTACACCTACCCTGTACTGGTAGACAGCTTGTGGGCGGAGGTGTGTGGGTGCGTGAGTGTGTGAGATATAGGTACACCTACCCTGTACTGGTAGACAGCTTGTGGGCGGAGGTGTGTGCGTGCGTGCGTGTGTGAGATATAGGAACACCTACCCTGTACTGGTAGACAGCTTGTGGGCGGAGGTGTGGGCGGAGGTGTGTGCGTGCGTGCGTGTGTGAGATATAGGTACACCTACCCTGTAGTGGTAGACAGCTTGTGGGCGGAGGTGTGTGCGTGCGTGCGTGTGTGAGATATAGGTACACCTACCCTGTAGTGGTAGACAGCTTGTGGGCGGAGGTGTGTGCGTGCGTGCGTGTGTGAGATATAGGTACACCTACCCTGTACTGGTAGACAGCTTGTGGTTGGTTGTGGTGTGTGAGTGTGTGAGATATAGGTACACCTACCCTGTACTGGTAGACAGCTTGTGGGCGGAGGTGTGTGAGTGTGAGAGATATAGGAACTCCTACCCGGTACTGGTAGACAGCTTGTGGGCGGAGGTGTGTGAGTGTGTGAGTGTGTGAGTGTGTGAGATATAGGTACACCTACCCGGTACTGGTAGACAGCTTGTGGGCGGAGGTGGGGAGCCTTCCACTGCACCACCACCTGTAGACTGTCCCCCTTCCACATGTGGCACACGTAGTGGGTGGGGACTCCCGGCTCTGAAAACAAACACATGTAGTGACTGAGTGAGTTTAGTTTTATCCACATCTCGGTTTTACAGTCACATCATGGAATGTCTGCCTCAAGGGATGCAGGTCCTGAGTGACAACTTGTGACCTTGACATTATACAGTGAGTGAGTGAGTTAATATTTAATGTCACATCGGCAATATTTCAGCCATATCGTGACGAGTGACATTATACAGAGGTCGCCAAAATGTAAGCTGATCTTGACAATTCTCACCTCAGAGATCATGAACATTGAGTCTTGTCCTAAACAAATCACAAATACTCAAAACAAGCTTTCTTATGCCTTGTCAACATTGCAGGACCTTGACCTTTAATAAGACTTCCTCACAAAAGAGAGAGTCAGTTGGGCTTAACCCCGCTCTAAACAGTATTCCAGTCATGTAATGGTGTGTCAGCTTAATGTGGGAGGAAAGCCTGACATGATGCAGGTCTCAGACGTTTACCTCTTTGGTGAAACCTACGAGTACGGGTATGGTGCTGACAGCCTAGAAACATAATCGGGGTGAACCAGGATTCGAACCTATGATCATAGGTTTCTGGTGGGCCCAAGGGACGCAACTCAGCACAGCGAATTGCTGCTTCTCAGACGACTGGGCCACCGAAGCCCCCTCATCACATAAGAGGACAGATTTAAAGTTAAATAGTTTTGTTTGTTTGTTGTTTAACGCAGCACTCAGCAATTTTCAAGCTATATGATGGCAGTCTGTAAATAAATCGAATCTGGAACAAACAATCTAGTGATTGATATCATGAGCATCGATCCACGCAATTGGGATCAATGACATGCATCAACCAAGTCAGCGAGCCTGACCACCCGATCCCGTAAGTTGCCTATTACGACAAGCATAGTGGCCTTTTACGACAAGCATGGGTTGCTGAAGACCTATTCTCCCCCGGATCGTCACAGGTCCTTAAAGAGTGAGTGTTGTTTTACGCCGCTTTTAGCAATATTCCAGCAATATCACAGCGGGAACACCAGACTTGGCTTCACACATTTGTACCCATGTCGGGAATCGAACCCTTGTCTTCGGCATGACAAGCGAACGCTGTAACCACTAGGCTACTCGACCGCCCCGGAAGTTACAAGACATGTCTGGTTCAGAAAACAAAGAGGGCAGAAAAGTTCAATTTAAGCAAACATGTTAAAAAGGCCCCTTATACATAATTAAATATTTGAGTTCCAAACGGGGATACCGTATCAACAAGACTGAAAACAACACTGCCATTCTTCTCCATGAGTTATTTCCCCTGCTAGAGTTATCCCCCCTTACTTACTTCCTTCCAGTGTTGTGACCGCGAGAATGTTGGAGTGGTGATGGATGTGTCCGCTCCCGTTCTCGTACACGGCCACTTTGTAGGTTGTGACGGGCTGCAGGTGCTGCAGAGTGAAGTGTTGCACATCGGCCACTGTGCGATTCACCCAATTGTTACTGTCAGTTGTGTCACTGGAACACAGAATGTACCACATGAGTGAGTGAGTGAGTGAGTGAGTGAGTGAGTGAGTGAGTTGGGTTTACGGCCACTTTGTAGGTTGTGACAGGCTGCAGTTGCTGCAGAGTGAAGTGTTGCACATCGGCCACTGTGCGATTCACCCAATTGTTACTGTCAGTTGTGTCACTGGAACACAGAATGTACCACATGAGTGAGTGAGTGAGTGAGTGAGTGAGTGAGTGAGTGAGTGAGTGAGTTGGGTTTACGGCCACTTTGTAGGTTGTGACGGGCTGCAGGTGCTGCAGAGTGAAGTGTTGCACATCGGCCACTGTGCGATTCACCCAATTGTTACTGTCAGTTGTGTCACTGGAACACAGAATGTACCACATGAGTGAGTGAGTGAGTGAGTGAGTGAGTGAGTGAGTGAGTGAGTGAGTGAGTGAGTTGGGTTTACGGCCACTTTGTAGGTTGTGACAGGCTGCAGTTGCTGCAGAGTGAAGTGTTGCACATCGGCCACTGTGCGATTCACCCAATTGTTACTGTCAGTTGTGTCACTGGAACACAGAATGTACCACATGAGTGAGTGAGTGAGTGAGTGAGTGAGTGAGTTGGGTTTACGGCCACTTTGTAGGTTGTGACAGGCTGCAGGTGCTGCAGAGTGAAGTGTTGCACATCGGTCACTGTGCGATTCACCCAATTGTTACTGTCAGTTGTGTCACTGGAACACAGAATGTACCACATGAGTGAGTGAGTGAGTGAGTGAGTGAGTGAGTTGGGTTTACGGCCACTTTGTAGGTTGTGACAGGCTGCAGGTGCTGCAGAGTGAAGTGTTGCACATCGGCCACTGTGCGATTCACCCAATTGTTACTGTCAGTTGTGTCACTGGAACACAGAATGTACCACATGAGTGAGTGAGTGAGTGAGTGAGTGAGTGAGTGAGTGAGTGAGTGAGTTGGGTTTACGGCCACTTTGTAGGTTGTGACAGGCTGCAGGTGCTGCAGAGTGAAGTGTTGCACATCGGCCACTGTGCGATTCACCCAATTGTTACTGTCAGTTGTGTCACTGGAACACAGAATGTACCACATGAGTGAGTGAGTGAGTGAGTTGGGTTTACGGCCACTTTGTAGGTTGTGACAGGCTGCAGGTGCTGCAGAGTGAAGTGTTGCACATCGGCCACTGTGCGATTCACCCAATTGTTACTGTCAGTTGTGTCACTGGAACACAGAATGTACCACATGAGTGAGTGAGTGAGTGAGTGAGTGAGTGAGTGAGTGAGTGAGTGAGTTGGGTTTACGGCCACTTTGTAGGTTGTGACAGGCTGCAGGTGCTGCAGAGTGAAGTGTTGCACATCGGCCACTGTGCGATTCACCCAATTGTTACTGTCAGTTGTGTCACTGGAACACAGAATGTACCACATGAGTGAGTGATTGAGTGAGTGAGTGAGTGAGTGAGTGAGTTGGGTTTACGGCCACTTTGTAGGTTGTGACAGGCTGCAGGTGCTGCAGAGTGAAGTGTTGCACATCGGCCACTGTGCGATTCACCCAATTGTTACTGTCAGTTGTGTCACTGGAACACAGAATGTACCACATGAGTGAGTGAGTGAGTGAGTGAGTGAGTGAGTTGGGTTTACGGCCACTTTGTAGGTTGTGACGGGCTGCAGGTGCTGCAGAGTGAAGTGTTGCATATCGGCCACTGTTCGATTCACCCAATTGTTACTGTCAGTTGTGTCGCTGGAACACAGAATGTACCACATGAGTGATTGAGTGAGTGATTGAGTGAGTGAGTGAGTGAGTGAGTTAGGTTTACGGCCACTTTGTAGGTTGTGACGGGCTGCAGGTGCTGCAGAGTGAAGTGTTGCACATCGGCCACTGTGCGATTCACCCAATTGTTACTGTCAGTTGTATCACTGGAACACAGAATGTACCACATGAGTGAGTGAGTGAGTGAGTGAGTGAGTGAGTGAGTGAGTGAGTGAGTGAGTGAGTGAGTGAGTTAGGTTTACGGCCACTTTGTAGGTTGTGACGGGCTGTAGGTGCTGCAGAGTGAAGTGTTGCACATCGGCCACTGTGCGATTCACCCAATTGTTACTGTCAGTTGTATCACTGGAACACAGAATGTACCACATGAGTGAGTGAGTGAGTGAGTTGGGTTTACGGCCACTTTGTAGGTTGTGACAGGCTGCAGGTGCTGCAGAGTGAAGTGTTGCACATCGGCCACTGTGCGATTCACCCAATTGTTACTGTCAGTTGTGTCACTGGAACACAGAATGTACCACATGAGTGAGTGAGTGAGTGAGTTGGGTTTACGGCCACTTTGTAGGTTGTGACGGGCTGCAGGTGCTGCAGAGTGAAGTGTTGCACATCGGCCACTGTTCGATTCACCCAATTGTTACTGTCAGTTGTGTCACTGGAACACAGAATGTACCACATGAGTGAGTGAGTGAGTGAGTGAGTGAGTGAGTGAGTGAGTTGGGTTTACGGCCACTTTGTAGGTTGTGACGGGCTGCAGGTGCTGCAGAGTGAAGTGTTGCACATCGGCCACTGTGCGATTCACCCAATTGTTACTGTCAGTTGTGTCACTGGAACACAGAATGTACCACATGAGTGAGTGAGTGAGTGAGTGAGTGAGTGAGTGAGTGAGTTGGGTTTACGGCCACTTTGTAGGTTGTGACAGGCTGCAGGTGCTGCAGAGTGAAGTGTTGCACATCGGCCACTGTGCGATTCACCCAATTGTTACTGTCAGTTGTGTCACTGGAACACAGAATGTACCACATGAGTGAGTGAGTGAGTGAGTGAGTGAGTGAGTTGGGTTTACGGCCACTTTGTAGGTTGTGACAGGCTGCAGGTGCTGCAGAGTGAAGTGTTGCACATCGGCCACTGTGCGATTCACCCAATTGTTACTGTCAGTTGTGTCACTGGAACACAGAATGTACCACATGAGTGAGTGAGTGAGTGAGTTGGGTTTACGGCCACTTTGTAGGTTGTGACAGGCTGCAGGTGCTGCAGAGTGAAGTGTTGCACATCGGCCACTGTGCGATTCACCCAATTGTTACTGTCAGTTGTGTCACTGGAACACAGAATGTACCACATGAGTGAGTGAGTGAGTGAGTGAGTGAGTGAGTGAGTGAGTTGGGTTTACGGCCACTTTGTAGGTTGTGACAGGCTGCAGGTGCTGCAGAGTGAAGTGTTGCACATCGGCCACTGTGCGATTCACCCAATTGTTACTGTCAGTTGTGTCACTGGAACACAGAATGTACCACATGAGTGAGTGAGTGAGTTGGGTTTAACGCTTTTAACAGTATTCCAGTCATATCACGGCGTGTCAGCTTAATGTGGGAGGAAAGCCCGAAGTGATGCAGGTCTCAGACGTTTACCACCTCGGTGAAACCCACGAGCACGAGCACGGGTACAAACCTTGAAACATAATCGGGCGAACCGGAGTTCGAACCCACAATCATAGGTTTTCTGGCGTGCCAAAGGGACGCAACTATGCACGTTCTAGGACTTTGATATCCTTGCATAATCTTTCAACATACAGTTGAAACCTGTTATGTTGAACCTAGCGGGACCATGACGTAACTTTTAGATATCAGTGCATTCAAGATAATAATAATATCCAGACAAATGATTGTACTTACAGACAAGTGATGATATACTGGGTACCTGCCTGTATTTACAGACAAGTGATGATATACTGGGTACCTGACTGTACTTACAGACAAGTGATGATATACTGGGTTTCTGTACTTACAGACAAGTGATGATATACTGGGTACCTGACTGTACTTACAGACAAGTGATGATATACTGGGTTTCTGTACTTACAGACAAGTGATGATATACTGGGTTTCTGTACTTACAGACAAGTGATGATATACTGGGTACCTGCCTGTACTTACAGACAAGTGATGATATACTGGGTTTCTGTACTTACAGACAAGTGATGATACACTGGGTCCCTGCCTGTACTTACAGACAAGTGATGATATACTGGGTACCTGCCTGTTCTTACAGACAAGTGATGATATACTGGGTTTCTGCCTGTATTTACAGACAAGTGATGATATACTGGGTTTCTGTACTTACAGACAAGTGATGATATACTGGGTTTCTGTACTTACAGACAAGTGATGATATACTGGGTACCTGCCTGTACTTACAGACAAGTGATGATATACTGGGTACCTGCCTGTATTTACAGACAAGTGATGATACACTGGGTCCCTGCCTGTATTTACAGACAAGTGATGATACACTGGGTCCCTGCCTGTATTTACAGACAAGTGATGATACACTGGGTCCCTGCCTGTATTTATAGACAAGTGATGATATACTGGGTACCTGCCTGTATTTACAGACAAGTGATGATATACTGGGTCCCTGCCTGTACTTACAGACAAGTGATGATATACTGGGTCCCTGCCTGTACTTACAGACAAGTGATGATACACTGGGTCCCTGCCTGTATTTATAGACAAGTGATGATATACTGGGTTTCTGTACTTACAGACAAGTGATGATATACTGGGTCTCTGTACTTACAGACAAGTGATGATATACTGGGTTTCTGTACTTACAGACAAGTGATGATACACTGGGTCCCTGCCTGTATTTACAGACAAGTGATGATATACTGGGTACCTGCCTGTACTTACAGACAAGTGATGATATACTGGGTCCCTGCCTGTACTTACAGACAAGTGATGATATACTGGGTACCTGCCTGTACTTACAGACAAGTGATGATATACTGGGTTTCTGTACTTACAGACAAGTGATGATATACTGGGTTTCTGTACTTACAGACAAGTGATGATATACTGGGTACCTGCCTGTACTTACAGGCAAGTGATGATATACTGGGTTTCTGTACTTACAGACAAGTGATGATATACTGGGTTTCTGTACTTACAGACAAGTGATGATATACTGGGTTTCTGTACTTACAGACAAGTGATGATATACTGGGTACTTCCAGACAAGTGATGATATACTGGGTACTTACAGACAAGTGATGATATACTGGGTTTCTGTACTTACAGACAAGTGATGATATACTGGGTTTCTGTACTTACAGACAAGTGATGATATACTGGGTTTCTGTACTTACAGACAAGTGATGATATACTGGGTTTCTGTACTTACAGACAAGTGATGATATAATTGGTACTTACAGACAAGGGATGATATACTGGGTACTTACAGACAAGTGATGATATACTGGGTACTTCCAGACAAGTGATGATATACTGGGTACTTACAGACAAGTGATGATATACTGGGTACTTAGAGACAAGTGATGATATACTGGGTATTTACAGACAAGTGATGATATACTGGGTACTTACAGACAAGTGATGATATACTGGGTCCCTGCCTGTACTTACAGACAAGTGATGATATACTGGGTACTTACAGACAAGTGATGATATACTGTGTTCCTGATGATGGTTTGATTCTGGAATTCCAGGTGACCGTGATGCTGTCATTCAAAGCAATGGCTGATACTGACAAACGGTTGGCTGCTGTAACAGATACCACACAGTGACAGTTAGTATTTATAAACAGCTGACTCTTTATAGATAAAGATCTGTTATTTAACAAGTACTAATAAACACTGGGGTACCCATAGATAAAGAACCGTTATAACAAGTACTGGTGAACAGCTGCCTCCTCATACATGAAGCACTGATATGACAAGTACTGATAAACATCTGACCCCTTATAAAAAATCATCAGTGTGTGTGTGTGTGTGTGTGTGTGCATCTGTGTATGTGTGTCTGGTGTGTGTGTGCGTCTGTGTGGTGTATGTATGTATGTCTGTCTGGGGTGTGTGTGTGTGTGTGTGTGTGGTGTATGTATGTGTGTCTGTCTGGTGTGTGTGTGTGTCTGTGTGTTGTATGTGTGTGTGTGTGGTGTATGTATGTGTGTCTGTCTTGTGTGTGTGTGTGTGTGTGTGTCTGTGTGTGTATGTGTCTGGTGTGAGTGTGTGTGTTGTATGTATGTGTCTGTGTGTGGTGTATGTATGTGTGTCTGTCTGGTGTGTGTGTGTCTGTGTGTGTCTGGTGTGTGTGTGTGTGTGTGTGTGTGTGTGTGTATGTGTCTGTGTGTTGTATGTGTGTGTGTGTGTGTGTGTGGTGTATGTATGTGTGTGTGTCTGGTGTGTGTGTGTGTGTGTGTGTCTGGTGTGTGTGTGTGTCTGTGTGTGTGTGTGTGTGTGTGGTGTATGTATGTGTGTCTGTCTGGTGTGTGTGTGTCTGTGTGTGTGAGTGTCTGTGTGTGTGTGTGTCTGGTGTGAGTATGTGTGTTGTATGTATGTGTCTGTGTGTTGTATGTGTGTGTGTGTGTGTGTGTGTGTGGTGTATGTATGTGTGTCTGTCTGGTGTGTGTGAGTGTCTTTGTGTGTGAGTGTCTGTGAGTGTGTGTCTGTGTCCGAGCTGATCAGTCCTTTCAGCCCTCTTCATGTCTTTTGGTAAGACACAGACAGGGATTGAACCATCTACCTTCTGCCCTTCAGACAGACGCTCTATCCACTAGACCAAGAAGCGGTCCTGTATAATGAAATGTTGCAGTTGTATCCTAGAACGTACCTGCGGCACACATGGGAAGGTTCTCGTCGGCCCGGTCCATGCAGTCGGTCTTTCCATCACACACGTACAGCCAAAGGATGCAGGTTTCCTCCTGGGGGCACTGGAAGAACTTGTCAGGCTGCTGGCAACGGTTCCCTGGCGGGATGGGACTCACTGGAGGAAAGGATGCATTGATGGATTGATTGATTGATTGATTGATTGATTGAAAAACATTTCAGTTAAAGTGGAAGGATGGAGGGAGGGAGTAAAATATCAGTTTAGTGGGATGAATGAGTGAATATATCAGTCTAAATGGGATGAGTGAGTGAGAAATCAAAAGGTTTGCAGATCATGTGAAAAAAACGAATATTTTCTCTGCAAACACGGGACATGCAAGACTTGTGTGTGTGTATTAAAGAACAAGGTTGTTGAGCTCACTTGTTGCGTTGGTATCACAGCCTCTCTCATCAGAGCTATCCGAACAGTCGACAGTTCCGTCACACACTTGCTGTTGAGGGATACAGCCGTAGGAGTATGTACACTTGAAATGGTCAGGAGTGCACGCCAACCCACCTGCAACAATTGAGAAACAGGACGCTGTGAAAAATACCTCGGCTGACATCAGTGCTTGTGACATCAAGGGCTGGGATTTTGTATTGGTGAGTGAGTGAGTGAGTGAGTGAGTGAGTTGGGTTTAACGCCACTTTTAACAGTATTCCAGTCATATCACGGCGTGCCAGCTTAATGTGGGAGGAAAGCCCGAAGTGATGCAGGTCTCAGACGTTTACTTCTTCGGTGAAACCCACGAGCACGGGTATGGTGCTGACAAACCTAGAAACATAATCGGGGAGAACCGGGATTCAACCCCACAATCATAGGTTTCTGGCGTGCCCAAGGGACGCAACTCTGCACAGCGAATCATGCGCCTAAGACGACTGGGCCACCCGTGCCCCCAGATTTGGTATGGAGCTAGGATATTGTTTTAGCCACTGATGCAAAACCAGATATATTTTTAATTATCCCTATGTTATTGGTTTTCAGACGCTGAGGAAACATTCATTGCGTTCTCTCTAATCACATGAACAACTGTAAAACATTTCATTCATATTTAAAAGACATTCTCTTAAGAAGATGCCATAATCAGAGTATTTATAATGTCTGTGTGATGCTATACCCCCGTTACAGCACAAGTAGTCGCCATAAACATGGCCGTCAGAAAAGGTATGTTGTCCGAAAACCTATGATCCGACAATATATGAGCCTAAAAATTATTTTCCAATTTCAAATAAAACCCATCTTGCAACTATGTATTTTAAGTGGCAGACAGTTTCTTTCTTTCCACAAGTCTTAAGCACAGCGTTCCCGTTTACCGGTAAGTTTTTTACCGGTAAAATTAGGCTTGGACCAGTAATTCATGTGACTGCCAGTCCGAAATAAAGCACCTTATATGTCTTTGTTGTTGAACAAAACATCAGTGATATTCATATAAGTACATTTTTCGAACAAAGTCAGCTTGTCTGTTACCATCAGGGTTTCCCCTGGTCTATTTCTAGGTTAAATGTCCATTTGTGGCGACTTTGTCTCAAAATATTAAAAAAGAAGAAGAGAAACTTGTGACTGAAGTTTTGGTGAATGACATAAAGATCTAACTAAGTTCCTTCAGACATGACATGTTTGCACTGAACATGACGTTGAAAGAATTAAAACCCAATAATTTTCATATGTTTTTTAATATTTGTTAAAAGTTGGGACTGACAAAATTTAGGAGGGACTGATAATTTATCGAGTTGCCTGTCCACAAGGTGAGGTGGTGAAAGTGTGTTTAACGTCACGTCCAAGATTATTGCACTTATATAGCGACGTGCATGCACGTGTATGTGACTGCTTGTACTAGTCCGGACTGATGCCCATTTATAGTGCTAGCTCACTGAGATACCATGCCGCAGTTTTAACATGAATACCCCACTCAGACACAGTATACTGACTCCGAGCCGACCAGTCCTTGTTTTAGCCCCTTAATGCCGAGCGCCAGACAGGGTAACAACAAGTACAATCTTTTAACGCCTTTTTGTATGATGCGGCCCGGGATCGAACCCTGGACCTTCCGCTCTCTGGGCGGACGCTCTACCACAAGACCACGGCTGTCCACAATGACGGGCAGCTTAAAAAGCCACCAGGAACATTGTAAGCATAACTGTTTTTCAAGCACTTTCTGCACAATTTATTACTGGGGGTGAAATGATACATCTGTGCACCAGTGTTCGAAATTTTTTATGTGACAATAGAATGCCTCCATGGTCTTGTGGTAGAGCGTCCGCCCGGAGAGCGGAAGGTCCAGGGTTCGATCCCGGGCCGCGTCATACAAAAAGACGTTCAAAAGATTGTACTTGTTGTTACCCTGTCTGGCGCTCGGCATTAAGGGGCTAAAACAAGGACTGGTCGGCTCGGAGTCAGTATACTGTGTCTGAGTGGGGTATTCATGTTAAACTGCGGCATGGTATCTCAGTGAGCTAGCACTATAAATGGGCATCAGTCCGGACTAGTACAAGCAGCCACACACACACACATACACGTGCATGCACGTCGCTATATAAGTGCAATAATCTTGGACGCGACGTTAAACCCAATTTCACCTCACCTCACCTCATGTGACAATATCATACACGATACATTTATATCGTATCGATACAAGAGGATACTCTTGCTGAAAAAAATAACTTTCTACTTTTTGAATGACCCCTAGTGTTTTCATCATTCAGATACAGGAAAATGTGTTGTAATTAGCATTTCAAGTTCACTAAAAATAGTCAATACGAACATGTATCTACAGCTAGCTTTTCCTTTTGAACCTGATTTGTAATAGCTATTATCAAGAAGTTACTATGCGATTTGACGTAAATATGTAATGTGATATGTATCATATCGTGACCTGTGTTATGTGATACGTATCATATCGTGACTTATGTATCGTGATGTGTCATATCGTGAACTATGTATTGTGATACGTATCGTATCGTGACCTATGTATTGTGATACGTATCTCATTGTGACCTATGTATTGTGATACGTATCGTATCGTGACCTATGTATTGTGATAGTATCATATTGTGACCTATGTATCGTGATACGCATCGTATCGTGAACTATGTATTGTCAGGGTATGAAACTCCCAAAAATTTCAGCCAGACCACAGGACTGGCTAGCTGAAATACTTGCCCGCCCTGACCAAAACCTGCCTGCCCACTATAATCATATGTTTCTCAGGATAATTTAATTAAAACTTTAAATCGAATTCATTGAACATGAAGTAATGCAAGAAAAGAAATAGCAAACACTTTTTAGGTCAGATTTGTATTTAATATCCTAGAATACATGATGCAAATATCCTTATTCCTAAATAGGGCCTAAATGTTAGGTTGTCTAAAAGGTAACGGGGTTTCTTTTTGGTTACATTTTATCATTCAACTTTACATGTGAATTAATGCTTATCATCAGGAAATATTTAGAATATTTTCACCTATGAAATATATAACCGGACTGTAGGGCAGGGGGATTTAAAAATCTGGCAGCCTGAGTTAAAATCAACCCGTCTCGGACGGTCGGGCAGGCAGGTATTTCGAACGCTGGTTTTGTCATATGTATCGTCTTGTGACCTATGTGTCGTTTCACACATATTTATTACATGGACAGTTAAGGTTGTAGTGAGTGAGTGAGTGAGTATGGTTTTACGCCGCTTTTAGCAATATTCCAGCAATATCACGGCGGGGGACACCAGAAATGGGCTTCACACATTGTACCCATGTCGGGAATCGAACCCGGGTCTTCGGCGTGACGAGCCAACGCTTTAACCACTAGGCTACCCGACCGCCCCTGTTAAGGTTGTAAGCGCTACAGAAGAATCCATCTCCATTGCAATCTCATTAAAATCAGATCTTAGTTCTCGCTTCCGCTAAACAAAGATCTGAGGACATCCCATTGTGGGTCACGTCAGACCGACCTTGCACAAACTTTGACCTACCAATGGAATGACCAATTAGAAGGCAGCTTTCTCATGCTTTACGGCACAAATTTCAAAATTGCGACTACGCTTGGAAACAATTTGACAAATTCTCGATTACAAATTTGAAACCTGAACAAAAAACATTCTGGAATGGCTAATAGATGGTCTAGATTGTAAGGATTCAGTTGTAAAACCCGTAACTATCGTTCGGAATACCCCATGTTTTAAAGTTTTCGAGATTGCATGATTAGAAATGACATTCCGACTATCACTTTCATAATCTGGTAAGCGATTCACTGATTGGTTGGATGAAAGGTCGTTCTGACGTGACCCCTTACGGAATGTCTTCAGATCTTAGCGGTAGCGAGAACTAAGATCTGATTTTAATGAGATTGTCTCCCTTGTACGGGGGATGTGTGCAGTGCATTTGTTCCTCTAAGCTGCTGTGCTGGTAACATTGAACTCAAGTGTCCAGTTGGTTCAGCATACTCACTGCAGTTTCTCTCATCCTCCCCGCCCTGGCAGTCGTTCATGCCGTCACACACCCACGAGTTCCTGATGCAGTTAGGTGGTAAGGTAGACTTGTAGCAAAGGAACTCGGTGGCGCCACACGTTGACTCTGAAACACAAAGCAACAAGAATGAAAACAACACACTGCCATTGGCTGCAGTTTAACATGAATACCCCACTCAGACACAGTATACTGACTCCGAGCCGACCAGTCCTAGTTTTAGCCCCTTAATGCCGAGCGCCAGACAGGGTAACAACAAGTACCATCTTTTAATGTCTTTTGGTATGACGCGGCCGGGGATAGAACCCCAGACCTTCTGCTCTCCAGGCGGACGCTCTACCACTAGACCACGAAGGCGGTTGACTCGCTGTGATATAACATGTCCTGGTACAGTCTGGTTTAAATCTGAGTCGGAGCTGACAAGGTGTATAGTGGGATCGAATAATTAAAAGCAACAAAACCATTCCCAAAATCATAACAAGCTGCCGCTAAAAGCACAATTCAGATTATGTTCTAACCCTGCCATCACAGAGCTTGATTATTGCAGAGTGCTATAGGGCTGGGACGAGACCAAATTTACCCCCCAGGTACACGACACCCAGGTACCCAACCCCCAGGTATCCGACCCCCAATTACCCGACCCCAAAATACCCAACCCCACCCGGGTATCCACTGTAGGTCTCGAGAGTTGGGCACAAAATGTCCAATTGGGAATTGTTTTACCAGAGCCCTGGCAAGAACTATTTAGATACACGTATAAAACAATCTCACGATGTATACTGAAGCTGTCTGAAGATTTATCTTTACTCTTGAATCAAACAAGTCAGAGTGAGTGAGTATAGTTTTACGTCGCTTTTAGCAATATTCCAGCAATATCACGGCGGGGACACCAGCAATTGGCTTCACACATTGTACCCATGTGGGGACTGGAACTCGGGTCTTTGTCGAACGTGTTAACCACTAGGCTACCCCACCGCCCCAAAACAAGTCAGAAGGAATGCTCACATTAGCAACTTGTAGTTTAATTACGGAGTCATACTGTTATTGACATCAAACAATATATCACGTGACTAACAGGACTGGGTAGTCATGTGGGTATCCCGGTCCTACTCAGGACCCACTTGTCCCGAGTTACCCGTCAAAGCCCTATAGTATGTGATTAAAGAAAAAATATGAGATAGCTACGTGATAAAACACAAAGAAAAAAGCGTGGTTTATTTCACGATAAAAGATTGTTCTGTCATGACGTTATTTCTGGAGATTCGATTATGGGCTCGCAATTTGATGATGTCATATATTGGACCATGTTATTTTTTTAGATGGAAGTGTCTAGTGGGGTTCACAGAAAAATGCAATGGCCGAACAATCGCATCATAAGTGGGAGAGATATGACAAAATGACAAAATGTCATTGTACTATTGGCCTCATGGCCACACATACAAAATAAATCTGTCTGTCTGTCTGATAATTGTTGTACAAGTTATAAGAATAAGCACGGAAGACCAAATTTACACCACTATTCATCATATGGACTTGTCCAACATTGCCGAGGTTGGATTCTATTCAGGGAGTCATCATTATGTAAATACGGGAAAATATTTTTAAAGCTTGTACATTTAATCATCATCCTTAGAGGCTGAACATAATATTGATATGTTATATATGCAATAATTTGGTTGGTTGGTTTGTTGTTTAACGCTGCACTGAGCAATATTCCAGCTATATGACGGCGGTCTGTAAAATAATCGAGTCTGGACCAGACAATCCAGTGATTGATATCATGGGCATCGATCCACGCAATTGGGATCGATGGCATGCATCAAACCAAGTCAGCAAGCCTGACCACCCGATCCCGTTAGTCGCCTTTTACGACAAGCATAGTCACTTTTTACGGCAAGCATGGGTTGCTGAAGACCTATTCTACCCCGGAATCTTGACGGGTCTATGAGCAATAAGAAATAAAGGACTCATGATCATGGTTTGTCTGCTCCCTGGTTTATGCTCCCTGCAGTGTTTTATTGTACGAGAAACGAACTCACCACAGCTGATTTCATCGCTGCCATCCCAGCAGTCGGTCGTGTTGTCACAGCGCTGGCCTGCGTTGATGCACTGGCCACTGTTACACGTCCACTGATAGTAGTTGCAGGTGCCTGGCCTTGGCGATGTCGTCGTGCTGACTCGGTCCCCTGCCATCATCAAACATCCTCTCAGTTACAGTCAGTGAGTGAGTGAGTGAGTTGGGTTTAATGCCGCTTTTAACAGTATTCCAGTATTAAGCTCATGGTGTGTCAGCTTAAGGTGGGAGGAAAGCCCGAGTGAGTGAGTGAGTGAGTGAGTGAGTTGGGTTTGACGCCGCTTTTAACAGTATTCCAGTTATATCATGGCGTGTCAGCTTAATGTGGGAGGAAAGCCTGAGTGAGTGAGTGAGTGAGTTGGGTTTGACACCGCTTTTAACAGTATTCCAGTTATATCACGGTGTGTCAGCTTAATGTGGGAGGAAAGCCTGAGTGAGTTGGGTTTGACACCGCTTTTAACAGTATTCCAGTTATATCACGGTGTGTCAGCTTAATGTGGGAGGAAAGTCCGAGTGAGCGAGTGAGTTGGGTTTAACACCGCTTTTAACAATATTCCAGTTATATCGCGGCGTGTCAGCTTAATGTGGGAGGAAAGCCCGAAGTGATGCAGATCTCAGACATTTACCACTTCAGTGAAATCCACGAGTACGGGTATGGTGCTGACAAACCTAGAAACATAATCGGGGTGACCCGGGATTCGTACCCACAATCATGGGCTTGTGGCGTGCCCAAGGGACGCAACTCTGCACAGTGAATCATGGCGCCTTAGACGACTGGGCCACCCGTGCTCCCTCACTCAGTTACAGCTTATGGTCAGCCAGATGAACGGGTTCACCATTTGATATTCTCCTTGCCATCGTGACCATATTGCATTTAATGTTTAAAGTTTTCTATCATGATCCTTCCAAGTTTTAACAAGAAAAAGTAAAGGTAATGAATTGGTGTGCATGGTCAAAGTCTGGGTCTATTTTAGGCCCGGAGACTGCAGCGATTGTGAATTCTAAAATGTGAATGGAAATTTCCCATTTCATGTAAACATAGTTACTGTATTCAATGCAATAAGCGCCCCGCTCTAATAAGCGCCCACTGCGATATTTGCTAATATAGTGGCTAGTGAACAATCACAATTAGCACCCCTTCCAATTGATCAATGTACAATGATCAAAGACTTATTTATTCGTGTATAATACGCACTCGTGTGTTATATGCACCCATAATTATGGGCAATTAAATTCTGGAAAATATATCTGTCGTGCATAATAGGGATAGACTTTTCTTTTGTATCATTTAGGCCATGAAATTTACGATCTTTCCACTCTAATTTTTTTTCTCACCAAAATTATATTTTAATAAGCATAATAAGAGCCCCCTTTTTCTAATTTTTAGAGTGCCCTGGGCGCTTATTATGCCGACTACGGTATTGTAAATAATGTTATGGTTTTGTAGAGATAACTTGTATATCACTCATAACAGGACCAAGAAAGCATCTTCCCGAGGCAAGAGCGTCCACTAGTCTTTTTATCAAAGTCTTGTTTCCACCCTTGCAACATCAAGCTGAATTTACAGTGCTAAATATGATTGGACTATCACACATATCGATAGTTCAATCAGAAAACGATTCACAAAACCAACATCCACGACTGGTACACCTTCGTGTGATTTACCGCTGCCTGTCTTTGTCGACACGATTATGTCTTTTTTATCTTTTAAATCCCCCAACGATTGCCTTTGTATTTGTGTCGGGGATGAAATCGCGAATGTTTTCGTTATCTGATCGACGAGGCTGTGGCCTACAATGGCAGCGCCTTCTTTGTAAAGCTATATGAGATAAGAACAGCGATCCGAGGGGGCACAACTCGTGATCTCCGCGAGGTGGCGCCAGGGTCCAGCCAAGAAATGTTGCCTTGATGTGGCAAGGGTAGAAACTCGGCTTTGATATAGGTTAGTGGAAACACTTGCCTCGGGAAGATGCCAAGGAAATGGCCTTAACGCTTAGTTTTACATTAGCACACTGACTGCAATTTTAAAATAAAGTTGAGGAAAACAAGAACTAGTTTCAACAAATCAAGCATGAAATACTCATATCAAGGCAAGAATATTGTACTGTTTTCAAGATCTGCTCCGGAAAGGAGCATCTCCGCCATCTCAGTCTAAATCAAAATCGTTGCCACGGAAACTCAAAATTAATATTTCAAAAATCCCAAACTATCAAAGGGCACAGTTCACGACTAGACCTGTCTATGTGCCAAGTTTGGTAAAGATATCTCTAATGGTTTTTTAGTTCTTCTCCAGAAATGAAACGTGACAGATGGAAGGATTGACAGACACTTCATGGCGGGGTATAATGATAATTCCTAATGTTCCTGCCAAGGGCACTTGGTGTAGGATCCTAGATACACCCACCCCTGAGGCTGACCAGTCCACCCACTAACACTCACCACAATCCACTTCGTCCGAGTTGTCTCCGCAGTCGTTGAAGCCGTCACATCGGGACCCATGCCAGATGCAGAAGTTGTTGTTGCAATGGAACTGCCACACATGGCACGACGGCGGGGCTGTTGTGGGTCTCGAAACTGGGACACTGGTCGTGCTTACTGCAAACAGGACAGGTAGATCAGTGTTAAAAATAACATGGTATCTGAGTCATGGCATGGTTAAAATAAGTTCCTGGTTCCTGAAGGGAAGACTTACAAAGAACATTTCCTAAAATGCCAATGGACAATGAATGTTCAAAATTGTAATGGCATGGTTAAAATAAGTTCCTGGTTCCTGAAGGGCAGACTTAGTATTCCAGTGTGTCAGTTTGATAGAGGAGGAAAGCCCGAAGTGACGCAGGTCTCTCAGACGTTTACCACTTTGGTTTACCTTACAAGGACGGGTATGGTGCTGGCCAACCTAGAAACATAAGGGGGGCAAACAGGGATTCAAAACCCATGATCACAGGTTTCTGGTGTGCCCAAGGGACGCAACTCCAATCAGCGAATTGCGACTCCTCAGACGACTGGGCCACAAAAGTCCACTCATCACATAAGAGGACAGATTTAAAGTTATAACGTTTTGTTTGTTGTTTGACGCCGGCAGTCTGAAATAATCGAGTCTGAACCAGACAATCCAGTGATCCTCACAATTGGAATTGATGACTTGCACCGATCCCATTAGTTGTCTATTACGACAAGCATAGGATCTTCACGGGTCCTTAAAGTTTTAAGACAAACAAAGAGGGCAGAAAGTTAAATTTAAGCAAATATGTAGGGCATATTCAATGTGTCTCATGAAATATCATGTTTCTCGCATCGAGTGGTGAGCTCGTCAGATACCAGAACTATTCACTTGTTTCATAAAATTGGTATTACATGGGAGCTCGTTTAGTATTCTATATGTATCTGTATGCAAGTAGTAGCAGTCTTACCTGTGCAGTGGTCTTCATCGCTGCCATCAGAGCAGTCCTTCTCCCCATCACATAGCCAGGTGAGGAAGACGCACTGGTTGCCCGAGGCACACAGGTGGCGCCAGGGGGGGCAGGTCAAACTGGTGCAGTTCTGTTCGTCAGTGTGGTCCAGGCAGTCGAACACCCCGTTACAGTGGGCCTGTGAGCTGATGCACTCGCCGCTGCTGCAACTTCTCTCCCACGCCTGGCACGGAGCTGGAAGTCAAGTCTCACAGTTAGACAGAATTATCAAGGGAGCAAGTTTTGTTTGTTTGTTGTTTAACGCTGCTCTGACACGGAGCTGGAAGTCAAGTCTCACAGTCAGACAGAATTATCAAGGGAGCAAGTTTTGTTTGTTTGTTGTTTAACGCTGCTCTGACACAGCTGGAAGTCAAGTCTCACAGTCAGACAGCACATATCAAGGGAGCAAGTTTTGTTTGTTTGTTGTTTAACGCTGCACTGACACGGAGCTGGAAGTCAAGTCTCACAGTCAGACAGAATTATCAAGTGAGCAAGTTTTGTTTGTTTGATGTTTAACGCTGCTCTGACACGGAGCTGGAAGTCAAGTCTCACAGTCAGACAGAAGTATCAAGGGAGCAAGTTTTGTTTGTTTGATGTTTAACGCTGCTCTGACACGGAGCTGGAAGTCAAGTCTCACAGTCAGACAGCACATATCAAGGGAGCAAGTTTTGTTTGTTTGATGTTTAACGCTGCTCTGACACGGAGCTGGAAGTCAAGTCTCACAATCAGACAGCACATATCAAGGGAGCAAGTTTTGTTTGTTTGATGTTTAACGCTGCTCTGACACGGAGCTGGATTGATTGATTGATTTGTAGTTTAACGCCGAACTCAGCAATATTCCAGCTATATGACGGCGTCTGTAAATAATCGAGTCTGGACCAGACAATCCAGTGATTGATATCATGAGCATCAATGCACGCAATTGTGATACGATGACATGCATCAACCAAGTCAGCGAGCCTGACAACCCAATCCCGTTAGTCGCCTCTTACGATAAGCATAGTCGCCTTTTACGACAAGCATGGGTTGCTGAAGACCTATTCTACCCCGGAATCTTCAAGGGTCTGACACGGAGCTGGAGGTCAAGTCTCACAATCAGACAGCACATATCAAGTGAGCAAGTTTTGTTTGTTTGATGTTTAACGCCACACTGGCATGGAGCTAGAAGCCAAGTCTCACAGTCAGACAGCACATATCAAGGGAGCAAGTTTTGTTTGTTTGTTGTTTAACAGCGGCTGACCGGACACACAAATAAAAAACTTGAGTTCCAGTGTCAAAACATAGGACTCACATGACCTCCAAATATTCAAAATACTATCATGACTATAGCAAGGATCCCTATTTTGCAAAAGCTTAATTGAAATAATTTCGTCCACCTTACATCTTGTTTTGTTTGTTGTTTAACGCCACTCTCAGCAATATTTCAGCTATATGAGTATGGATTGTAAATAATCAAATCTGGTCCAGACAATCCAGTGAAATTGACATCATGAGCATCGATCTACACAACTGAGACATGATGACATGCATCAACCAAGTCAGCGAGCCTGACAACCCAATCCCGTTAGTCGCCTCTTACGACAAGCATAGTCGCCTTTTACGACAAGCATGGGTTGCTGAAGACCTATTCTACCCCGGATCTTGGCGGGTTCATTAGATCT
This sequence comes from Haliotis rufescens, assembly GCF_023055435.1. NCBI lineage: Eukaryota > Metazoa > Mollusca > Gastropoda > Lepetellida > Haliotidae > Haliotis > Haliotis rufescens. Next base: position 9,743,749 of record NW_025963868.1, on the reverse strand, counting down.
GGTACAACTTGTATACAAACACTGAGATGAGCCTCATGGATGAAGAGGTAGCCTGCCTCAAAATCAGACAATGATATAAACATGTTTTACAAAAACCTGAACGCTGACTCTCCCATACCAAGTTTAAAATGTGACATGGACATACACACATTTTTCTATATCGTGATTGTGACCTTGACCTCTGATGACATTTGCCAACATGGACATACATTTTTCTATATCGTGATTGTGACCTTGACCTCTGATGACATTTGCCAACATGGACATACACACATTTTTCCATATCGTGATTGTGACCTTGACCTCTGATGACATTTGCCAACATGGACATACACACATTTTTCTATATCGTGATTGTGACCTTGACCTCTGATGACATTTGCCAACATGGACATACATTCATTTTTCTATATCATGATTGTGACCTTGACCTTTGATGACATTTGCCAACATTGACATACATTTTTCTATATCGTGATTGTGACCTTGACCTTTGATGACATTTGCCAACATGGACATACATTTTTCTATATCGTGATTGTGACCTTGACCTTTGATGACATTTGCCAACATGGACATACATTTTTCTATATCGTGATTGTGACCTTGACCTTTGATGACATTTGCCAACATGGACATACACACATTTTTCTATATCGTGATTGTGACCTTGACCTTTGATGACATTTGCCAACATGGACATACATTTTTCTATATCGTGATTGTGACCTTGACCTTTGATGACATTTGCCAACATGGACATACATTTTTCTATATCGTGATTGTGACCTTGACCTTTGATGACATTTGCCAACATGGACATACACACATTTTTCTATATCATGATTGTGACCTTGACCTTTGATGACATTTGCCAACATGGACATACACACATTTTTCTATATCGTGATTGTGACCTTGACCTTTGATGACATTTGCCAAAAGACATGACAGTCCATGGAAGATAATCTATGTGTAGTATCCATTAGAAAAATAACCGATGGCAGCAGGCAAGTTTTTAACCCGCTTTAGCAATATTCCAGCAAAATCACAGCAGGGGACACCAGAAATGGGCTTCACACATTGTACCCATGTTGGGAATTGAACCCGGGTCTTTGGTGTGATGAGCATCGTTCCAACCACTAGGCTTCCCCACTGCCCCAGCACTGCTCGAGGTGAGGTGAAATTGGGTTTAACGTCGCGTCCAAGATTATTGCACTTATATAGCGACATGCATGCACGTGTGTGTGTGTGTGTGGCTGCTTGTACTAGTCCGGACTCATGCCAATTAATAGTGCTAACCCACTGAGATCCCATGCTGCAGTTTAACATGAATACCCCACTCAGACACAGTATACTGACTCCGAGCCGACCAGTCCTTGTTTCAGCCCCTTAATGCCGAGCGCAAGACAGGGTAACAAAAAGTACCATCTTTAAACGTCTTTTGGTATGACACGGCCGGGGATTGAACCGGGCGGACGCTCTACCACTAGACCACGGAGGCGGTCCAGCACTTCTTGAAGTCCCCAAGGTAAATGTATACTGACCGACTGTGGTACAGTTGACTTCATCCGAGTTGTCGTGGCAGTCATTGTCGTTGTCACACACCCACTTCTTGCTGATGCAGCGTCTGTTGTGACACTGGAACTGGCTGGCATTGCAGTTGGTGTGTTCTGAAAGAGTGACAGTTGGACATGCAGGCAATTTCAGAATCCTCCCTCCCTTGCTCCCTCCCTCCTTCCTTCCCACCATTGCTCCCTCCCTCCTTCCCACCATTGCTCCCTCCATTTCCATTATCATAAACCCTTTGTGACGTAACAGTACTATGTGAGTAAGATCTTTAACACTCTCTCCCTCCCTCTTAACTCCCTACTCCCCCCTCTCCTTCTCCTACCAACCCTCTCCATCCCTCCTCAGTTCAACTTTACTTCCCCCCCCCCACGCCTCTCTTCTACCCACCCTCTCCCTCCATCCTCTTCTCCTACCCCCCCCGCCCCTCTCTTCTACCCACCCTCCTTAATTCAACTTTCCCTCCCCCCCCCCCCCCCATTCCTCTCTTCTACCCACCCTCTCACTCCCCTACTCACTTCAACTTTCCCTCTCCCTCCATCCTCTTCTCCTACTCACCCACTCCCTCCCTCCTCAGTTCTACTTTCCCTCTTCCCACTCCCCCCTCTTCTCCTACTCACCCACTCCCCCTCTTCTCCTACCCACCCACTCCCCCCTCTTCTCCTACCCAACCACTACCCCCTCTTCTCCTACCCACCCACTCCCTCCCTCCTCATTTCAACTTTCCCTCTCCCCACTCCCTCCTCTTCTCCTACCCACCCTCTCCCTCCCTCCTCACTTCCAACTTTCCCTCTACCCACTCCATCCACTTCAACTTTCCCTCTACCCACTCCCTCCTCTTCTCCTACCCACCCACTCCCTCCCTCCTCAGTTCTACTTTCCCTCTTCCCACTCCCCCCTCTTCTCCTACCCACCCACTCCCCCTCTTCTCCTAACCACCCACTCCCCCCTCTTCTCCTACCCACCCACTCCCCCCTCTTCTCCTACCCACCCACTACCCCCTCTTCTCCTACCCACCCACTCCCTCACTCCTCACTTCAACTTTCCCTCTACCCACTGCCCCCTCTTCTCCTACCCACCCACTCCCTCCCTCCTCACTTCAACTTTCCCTCTCCTCACTCCCTCCTCTTCTCCTACCCACCCTCTCCCTCCCTCCTCACTTCCAACTTTCCCTCTACCCACTCCATCCACTTCAACTTTCCCTCTACCCACTCCCTCCTCTTCTCCTACCCACCCACTCCCTCCCTCCTCAGTTCTACTTTCCCTCTTCCCACTCCCCCCTCTTCTCCTACCCACCCACTCCCCCTCTTCTCCTAACCACCCACTCCCCCCTCTTCTCCTACCCACCCACTACCCCCTCTTCTCCTACCCACCCACTCCCCCCTCTTCTCCTACCCACCCACTACCCCCTCTTCTCCTACCCACCCACTCCCTCACTCCTCACTTCAACTTTCCCTCTACCCACTGCCCCCTCTTCTCCTACCCACCCACTCCCTCCCTCCTCACTTCAACTTTCCCTCTCCCCACTTCCTCCTCTTCTCCTACCCACCCACTCCCTCCCTCCTCACTTCAACTTTCCCTCTCCCCACTCCCTCCTCTTCTCCTACCCACCCACTCCCTCCCTCCTCACTTCAACTTTCCCTCTCCCCACTGCCCCCTCTTCTCCTACCCACCCACTCCCTCCCTCCTCAGTTCTACTTTCCCTCTCCCACTCCCTCCTCTTCTCCTACCCACCCTCTCCCTCCCTCCTCACTTCAACTTTCCCTCTCCCCACTGCCCCCTCTTCTCCTACCCACCCACTCCCTCCCTCCTCACTTCAACTTTCCCTCTCCCCACTCACTCCTCTTCTCCTACCCACCCACTCCCTCCCTCCTCACTTCAACTTTCCCTCTCCCCACTGCCCCCTCTTCTCCTACCCACCCACTCCCTCCCTCCTCACTTCAACTTTCCCTCTCCCCACTCCCTCCTCTTCTCCTACCCACCCACTCCCTCCCTCCTCACTTCAACTTTCCCTCTCCCCACTGCCCCCTCTTCTCCTACCCACCCACTCCCTCCCTCCTCACTTCAACTTTCCCTCTCCCCACTGCCCCCTATTCTCCTACCCACCCACTCCCTCCCTCCTCACTTCAACTTTCCCTCTCCCCACTCCCTCCTCTTCTCCTACCCACCCACTCCCTCCCTCCTCACTTCAACTTTCCCTCTCCCCACTGCCCCCTCTTCTCCTACCCACCCACTCCCTCCCTCCTCACTTCAACTTTCCCTCTCCTCACTCCCTCCTCTTCTCCTACCCACCCACTCCCTCCCTCCTCACTTCAACTTTCCCTCTCCTCACTCCCTCCTCTTCTCCTACCCACCCACTCCCTCCCTCCTCACTTCAACTTTCCCTCTCCCCACTCCCTCCTCTTCTCCTACCCACCCACTCCCTCCCTCCTCACTTCAACTTTCCCTCTCCCCACTCCCTCCTCTTCTCCTACCCACCCACTCCCTCCCTCCTCACTTCAACTTTCCCTCTCCCCACTCCCTCCTCTTCTCCTACCCACCCACTCCCTCCCTCCTCACTTCAACTTTCCCTCTCCTCATTCCCTCCTCTTCTCCTACCCACCCTCTCCCTCCCTCCTCACTTCAACTTTCCCTCTACCCACTCCCTCCTCTTCTCCTACCCACCCACTCCCTCCCTCCTCACTTCAACTTTCCCTCTCCTCACTCCCTCCTCTTCTCCTACCCACCCACTCCCTAACTCCTCACTTCAACTTTCCCTCTCCCCACTCCCTCCTCTTCTCCTACCCACCCACTCCCTCCCTCCTCACTTCAACTTTCCCTCTCCCACTCCCTCCTCTTCTCCTACCCACCCACTCCCTAACTCCTCACTTCAACTTTCCCTCTCCCCACTCCCTCCTCTTCTCCTACCCACCCACTCCCTAACTCCTCACTTCAACTTTCCCTCTCCTCACTCCCTCCTCTTCTCCTACCCACCCACTCCCTCCCTCCTCACTTCAACTTTCCCTCTCCCCACTCCCTCCTCTTCTCCTACCCACCCACTCCCTCCCTCCTCACTTCAACTTTCCCTCTCCCACTCCCTCCTCTTCTCCTACCCACCCACTCCCTCGTTATGAACCAGCACAGCACAACAGATGTAGCACCATGTTCACTTTTTGGCACAGGGACTTAAATCTAAACTGCCTAACTTCCCAATTGATTATATGAATTCTGTTGTTAAATATATGACTTACGACAGTCACAGCCCAAAGAAGTTCCTGTAGATTGATGCTTGTCATAATTCATCAGAAGATAACTGTTTGAACTACAAACACTTACTACAGTTGCGCTCGTCAGAACTGTCCCCACAATCATTGTCGTAGTCACACTTCCATCTCTCAGGAATACACTGTCCATTTGTGCACTGGAAACTGTTCTCCGCACACGTCGCATAGGCTGAAGATGAGAATGAAGAGGTTTCACAATGCTTTTACCAATTCTATCACTAACACAGCAAGGGACACCGAAACACTCTGCCCAAACTTAAACTTCAGGTAGAAAGAAGCACTTATGGAATCAAACTTAAGTTAGAAAGTAGCACTTACGACAACAAAATCAAGGTAAAAAGTAGCACTTATGACAATAAACTTAAGGTAGAAAGTAGCACTTACGGCAACAAACTTCAAGTAGAAAGTAGCACTTATCGCAACAAACTTAAGGTCGAAAGTAGCACTTACAGAATAAACTTAAGTTAGAAAGAAGCACTTACGACAACAAACTTAAGGTAGAAAGTAGCACTTTTGGCAATAAACTTAAGGTAGAAAGTAGCACTTACGACAATCCACCTGATATCAAATGCTTACGACAATCTACCTCAGCAAGATATGGATCACTTACGACAATCTACTTCATCGCTGCCATCGGTGCAGTCGTTGTCGTTATCACACTGCCAGATGAGGGGGATACATCGGGAGTTTCGACACTTGAATCTATCCGCAGAACAGGTAGCTAGAAATATAGAGTATTGGGTAAATACAGATACCGTATTCCACGTAATAAGCGCCCAGGGCGCTCTCAAAATTAGAAAGTGTGGGCTCTTATTAGAATATTATTTTGGTGAAAAAAAATAGAGTTGAAAGATAAATTTCGTGGTTTATGCCGACAGCCTGAAATGTTTATATACGACAGATATATTTTTCCAGAATTTAATTGCCCATAATTAAGGTTGCATATAACACACGAGTGCGTATTATATGCGAATAAATAAGTCTTGTGTACATTGATCAGTCGGAAGGGGTGCTAATTGGGATTGTTCACTCGCCTATATATTAGCAAATATCGCCGTGGGCGCCTATTAGAGCGGGGCCCTTATCTCTTAGAAATTTATTTTGCATAAGTTATAAGTTAGATAAAACAATTACCCACGTGGTTTAATGAGACTAACACCCCTCAGTTTTATCCCTTGGGTTTTGGTTTTAAATCCCATTAAATCCCTCTGACAAGTTTTATGCTATACAAAGAGATGCAGTCCTCTGGATACGGAGAATGCACCACATCAACCGGAAGCTGTACTCACTGGTGGAGTTGTGGCTACAGATGCCCTGGTTGTTCACCTCGCCCGACTCACACTTGCACTGCTCGTCCCCGCTGGAGGTGAGGGAGTGGGACACGCCGTCCCCACACTTGCACGTCCGGTTGTGGTGAGACTTGTGGTCAGCTGGAGGGGGGCGTGGCATGCACAGCTGGGTGCAGCTGTTCAGTGTGCAGGCGCTGTTGGCTGCAGGAATAGAACCGTTCATTCACCAATATGTTTGTTAAGTGTTCAGAAAGAAGTAGGTGTGTGTGGGGGGGGAAAGATAGACTCCGCCTATGTCCTAGGTTTGCAATTACTCTGTAGTTCAGTGGGGCATGGGTGGCCCATTTGTCTAAGGCGCCGTAATTCGCTGTGCAGAGTTGTGTCCCTTGGGCACGCCAGAAACTTATGATTGTGGGTTTGAATCCCGGTTCGCCCCGATTATGTTTCTAGGTTTGTCAGCACCATACCCGTACTCGTGGGTTTCACCGAAGTGGTAAACGTCAGAGACCTGCATCACTTCGGGCTTTCCTCCCACATTAAGCTGACATGCTGCGATATAACTTGAATACTGTTAAAAGCGGCGTTAAACCCAACTCACTCACTCACTCACTCAATGTAGTTCAGTAATTCCTTAAGTTTGAGAGAGCAGCAGTTCAGAAGTTTCACGTTGGGAAAGTTTGTTTGCTTGTTTGTTTGTTAGTGTGTTTGTTTGTTGTTTAACGCCGCACTCAGCAATATTCCAGCTATATGACGGCGGTCTGTAAATAATCGAGTCGGGACCAGGCAATCCAGAGATTGACATCATGAACGTCAATCCATGCAATTGGCATATGATGACATGCCTCTTACGACAAGCAAAGTCACCTTTTACGGCAAGCTGAAGTGGTGGGGAGTTAGCTCACCTTGCTGAGAGAGAACTGACTGAAGTGAAGGGGAGATAGCTCACCTTGCTGAGACAGAATTGATGAAAAGTGTTTCGTAGATAGCTCACCTTGCTGAGAGAGAACTGACTGAAGTGGTGGGGAGTTAGTTCACCTAGCTGATAGAGAACTGACTGAAGTGGAGGGGAGTTATGCTTATGAGAGAGAATTGACCAAAAGTTGTGGGGAGATAGCTCACCTTGCTGAGAGAGAACTGACTGAAGTGGTGGGGAGTTAGTTCGCCAAGCTGAGAGAGAATTGACCAAAGGTTGTGGGGAGATAGCTCACCTTGCTGAGAGAGAACTGACTGAAGTGGTGGGGGGATAGCTCATCTTGCTGAGAGAGAATTGACTAAAAGTTGTGGGGAAATAGCTCACCTTGCTGAGAGAGAACTGACTGAAGTGATGGGGGGATAGCTCACCTCGCTGAGAGAGAATTGACTGAAGTGGTGGGGAGATAGCTCACCTAGCTGAGAGAGAAGTGACTAAAAGTTGTGGGGAAATAGCTCACCTTGCTGAGAGAACTGACTGAAGTGGTGGGGGATAGCTCACCTTGCTGAGAGAGAATTGACTGAAGTGGTGGGGAGATAGTTCACCTAGCTGAGAGAGAATTGACTAAAAGCTGTGGGGAGATAGCTCACCTAGCTGAGAGAGAACTGACTGAAGTGGTGGGGAGTTAGTTCACCTTGCTGAGAGAGAACTGACTTAGCTCACCTTGCTGAGAAAGAACTGACTTAGCTCACCTTGCTGAGAGGTGTGGGAGACGACCTTCAGGTCCAGGATGTTGGAAGGCAAGGACCCTCTCACCGCAGTGAGCCCCCAGCCATGCTCCTTGTCTGCCGTCAACACTGCGTCCCTGGACCAGTCCGCCCAGTAGATGTTGTTCTGGAATAATAGGGAGTTGGGTTAGACGTGGTACAGCGTTAGAAATTGGCACTTGTCCTGTAGTCCTTGCCAAACTGCCCAAAAGTTAAGGTATCATAAGGACCAGTAGATATTTTCCATTTTGAGGGTTTTGCTATATGTTATCATCATAAGAAATAGTGGACTAAAATCTTAGTTTCTACCGCTGTGGTATTAGGGAGTTGAACCCTTTAAACCACGCACTATATTGCCAAAATTGGCTCTAAGGTTAAAAAAATAATAGTCTTGGTTCTCAGAAAGTCTGCTGCATGTTTCGTTTTTATTTCCATTTTTCAAAAGAATACAAAAATCCAATACATAAAAACAATGCAATACAGTAGAGCACGCTGTACTTCCCTTGCACACTGATTTGCTATGCTTCTTGTGTAGTGGTAATGGCGGCAATTGGAGTTTGTATTCTTGGTTATGTAGGGAGGCCCTTTCCCAGGTTGATGGCACACAAATGTTTATTTGGTAACATACCAGTTTGAACAAGCCACAAAAAAGCAAAAAACACACCAAAAAAACAACAAGAGTTTGCCACTAACGTGGCTATATCCCCCGCCCCTGTTGCAGAATTTATGACATAATTAAATCTAAACAAACCCTAACCTTTTTTAACCGAGGTGAAACTAGTCATGGAAATTGTAAAAAAAAGAGTTTGGAACCTAAGTCACCAGTAGCAAAAGGCACCAGTTCAGCATGAACTTGACAGACCTACAAAGTTTGATGAAAAAATATTGAACGATTTCTGAGTTATGCTCCGGAAACGAATCGTGATGGATGGACGGACAGAGCCCGTTTCTATATCCCCCGCCAACTTTGTTGGGCGGGGGATAAAAAAAAAATGCCTGAGAACCAATTCTTTTGCTTTCCTCACCTTGTAGACCGCAATGGAGAAAGGATGAGGGGCATTCAGCATCCCCCGAACCAGCGTGCGGATGTTCTGGCCCTCCAGGTCAGACACAAACAGTTTGTGGAGACCAGCATCAGTCCAGAACAGCTGCTCCGAGGGCAAGTCAATGGCCAGGCCGTTGGGCCAGCGCACATTGGAGCCATTGACAATGGTCTGTACAGACGTGTTCGTGCCGTCCATCCAGGCTCGGGCGATCCGGGGGTTGGAGTAAGACCAGTCAGTCCAGTACATGTATCTGGTGGATCCAAACAAACATCTTACATGCTGCACTTGACAATGGTTGATTGGTTTGTTGTTTAACGCCGCACTCAGCAGTATTCCAGCTATGTGACGGTGGTCTGTAAATAATCGAGTCTGGACAAGACAATCCAGTGATTGATATCATAAGCATCGATCACGCAATTGGGATCGATGACAGGCTTCAACCAAGTCAGCGAGCCTGACCACCCGATCCCGTTAGTCGCCTCTTATGACAAGCATAGTTGCCTTTTACGACAAGCATGGGTTGCTGAAGACCTATCCTACTCCGGAATCTTCACGGGCCTCAGTTCTTACAAGAAGTAGGAGCTACTGTTGTGCCATGGAAGCCGTGACAATTTACACTTGTCAGAGGGGTACACAAAGTACGTGATCTAGTTCAACAGTTGTCAGACTTTCATTTTGTGGAAGCCTTGGTGGCTGAGTGGGGTTAGATTGCTGACCCGATCCCGTTGGTCGCCTCTTACGACAACCATTGTCGCCTTTTACGGCAAGCATGGGTTGCTGAAGACCTATTCTAATCCGGGTCTTCACAGGTCAGCAATGATTTAAAAGGTATTGATGGTTTATCACATTCATCAAAATTCAGATATTTCTTAATTCATTTAAGTTGGGGATATATGAACATATAGAAGGGGTAGAGTCTAACTTTTTTCCCCTGGGGCATATTTATCCAAGACCAATTCCATTTCAATCAGATGTTTTACTCCAGTACCCCTCTGTGGTAAAATCTGCGAACATCTCAATATCTGATTTCCATATCTCAAACAACAAAGTTAATCTTCCTGTTAATGTTAATTATAAAGGCTGACAATAATACCTGAAAACCCCACATATCCTTCATTTAGACTGAATGGTCAAAGTTTGCTCAGCGTTCTCCTGACGGAGGTGTCACCAGGTCTTCACTCAGAGAGTGAGTGAGTATGGTTTTACGCCGCTTTTAGCAATATCCCAGCAATATCACGGTGGGGGACACCAGAAATTGGTTTCACACATTGTACCCATTTCGGGAATCAAACCCAGGTCTTCGGCATGACAAGCAAACACTTTAACCACTAGGCTACCCGACCGCCCCCCAGAATCGGACAAGACATACCCATGATGAGGGTCAAGGACGAGAGCCCGGGGCCGTTCCAGCACGTCAGATCCCTTGTACAGAGTCCGTCTGAAGCGTCCATTGGTACGGACGACGGAGATGCTGTGGTTTTCGGAGTCCACCCAGAACAGGGTGTGGGCTGTCCAGTCCAGTGCTAGTGCCTCCACGGTGTACAAGTCTCTCAGAACCACCGGCGACACAGTCTGGTTGCCGTTCAGGCACAAGTGCTGGAACAAAAACATGGTTTCAATATCTGGCGCCATAGAAAAAAGAAGTACGAAACATTTCCCTCTGACATTCAATCCTCGAATCAGTTCTTACAGTTAGTTGGTTTAGTTGGTTTGTTGTTTAACGCCGCACTCAGCAATATTACGACTATATGATGGCGGTGAGCCCAACCAGGATCCGATGATTCGGGGTTCGAATCCCAGATTTGCTCTGCTGTCCTTGGTCTGTCAGCACCAGACAGTTGCTTGTGACTTACATTGATTCTTTTCAGCGATATGTCGGCCCAGAACAAACAGTTATGGGCATAGTCGAACTCCACCGCAGTCACGTGCTCAATCCCCTGACTAACGATGGTTTCGAAGTGGTTGTCTTCAAGGTTGATCATGTTAATGCAGGACCTATTTGTGAAAAGGAGAAACTCCTTCCTCTCTGAAACAGAAAGCAACAATGAGTTCCATTCATAAAAAAATAACAGAATTGTTCTCAGGCAATATTTTTTGAAAATATAGTCCAGCCAGGCGGTATTCTGTAGGTGTACCAAAATAACTTACCTCTGATAGGGCAGGAATATCTGAGGGGAGCAAATCTGTGTTCATCCCCGTCACGACAGGTGTCCCCAGCGACCTTCCGGTACCTGAAGAAACAATAGGTGGTGGGGAGGTGAAATGGGGTTTAACATCGCGACCAAGATTATTGCACTTATATAGTGACGTGCATGTACGTGTGTGTGTTTGTGTGGCTGCTTGTTCTAGTTCGGACTGATGCCGATTTATAGTACTAGCTCACTGAGATACCAGTTTAACATGAATACCCCCCTCAGACACAGTATACTGACTCCGAGCCGACCAGTCCTTGTTTTAGCCCCTTAATGCCGAGCCCCAGACAGGGTAACAACAAGTACCATCTTTTTAACGTCTTTTGGTATGACCAGGCCGGGGATCAAACCCCGGACCTTCCTCTCTCCAGTGGATGTTCTACCACGGAGGCGGTAAACCCCTGGTAAAGCGATGTCACTAAAGCGATGTCACTAAAGTGAGTGAGTGAGTGAGTGAGTGAGTGAGTGAGTGAGTGAGGCAGTGAGTGAGTGAGTGAGGCAGTGAGTGAGTGAGTGAGTGAGGCAGTGAGTGAGGCAGTGAGTGAGTGAGGTAGTGAGTGAGTGAGTGAGGCAGTGAGTGAGTGAGTGAGGCAGTGAGTGAGTGAGTGAGTGAGGCAGTGAGTGAGTGAGTGAGGCAGTGAGTGAGTGAGTGAGTGAGTGAGTGAGGCAGTGAGTGAGTGAGTGAGGCAGTGAGTGAGTGAGTGAGGCAGTGAGTGAGTGAGTGAGTGAGTGAGTGAGGCAGTGAGTGAGTGAGTGAGGCAGTGAGTGAGTGAGTGAGGCAGTGAGTGAGTGAGGCAGTGAGTGAGTGAGTGAGGCAGTGAGTGAGTGAGTGAGTGAGGCAGAGAGTGAGAGAGTGAGTGAGTGAGTGAGGCAGTGAGTGAGTGAGTGAGGCAGTGAGTGAGTGAGTGAGTGAGTGAGTACAGACCCGCGGGTGTAGGGGTAGTAGGTAGTTGGAGGGCAAGGGCTGGGCACATGGTGGATGTCGGCCGCGTTCACGTGTTGGTCCTGGATGCAGTCGTACGACATGTTTCTCTGGATGAAGCCGAAGTCACTGAAACAAACACAGGCAGGGTTAGGTGAATGTGCAGGGAAATCTTTCTTCTTTCTTCTTTATAGTGAACAAGCACTGGATACTTGTAACGTATTCTGTCTGGGATCTCCACAGACATTCAGAGTACTGAGGATCTATTCTGTCTGGGATCTCCACAGACATTCAGAGTACTGGGGATCTATTCTGTCTGGGATCTCCACAGACATTCAGAGTACTGGGGATCTATTCTGTCTGGGATCTCCACAGACATTCAGAGTACTTGGGATCTATTCTGTCTGGGATCTCCACAGACATTCAGAGTACTTGGGATCTATTCTGTCTGGGATCTCCACGGACATTCAGAGTACTGGGGATCTATTCTGTCTGGGATCTCCACGGACATTCAGAGTACTGGGGATCTATTCTGTCTGGGATCTCCAAGGACATTCAGAGTACTGAGGATCTATTCTGTCTGGGATCTCCACAGACATTCAGAGTACTGGGGATCTATTCTGTCTGGGATCTCCACGGACATTCAGAGTACTGGGGATCTATTCTGTCTGGGATCTCCAAGGACATTCAGAGTACTGAGGATCTATTCTGTCTGGGATCTCCACGGACATTCAGAGTACTGGGGATCTATTCTGTCTGGGATCTCCAAGGACATTCAGAGTACTGAGGATCTATTCTGTCTGGGATCTCCACAGACATTCAGAGTACTGGGGATCTATTCTGTCTGGGATCTCCGCAGGCATTCAGAGTACAGGGGATCTATTCTGTCTGGGATCTCCACAGACATTCAGAGTACTGAGGATCTATTCTGTCTGGGATCTCCACAGACATTCAGAGTACTGAGGATCTATTCTGTCTGGGATCTCCACAGACATTCAGAGTACTGGGGATCTATTCTGTCTGGGTTCTCCGCAGACATTCACGTTATTGGGGATTTATTCTCCTTGGGTTCCCCATGGACATTCAGAGTACTGACCATTCATAGTCCATTCTGGTGCAGGGACAGTTCTCGAGGCGGATCTCTTGTTCATAGTCATAACCATTGTAGCACACAGTCTGCTTGATCCGCCTGCGGTACTGTGTGCGGCGGCCAAGCAGGCAGCCCTTGGTGTCGTTGACCATCGTGAAGGACCACATCTTGTAGGCGTCGTCTTTACACTTCGATTCTACAACAAAGGATGTATCAGCATGAGAGTAACCTGGACCAGTACCCCGAGAGTTTTTGTGAAGGATTAGTGACACGCAGTCTGACAACCAATCCATTCTAGCAGACACTTACAACATGCACAGGTAACAAGGGACTATCCATTTTAGCAGACCCTTACAACATGCACAGGTTACAAGGGACTATCCATTTTAGCAGACCCTTACAACATGCACAGGCTACAAGGGACCAATCCATTTTAGCAGACCCTTACAACATGCACAGGTTACAAGGGACGATCTAGTTTAGCAGACCCTTACAACATGCACAGGTTACAAGGGACGATCTAGTTTAGCAGACCCTTACAACATGCACAAGTTACAAGGGACGATCTATTTTAGCAGACCCTTACAACATGCACAGGTTACAAGGGACGATCCATTCTAACAGACCCTTACAACATGCACAGGTTACAAGGAACGATCCATTCTAACAGACCCTTACAACATGCACAGGTTACAAGGAACGATCCATTTTAGCAGACCCTTACAACATGCACAGGTTACAAGGAACGATCCATTCTAACAGACCCTTACAACATGCACAGGCTACAAGGGACCGATCCATTTTAGCAGACCTTACAACATGCACAGGTTACAAGGGACGATCCATTCTAACAGACCCTTACAACATGCACAGGTTACAAGGGACTATCTCGTTTAGCAGACCCTTACAACATGCACAAGTTACAAGGAACGATCTAGTTTAGCAGACCTTACAACATGCACAGGTTACAAGGAACGATCCATTCTAACAGACCCTTACAACATGCACAGGTTACAAGGGACGATCCATTCTAGCAGACCCTTACAACATGCACAGGTTACAAGGGACGATCTATTTTAGCAGACCCTTACAACATGCACAGGTTACAAGGGACGATCCATTTTAGCAGACCTTACAACATGCACAGGTTACAAGGGACGATCCATTTTAGCAGACCCTTACAACATGCACAAGTTACAAGGGACGATCTAGTTTAGCAGACCTTACAACATGCACAGGTTACAAGGGACGATCCATTCTAACAGACCCTTACAACATGCACAGGTTACAAGGGACGATCTAGTTTAGCAGACCCTTACAACATGCACAGGTTACAAGGGACGATCCATTCTAACAGACCCTTACAACATGCACAGGTTACAAGGGACGATCCATTCTAACAGACCCTTACAACATGCACAGGTTACAAGGGACGATCCATTCTAACAGACACTTACAACATGCACAGGTTACAAGGGACGATCCATTTTAGCAGACCCTTACAACATGCACAGGTTACAAGGAACGATCCATTTTAGCAGACACTTACAACATGCACAGGTTACAAGGAACGATCTAGTTTAGCAGACCCTTACAACATGCACAGGTTACAAAGGACGATCTAGTTTAGCAGACCCTTACAACATGCACAGGCTACAAGGAACGATCCATTTTAGCAGACACTTACAACATGCACAGGCTACAAGGGACAATCCATTTTAGCAGACCCTTACAACATGGACAGGTTACAAGGGACGATCCATTTTAGCAGACCCTTACAACATGCACAGGTTACAAGGAACAATCCATTTTAGCAGACCCTTACAACATGCACAGGTTACAAGGGACCGATCCATTTTAGCAGACCCTTACAACATGCACAGGCTACAAGGAACGATCCATTTTAGCAGACCCTTACAACATGCACAGGTTACAAGGGACCGATCCATTTTAGCAGACCCTTACAACATGCACAGGCTACAAGGAACGATCCATTTTAGCAGACCCTTACAACATGCACAGGTTACAAGGGACCGATCCATTTTAGCAGACCCTTACAACATGCACAGGCTACAAGGAACGATCCATTTTAGCAGACCCTTACAACATGCACAGGCTACAAGGAACGATCCATTTTAGCAGACCCTTACAACATGCACAGGTTACAAGGGACAATCTAGTTTAGCAGACCCTTACAAGATGCACAGCAGTGTTAGAAATTGGCAACAGTTCTGTAGTCTTTGCCAAACTGCCCAATAGTTAAGGTATCATAAGGACCAGTAGAAATTTACCCTTTTTTAGGGTTTTGCAATGTGTTATCATTATAAGGACTAGTGGACTAAAAGTGTGAGTTTCTATCACTGCACTGGGGACCAATTCTAATCTATTGTACTTCAAATGAGCACAGGTATGGTGATCTATATTTTTTTCTACTTTTCATTTTTTTTAGGGTTGGATGAAAATGTAAACATGGTAAAGCATTTTGTAAACAGTTTCATCTTAACGGCGTACTCACTCAGAACATTGGTCATGTTGAGCTGGCTGATGAGCCAACTGTGACGTCCCGTGTGCGATCCAAACACAGAAAACACAGTAGTTGCCTCCCCTGGTTCGGTGAGAATGCCGTAGATACGGATGGATGTATTCGTGAACTTCTTGGCTATCCAGTTGCTGCCTTCGTCAACCGAATAGCTGGAGGAGACAATCTCCGTACATAAGGTACGTAAAACACTCCGTGCTTCACATGGTTCGCCCTTAACATATTCCCTCTCCGTTTTTCTATCAGGTTTGTTATGCCTTATTCTCCACATACTATATAACGGTCAATGAATCACCAACAACGTTAACCAAAGTTAGGCCACAAGCGCAAAAACATTTAGGGCTCGCCCGTCAGTTGGTTGGTTGGTTTGTTGTTTAACGCCGCACTCAGCAATATTCCAGCTATATGACAGCAGTCTGTAAATAATCGAGTCTGGACCAGACAATCCAGTGATTGAATCATGAGCATCAATCCATGCAATTGGGATTGATGACATGCATCAACCAAGACAGCGAGCCTGACCACCCGATCCCGTTAGTCGCCTTTTACGACAAGCTGATCACCTTTTACGGCAAGCATGGGTTGGTGAAGACCTATTCTACCCCGGAATCTTCACGGGTTTCGTCCGTCAGAAAACTTGGCCAACTTCAATACCTGCTGGGAGTCCGAGTCAGAATGTTTGTTTGTTTGTTTGTTTTGTTTGTTTGTCATGTTTGTTTAACGCCACAATCAGCAATATTCCAGCTATATGACAACGATCTGTGATACGAGAAGTTATATGTTAAAAATACATATATTTAGAATAAATAAATAAAAACCTGATGGACAGTACAATAACTGGAATATCACAGATTAATATTTAAAACTAGCATACAACCATAAAAAGATATCACTATATGTAACAATACATTATAAAAAAGGGCTATAGATTGCCAGCAGCTGAAGGTAGATCACCATGCTAGGGACCATGGGTGGGGGGGGGGTTGGTTGGTTGGTTGTTTAACGCCGCACTCAGCAATATTCCAGCTATATGACGGCAGTCTGTAAATAATCCAGTGATTAATATCATGAGCATCGATCCACGCAATTGGGATCGATGACATGTATCTACCATTACCAAGTCAGCGAGCCTGACCACCTGATCCCGTTAGTCGCCTCTTACGACAAGCGTAGTCACCCTTTACGGCAAGCATGGGTTGGTGAAGACCTATTCTACCCCTGATCTTCACGGGTCAGGGACCATGGGGACTTACAGTACTTGAGCTTCCTGCATGGACCCCAGCAGGATCTACATCCTCCCTTCAAGTGTTGGCGATTATTGTCAAATGTAGCCAAAGTTAAATGAACACATATTATACGATTAAAAATGTGGCAGGAAAAAATAACTCCGATTGTTGTGGTCTTACAGTAAATAATAGAGTCTGGACCAGACAATCCAGTGATTGATATCATGAGCATCGATCCACGCAACTGGGATCCGATGACATGCATGAACCAAGTCAGTGAGCCTGACCACCCGATCCCGTTAGTCGCCTCTTACGACAAGCATCGTCGCTTTTTACGGCAAGCATGGGTTGCTGAAGACCTCTACACATGCTAGGTGAGGTGAGGTGAAATTGGGTTTAACGTCGCGTCCAAGATTATTGCACTTATATAACGACGTGCATGCACGTGTGTGTGGGGCTGCTTGTACTAGTCCGGACTGATGCCGATTTATAGTACTAGCTCACTGAGATACCATGCCGCAGTTTAACATGAATACCGCACTCAGACACAGAATACTGACTCCGAGCCGACCAGTCCTTTGTTTAGCCCCTTTATGCCGAGCGCCAGACAGGGTAAGAACCATCTTTTAACGTTTTTGGTATGACGCGGCCGGGGATCAAACCCCGGACCTTCCGCTCTCTGGGGACGCTTTACCACTTGACCACGGAGGCCGTCTACACATACTAGGAACTATTATGGACTTACTACACGGTGTCCGTGACATCATACTGTTTGGCTGACAGCAGTATCCCGCCGTGGTCAGCGAAGGTGTACAGGTACTCCCCATGCAACACCTGTAACCAGGGCAACCAAGAGACCATTTTTATACAACTTAAGGAAGCCTATACACATTTACAGTGTTTTTTTCTGTTTTGTCTTTTTTTTATGCCACTCAGCAATATTCCAGCTAAATGATAATGGTTTGTTAATAAGTCTGGACTAGACAATCCAGTGATTGATGTGATGAGCATCGATTTACACAATTGGGATATGATGACATACATCAATCAAGTCAGTGAGCATGACCACCTGATCCTGTTAGTCACCTCTTACGACAAGCTTAGTCGCCTTTTACGACAAGCATGGGTTAAAATAATATTTCAGTCATATCACAAACAGTCAGCTTGAGGTGGGAGCAAAGCCTAAATTGATGCAAACCTTGAAACGTGGGATACAAAACACATGGTCATTTTTTGTGGCATGTATAAGGGATGCAACTCTGGATAGTGCATCATAATCCCTTCTCACCCATGACAAGGTGTATTTCAGTTAAATCCGAGCAATTATCCCTGTAGTTTCCCGATTCCCGATGGTTAATTCTGACTCGATCGCCGAATGACGAGGGCGACGCCATGTTTGTTTATCAACAGTGAAAGTAGTCCCTACTTGACCTTTGATATTTGCATCTCTATCCGTATATGACCCCAACGGATATCGTTTTTATCCATTGGCTTTATCCTGCCGAGAAACCCACCCATTATATGATAAAAAATGGTATTTGAGCTATGCAGACAGAAGGATGGATGGACAGCACCCATTCATTTACGTCCCCTCCCATTTCATGGCGGGGAATAAAATCAATCCTTCGTACCTGCGTCCATGTGTATCCTGCATCGGAGGACACGAACACGTTGGGGTTGTGTTTGATCTTGGTGCCGATGACCCCTGATGCGATGATGATCCCCGGGGCGGACTTGCGAGACATGATGAGAGGGGTGCGGCTGCTGGGATAGAAGCGATGCAGCTGCTGGGTCACGTGGAGCGAGCAGTTCGTCAGCTGAAGGCGGAGAAACACACAGGTTGAAACTAAAAGTTCAAGACAGGCAAATTGGGAACAAAACTTACTTACGATTATCGGATTCTTTAAACAGTGGGTTACTGTGATTTCAAACCTCTGATTGACCAATCAAAAGCAAGAGATTTCGAACTTTATGACAGAATGTACTACAAAATAGTAAAGCGATCATGCATACCAAGTTTAATCAAATTCCAAACACAATTTCAACTTATCATGTACACAAGCCATAGGAGGTAGAGCCGATACGAGTATGTGGTTTCTAAATTATGTCATAAGCAAGTGGATAAGAAAACCAAATGCAGCGGCTGACAAATTCACATTCACACATAAAGCGGGCCCCTTTACAGAGGACTAATACAATAAATAAATACAATGAGAAACAGGAAAACAAAATCAAGCAGGGAATAATGATGACAGATGTGTTGCATTATTTGAATTAACACACCCATTTTATCAGCATTTGTTTGTTTGTTGTCTACACTTTCAGCAATATTACAGCTATATGACGGCAGTCATGAAAATAATCAAGTCTGGACAAGACAAGTGATTGACATCATGACCATCGATCAAGGCAATTAGGATATGACATGCATCAACCAAGTCAGCAAGCATGACCGCCCGATCCCGTTAGTCGCTTCCTACAACCAGCACAGGTTGCTGAAGACCAATTCTAACCTTAATGATCACACAGCCAAAGAGACAATGAGTTGGCATGAATGAAAGTAAGTTAATTTGACCAAACCTGGCCACCAATCAACTTAGTCGCTTCCTACAACCAGCACAGGTTACTGGTGACCAGTTTTATCCCATCTTCCCGAGACAAGGGAATTAACTGACTATAAAAATCCAGTTTCCACCCTTGCTGATCCAGGCTGCAATTATTGAGTTACATTTTGGCTGGACTAAGGAGTCTATGCATACTCCAATCAAAATCGCGTAACTAACTAGACATCTGGTTCGTAAACAACATTGATTTAAACGTGCAGATTTCAGTCGACTGCAGGATTTGCAAAGCATGTGTACCGCCAAGTGGGCGTCGACAGATATTCTGCAAATTCTTTCATGTTTTTAATCAAGGTGCTCACATGATTTAATGCACTTCTCGGGGTAAAACCTGTTTCATAACACAGATCTTGACTATCGAGCAGATTGTCTTGACTTGGTGCCACAGTTTGGTTTGAAGCAAATGCAAGTGATATGAGAGATGGAATCTGATTGGTCAATAGGAGGAAGATAGAAGGGACATAACTTGTTTTAGCCACTGGTGGTGCTACGATCGAGCCCAGAATTTCCAGCCTAGTTCGGCAAGGGTGGAAACTGGACTTTAACAGTCAGTTAACGCCCTTGCCTCAGGAAGATGGTTCTAACCAGGAATCTACGCACTTATCACATGCTGAGTTGACCATGCCCATGATGCATACACATATGCTCTTAAACTTTTTAGAATTACTTAGAATTTTTTTTTACTTAAAAACGGAGAAAACAGGTTTTTTTCAGTATTTGTTCTCTTTTTCTCATCCCCCCGATAAGCTGATTGCAGCTTATGCAATTGATCCATGCAATTGGGATACGATGACATGCATCAACCAAGTTAGTGAACCTGACCACCTAATCGCCTCTTACGACAAGCATAATCGCATAACATAAAAATTGAGTGAGTGAGTATGGTTTTACGCCGCTTTTAGCAATATTCCAGCAATATGACGGCGGGGGACACCAGAAATGGGCTTCACACATTGTACCTATGTCGGGAGTCAAACCGAGGTCTTCAGCGTGACATTCAACTTTTTCTGGAGCTTTATACAGCTATCTCATACTTCATTGAACTAATACCCTTCTTTCCTCTGCGATCTGATCCTGTTATCGAGATCCAATATCTTAAACAGATTCCCTGGTCCCGACTGCCTCATAGGGTGGGGCAATACACCAACTGTTCGAGCTGATACGTATCACGATACTTGCATGTGCTCAGCCTCATATCTGTGGCGAGTTAGCCATGTTTTTCATAGACAGGAAGGCCAAATACCTGGCACACTGATGATTTACAGTTGGCAGTGTCATGTATGGCGCAATGGATGAAAATATTTACGTTTTCACAACTCATTTTCACTAGTAATTAGTGTTGGTGTAACATTTAATAAATGATACATTTAAAGTAAGAATTGATTTTTTTTACTTAGTGTGCGATTGTGATCGATACTTTAATTGAGAAGTCAAAAATCGTGAGCCACCGACGTATCGGTGTATTGCCCAACTACTACTGCCTTACAATGTAAACACATACAAATTCAACAGATTATATTGAAATCAAGATAAAACTACCGAGCTCTATATCAAACCTTGGAGTGAGTGAATGAGTTTGGACACCACTTTAACGCTTAGAGCAAAATTCCAGTAAAAACAGTCGGACCCTGTTATTTCATTAGAGCATTATTCCAGTAAAAACAGTCGAACCCTGTTATTTCATTAGAGCATTATTCCAGTAAAAACAGTCGAACCCTGTTATTTCATTAGAGCATTATTCCAGTAAAAACAGTCGGACCCTGTTATTTCATTAGAGCATTATTCCAGTAAAAACAGTCGAACCCTGTTATTTCATTAGAGCATTATTCCAGTAAAAACAGTCGAACCCCTGTTATTTCATTAGAGCAATATTCCAGTAAAAACAGTCGAAACCCTGTTATTTCATTAGAGCATTATTCCAGTAAAAACAGTCGGACCCTGTTATTTCATTAGAGCATTATTCCAGTAAAAACAGTCGAACCCTGTTATTTCATTAGAGCATTATTCCAGTAAAAACAGTCGAACCCCTGTTATTTCATTAGAGCAATATTCCAGTAAAAACAGTCGAAACCCTGTTATTTCATTAGAGCATTATTCCAGCAAAAACAGTCGAAACCCTGTTATTTCATTAGAGCATTATTCCAGTAAAAACAGTCGGACCCTGTTATTTCATTAGAGCATTATCCCAGTAAAAACAGTCGAACCCCTGTTATTTCATTAGAGCAATATTCCAGTAAAAACAGTCGAAACCCTGTTATTTCATTAGAGCATTATTCCAGTAAAAACAGTCGAAACCCTGTTATTTCATTAGAGCATTATTCCAGTAAAAACAGTCGGACCCTGTTATTTCATTAGAGCATTATTCCAGTAAAAACAGTCGGACCCTGTTATTTCATTAGAGCAATATTCCAGTAAAAACAGTCGAAACCCTGTTATTTCATTAGAGCATTATTCCAGTAAAAACAGTCGGACCCTGTTATTTCATTAGAGCATTATTCCAGTAAAAACAGTCGAACCCCTGTTATTTCATTAGAGCAATATTCCAGTAAAAACAGTCGAAACCCTGTTATTTCATTAGAGCATTATTCCAGTAAAAACAGTCGAAACCCTGTTATTTCATTAGAGCATTATTCCAGTAAAAACAGTCGGACCCTGTTATTTCATTAGAGCATTATTCCAGTAAAAACAGTCGAACCCCTGTTATTTCATTAGAGCAATATTCCAGTAAAAACAGTCGAAACCCTGTTATTTCATTAGAGCATTATTCCAGTAAAAACAGTCGAAACCCTGTTATTTCATTAGAGCATTATTCCAGTAAAAACAGTCGGACCCTGTTATTTCATTAGAGCATTATTCCAGTAAAAACAGTCGGACCCTGTTATTTCATTAGAGCATTATTCCAGTAAAAACAGTCGAAC
The DNA here is from genome assembly GCF_023055435.1 of Haliotis rufescens. Classification (NCBI taxonomy): domain Eukaryota; kingdom Metazoa; phylum Mollusca; class Gastropoda; order Lepetellida; family Haliotidae; genus Haliotis; species Haliotis rufescens. The sequence continues at coordinate 9,721,397 of NW_025963868.1, read as the reverse complement.
CCTGTTATTTCATTAGAGCATTATTCCAGTAAAAACAGTCGGACCCTGTTATTTCATTAGAGCATTATTCCAGTAAAAACAGTCGGACCCTGTTATTTCATTAGAGCATTATTCCAGTAAAAACAGTCGGACCCCTGTTATTTCATTAGAGCATTATTCCAGTAAAAACAGTCGAACCCTGTTATTTCATTAGAGCATTATTCCAGTAAAAACAGTCGGACCCTGTTATTTCATTAGAGCATTATTCCAGTAAAAACAGTCGGACCCTGTTATTTCATTAGAGCATTATTCCAGTAAAAACAGTCGGACCCTGTTATTTCATTAGAGCATTATTCCAGTAAAAACAGTCGAACCCCTGTTATTTCATTAGAGCAATATTCCAGTAAAAACAGTCGAAACCCTGTTATTTCATTAGAGCATTATTCCAGTAAAAACAGTCGAAACCCTGTTATTTCATTAGAGCATTATTCCAGTAAAAACAGTCGGACCCTGTTATTTCATTAGAGCATTATTCCAGTAAAAACAGTCGGACCCTGTTATTTCATTAGAGCATTATTCCAGTAAAAACAGTCGAACCCTGTTATTTCATTAGAGCATTATTCCAGTAAAAACAGTCGGACCCTGTTATTTCATTAGAGCATTATTCCAGTAAAAACAGTCGGACCCTGTTATTTCATTAGAGCATTATTCCAGTAAAAACAGTCGGACCCTGTTATTTCATTAGAGCATTATTCCAGTAAAAACAGTCGAACCCCTGTTATTTCATTAGAGCAATATTCCAGTAAAAACAGTCGAAACCCTGTTATTTCATTAGAGCATTATTCCAGTAAAAACAGTCGAACCCCTGTTATTTCATTAGAGCAATATTCCAGTAAAAACAGTCGAAACCCTGTTATTTCATTAGAGCATTATTCCAGTAAAAACAGTCGGACCCTGTTATTTCATTAGAGCATTATTCCAGTAAAAACAGTCGGACCCTGTTATTTCATTAGAGCATTATTCCAGTAAAAACAGTCGGACCCTGTTATTTCATTAGAGCATTATTCCAGTAAAAACAGTCGGACCCTGTTATTTCATTAGAGCATTATTCCAGTAAAAACAGTCGCACCCTGTTATTTCATTAGAGCATTATTCCAGTAAAAACAGTCGAACCCTGTTATTTCATTAGAGCATTATTCCAGTAAAAACAGTCGGACCCTGTTATTTCATTAGAGCATTATTCCAGTAAAAACAGTCGGACCCTGTTATTTCATTAGAGCATTATTCCAGTAAAAACAGTCGGACCCTGTTATTTCATTAGAGCATTATTCCAGTAAAAACAGTCGGACCCTGTTATTTCATTAGAGCATTATTCCAGTAAAAACAGTCGCACCCTGTTATTTCATTAGAGCAATATTCCAGTAAAAACAGTCGGACCCTGTTATTTCATTAGAGCATTATTCCAGTAAAAACAGTCGCACCCTGTTATTTCATTAGAGCATTATTCCAGTAAAAACAGTCGCACCCTGTTATTTCATTAGAGCATTATTCCAGTAAAAACAGTCGGACCCTGTTATTTCATTAGAGCATTATTCCAGTAAAAACAGTCGGACCCTGTTATTTCATTAGAGCATTATTCCAGTAAAAACAGTCGGACCCTGTTATTTCATTAGAGCATTATTCCAGTAAAAACAGTCGGACCCTGTTATTTCATTAGAGCATTATTCCAGTAAAAACAGTCGCACCCTGTTATTTCATTAGAGCATTATTCCAGTAAAAACAGTCGGACCCTGTTATTTCATTAGAGCAATATTCCAGTAAAAACAGTCGCACCCTGTTATTTCATTAGAGCATTATTCCAGTAAAAACAGTCGCACCCTGTTATTTCATTAGAGCATTATTCCAGTAAAAACAGTCGGACCCTGTTATTTCATTAGAGCATTATTCCAGTAAAAACAGTCGGACCCTGTTATTTCATTAGAGCATTATTCCAGTAAAAACAGTCGGACCCTGTTATTTCATTAGAGCAATATTCCAGTAAAAACAGTCGGACCCTGTTATTTCATTAGAGCAATATTCCAGTAAAAACAGTCGGACCCTGTTATTTCATTAGAGCATTATTCCAGTAAAAACAGTCGGACCCTGTTATTTCATTAGAGCAATATTCCAGTAAAAACAGTCGGACCCTGTTATTTCATTAGAGCAATATTCCAGTAAAAACAGTCGGACCCTGTTATTTCATTAGAGCATTATTCCAGTAAAAACAGTCGGACCCTGTTATTTCATTAGAGCAATATTCCAGTAAAAACAGTCGGACCCTGTTATTTCATTAGAGCAATATTCCAGTAAAAACAGTCGGACCCTGTTATTTCATTAGAGCAATATTCCAGTAAAAACAGTCGGACCCTGTTATTTCATTAGAGCATTATTCCAGTAAAAACAGTCGGACCCTGTTATTTCATTAGAGCAATATTCCAGTAAAAACAGTCGGACCCTGTTATTTCATTAGAGCATTATTCCAGTAAAAACAGTCGGACCCTGTTATTTCATTAGAGCATTATTCCAGTAAAAACAGTCGGACCCTGTTATTTCATTAGAGCATTATTCCAGTAAAAACAGTCAGACCCTGTTATTTCATTAGAGCAATATTCCAGTAAAAACAGTCGGACCCTGTTATTTCATTAGAGCATTATTCCAGTAAAAACAGTCGGACCCTGTTATTTCATTAGAGCAATATTCCAGTAAAAACAGTCGGACCCTGTTATTTCATTAGAGCATTATTCCAGTAAAAACAGTCGGACCCTGTTATTTCATTAGAGCATTATTCCAGTAAAAACAGTCGGACCCTGTTATTTCATTAGAGCATTATTCCAGTAAAAACAGTCGGACCCTGTTATTTCATTAGAGCAATATTCCAGTAAAAACAGTCGGACCCTGTTATTTCATTAGAGCATTATTCCAGTAAAAACAGTCGGACCCTGTTATTTCATTAGAGCATTATTCCAGTAAAAACAGTCGGACCCTGTTATTTCATTAGAGCATTATTCCAGTAAAAACAGTCGGACCCTGTTATTTCATTAGAGCATTATTCCAGTAAAAACAGTCGGACCCTGTTATTTCATTAGAGCATTATTCCAGTAAAAACAGTCGCACCCTGTTATTTCATTAGAGCATTATTCCAGTAAAAACAGTCGCACCCTGTTATTTCATTAGAGCATTATTCCAGTAAAAACAGTCGCACCCTGTTATTTCATTAGAGCAATATTCCAGTAAAAACAGTCGAACCCTGTTATTTCATTAGAGCAATATTCCAGTAAAAACAGTCGGACCCTGTTATTTCATTAGAGCAATATTCCAGTAAAAACAGTCGGACCCTGTTATTTCATTAGAGCATTATTCCAGTAAAAACAGTCGGACCCTGTTATTTCATTAGAGCATTATTCCAGTAAAAACAGTCGGACCCTGTTATTTCATTAGAGCATTATTCCAGTAAAAACAGTCGGACCCTGTTATTTCATTAGAGCAATATTCCAGTAAAAACAGTCGGACCCTGTTATTTCATTAGAGCATTATTCCAGTAAAAACAGTCGGACCCTGTTATTTCATTAGAGCATTATTCCAGTAAAAACAGTCGGACCCTGTTATTTCATTAGAGCATTATTCCAGTAAAAACAGTCGGACCCTGTTATTTCATTAGAGCATTATTCCAGTAAAAACAGTCGCACCCTGTTATTTCATTAGAGCATTATTCCAGTAAAAACAGTCGGACCCTGTTATTTCATTAGAGCATTATTCCAGTAAAAACAGTCGCACCCTGTTATTTCATTAGAGCATTATTCCAGTAAAAACAGTCGCACCCTGTTATTTCATTAGAGCATTATTCCAGTAAAAACAGTCGCACCCTGTTATTTCATTAGAGCATTATTCCAGTAAAAACAGTCGGACCCTGTTATTTCAATAGAGCATTATTCCAGTAAAAACAGTCGGACCCTGTTATTTCATTAGAGCATTATTCCAGTAAAAACAGTCGGACCCTGTTATTTCATTAGAGCATTATTCCAGTAAAAACAGTCGGACCCTGTTATTTCATTAGAGCATTATTCCAGTAAAAACAGTCGGACCCTGTTATTTCATTAGAGCAATATTCCAGTAAAAACAGTCGGACCCTGTTATTTCATTAGAGCATTATTCCAGTAAAAACAGTCGGACCCTGTTATTTCATTAGAGCATTATTCCAGTAAAAACAGTCGCACCCTGTTATTTCATTAGAGCATTATTCCAGTAAAAACAGTCGCACCCTGTTATTTCATTAGAGCATTATTCCAGTAAAAACAGTCGGACCCTGTTATTTCATTAGAGCAATATTCCAGTAAAAACAGTCGGACCCTGTTATTTCATTAGAGCATTATTCCAGTAAAAACAGTCGGACCCTGTTATTTCATTAGAGCATTATTCCAGTAAAAACAGTCGAACCCTGTTATTTCATTAGAGCATTATTCCAGTAAAAACAGTCGGACCCTGTTATTTCATTAGAGCAATATTCCAGTAAAAACAGTCGGACCCTGTTATTTCATTAGAGCATTATTCCAGTAAAAACAGTCGCACCCTGTTATTTCAAGCCTAACCGGACTGTGTAGTAACTACAAGCTATCACAAAAGTTATCAATCATTGCTGACAAGATACATTTCAGTTTGTCATGGCATACACGTGTTGTGTTCTTAATTACCCGTGGATGCAGTCGTAGAGCTATGAATCTATTTAACTGTTTCTTGACCTATCTGCTTGTCCACGCTTCGTTATATGTCAAAGTTACAACAAGGCAGCCTTTGAAATTGGCACTAGTCCTGAGTCTTTGCCAAACAGCCCAATAGTTAAGGTATCATAAGGACTAGTAGAAATTTGACCTTCTTTAAAGGGCAAGTTCACCCGGAAATGAACCTAATTTTCTGGTACTTTTTCCACAATAAAAGTGTTAACCTAGAAATGTCATAGACAAAAATATTAAAATATCACAATTAATTAACATATGTTTTGCATTAAAACGATTTCTATTTTTCACATTTACCAAGTGTTCTATTTCCATAACAAAAACACCATGGCTTATGCCCCTTGCAATATGATGTCATTGGTGCCAATTGATAAACATTATGACGTCATCATGCTTTGTTAGAGCCGCTTCACGTGGTGTAGGTACAGGTGTGTGATTCTAGCGTCTCAGATGCCAGCCAGCATAGTGTTATGCTGAGTCACCACTGCGCCGGAGTGTGTCGTAGGCCATGTTGTTTTACCGCAAACTTGTACTTGATATCTTTTACGTTCAGAATAGACAGGGACCCAGTTGAATTGGCACCAATTACGTCATAATCTAAGGGGGATAACTCAGGCCTGTTTAGCTCGAAAAACGAAGGCCTCATAACGACATATCATTTTCACACTATTATGAGCTTCCTACTTTCACTGTGAAAAAAATGAGTGTATATTTTCAAACACAGATACTAACTAATTCTAAAATTGCGTTTTGTTTAGAAAAAGAAAAAAAGTGATTTTTGCGTGTACACTTCCCCTTTAAGGGTTTTGCTATATGTTGTCATTATACGGACTAGGGGACTGAAACTGTTCGTTTCTACGGCTGCAAGTTCCAGCTAGGTTCGAGATACCAGGGTCCGACTGTTTGTTGTTTATTATGGAAAGGATGATTGAATGAAAGCTGCAAAACAGATATACTCAAGGAAATAAGTAAGGGAACATGCAGCGACACAACAGAAAAGAGTGGACCTCTGTTTTCAATGCATCACCAAAACACTACCCAGATTCAAACAGAAGTACAATATTCGTCATGCACTACACAAACAAATCACCCCCCACCCTGTTATACCATGTGCCGGGGGATAAAAGTTAAGTACCACCCAATTCTTTCATATGACTACAGCTGTCCGATGGCCCTTAACTTTGTTTTAGTAGTATACTGCAACATTTTTTAGACATGCCACAGGAGTCATCGTAATTGATGAAAGTTGATACAGTATCACTACAAATTTATGATTATCGATACTGAATTAATAAGTCACCGACATGGTTAAGATTACCATGGTTACGACGGACAGAGTGAGAAGGCAGAAGGGTTAGGATCAGCCTGGGTCATATTTAGCATTAAATTAAAGGTGTACAAAGGTATTACTTAGCGATTCACATACCAAATAATTAATCTTATCAATACATCAAAATATTGTGATACATCCGAGACGATTTATTCATTCCAAGTTAGAGTCTGTACCAAGTTCTATAATAAGATTTGTCATAAATAATTGTTGAGTATTCATTAGCTTGTGCTGCATTTAATGATAATTACGTTTGTTGGTTGGTTGGTTTGTTGTTTAACGCCGCACTCAGCAATATTCCAGCTATATGACAGCGATCTGTAAATAATCAAGTCTTGACCAGACAATCCAGTGATTAATATCATGAGCATCAATCCACGCAATTGGGATCGATGACATGCGTCAACCAAGTCAGCGAGCCTGACCACCCGATCCCGTTAGTCGCCTTTTACGACAAGCATGGTCACCTTTTACGGCAAGCATGGGTTGCTGAAGACCTATTCTACCCCGGAATCTTCACGGGTCTACTTACGTTTGTGATATGATTTAACTATATATGTGTTTATCAATTACCCGCGACCTTGTGTGATGTAGCTCTTATAGCCTCCTGGATAACAAAGTGCTATCTTATCTTATCGTAAACTTATTCCATTAATTTCCATAAATCAACTTAATGCTAAATATGAACCAGGATAAGGCTAAGAAAATAAAAGAATTGGTTCTCAGGCAATGGCTTTTGAAAATACAGTGCCAGCAGGCAGTGGTCTTTCTTTGGGGGTGTGTGTTCAAATTAGTATGTAACCAAATAAACAGCTGTGTAACCAAATAAACAGCTGTGTAACTAAATAAACAGCTGTGTAACCAAATAAACAGCTGTGTAACCAAATAAACAGCTGTGTAACCAAACAAACAGCTGTGTAACCAAACAAATAAACAATTGTGTTTAATAAACCTGGGAAAGGGCCCAGGAAATAAAAATGAAACGTGTTGCGAACTCTATAATGATGCGGGCGGTGCCTGAGAAGCAAGACTATTATTTTTTTTAGCCTGATTTACACAGTAAGCACACCAGTTTTCACGTTTATACCTCCGTAAACGCAAAACATATGGAAGTCGATTCTTAAAGGAACACAATCATTCAGGTATACACACTGCAGCATAACGAAACCACACAGGGAACTGAGAACCCAACACAAACAACATCAGTAACAGATGACATTTACCTCTCTGGACGACCAAGGTGTTACTTTAGCCTGACCGGTTAAACAAAAGTAAGAAATATTGTATTAGTTCATGATAAATATGAGCGTTAGGTGATGAATGATTCCACATGATCTGGAACTGTTACCATGGTTACCATAAGGTGATGATTAATAATCAGGGGGGTCAAATTAGGGGATCATTGAGGTTTGTCAAATTGGGAATACAATCATTATTTTGTTCAAAATTGGGATCTTCCTCATGTTCGGAGGTATATTAATATTGCGTTCATGCAATAAAGTAAACTTTAAGTAAGCTTCTTCTTCATTCGTGACAGACTCGTGTTATTCCGGGACAAGACGAATAGCGACTCGTGCCCCTCTCATGGCCATTTTTACGGCCGGGTTCCGTCTTAACGCAAACGGGCATACCTAAAACAATTGTCAACTCGTTGCGTCGTGGTTAACATATATTTCCCCATATTATATATATATATTTCAGATGCAATTTAAGGCATATCGGGACGTGCGGAATTATACAGTATGATTGAACACATGTAACTGTGTCTTAAGTATATTTTTAGATGCAAGACAGATGTAAAATCAAAAATAATTTCTGAGGGATTCTTTGACGAAGAACTTGAAATCATACGCGCGTTCTGATTGGTTTGTCGTGTTTTCGCACATAACCATGATAACACTCATCGGTAGGGGGACGAGTTTTCTTACAGGTTACAGAAAGGGGCGAGTGGTGACCAATGCTTCTTGTGTTTTGGTCCTGTTGTCAGTGGAACACAAAGCATATCCACCAAGTTGTTGTTGTTGTTGTTGTTGGTTTGTTGTTTTACGCCGCACTCAGCAATATTCCAGCTATATGACGGCGGTCTGTAAATAATCGAGTCTGGACCAGACAATCAAGTGATTGATATCATGAGCATCGATCCAAGCAATTGGGATCGATGACATGCATCTACCAAGTTAGTGAGCCCGACCACCCGATCCCGTTAGTTGTCTTTTACGACAAGCATAGTCACTTTTTACGACAAGCAGAGTCACCTTTTAAGGCAAGCATGGGTTGCTGAAGACCTATTCTACCCCGGAATCTTCACGGGTCTCTCCACCAAGTCATCACATCAGCATAATTAGTCCTAACTGCGGAGTAGGACATGATTTCCAATTCTGGAATTTTCTGGACAATTGCTGCAGACTTGGAGCCTCTGAGCAGACCTAAATATATCCTTTTAAAGCATTTGAATCGAGGGCCCATATGTATGTACCAATGACCCCTTGATGTTCATGCTTAATTTCCAACACTGATTTCAAACCAAGTGAGTGAGTGAGTGAGTGAGTGAGTGAGTGAGTGAGTTTGGTTTTACGCCGCTTTTAGCAATATTCCAGCAATATCACGGCGGGGGACACCAGAAATGGGCTTCACACATTGTACCCATGTCAGGATTTGAACCCGGGTCTTCGGCGTGAAGAGTGAACGCTTTAACCACTAGGCTACCCGGTCGCCCCATTTTAAACCAAGAAGAAAGCTTTCACACTCACTGGAAACAATCATACCTTCTCAGTGTAGCGAGTGAATTAGGTTAAAATTCTTTTGTGAACAGATTTCAGTACTATCACAGTGTGTCAGTGAGTGAGCAAGTGAGTGAGCTGCCACTTTGAACCAGGATTCCGACCAACAATCAAAGGTGACTGGCGTACCCAAGGGATGCAACTCTGCACAGCGAATTGCAGCCCTTAGATGACTGGGCTTCCTGTGCCCTAGTCGGTGTGGAAAGAGTTCCAATTAAGGTCAGATACACAATTTGACTTTTTCACTGCAAATAATTTGGCAATGGGTTTCGCAATTCATATTACTACTGAGTGTCCCTGTTCTCAAAACTAATTACCGTATTACACGTGATAAGCGCCCCGCTCTAATAAGCACCCACGGCGATATTTGCTAATATATTGGCCAATGAACAATCCTGATTAGCACCCCTTCCGATTGATCAATGTACACAAGACTTATTTATTCGCGTATAATACGCACTCATGTGTTATATGCACCCTTAATTATGGGCAATTAAATTCTGGAAAATATATCTGTCGTACATTAACATTTCAGGCTGTCAGCATAAACCACGAAATTTATCTTTTAACTCTGTTTTTTTCCCACTAAAATAATAATCTAATAAGAGCCCCCTATTTCTAATTTTGAGAGTGCCCTGGGCGATTATTACGTTGAATACGGTAACCCAGATCAATCTGTGTCCAGGTGATTAATTATAAGGACTACTCTGATTCATTCAGTCGCCTCTGATGACAAGGATATGTTTCCGGGGACCTATTCTAACCATGAATCCCTACAGGTGTCGATAACAATCAAGACTTGTTCACCTGGGAGCAGTTGGCATCTCGGTCCCCGTCGGCCGGTGCTCGGATGAGCTGCCATTCGCCGCCCTTGTCGAAGGTGATCAAGCTCCGCTGCTGGTCTATGTCAAGAGCTGCTGTAAGGAGCTGGGACGCTATGAAGATACCTCGCATGCCATCAACTCGATGAATGTCAGCAAATGTCTCGTTTGTGTAGTACCTGGAAAAGAGTGAGTGAGTGAGTGAGTGAGTGAGTGAGTGAGTGAGTGAGTGAGTGAGTGAGTGAGTGAGTGAGTGAGTGAGTGAGTGAGTATTTCAGTTGTATCACCGTATGCAGCTTAAAGTGGCAAGAAAATGAATCAGGTCTAGACGTTTAGGACTTTGTTGAAACTGAAGGGAACGGGCATGGTGCGGACAAACCTAGAAACATTAAGAGAGCAAATCTGGGATTCGAACCCACGATCATATGCTTCTGTAACGCCTAAGGGATGCAAGCCTCAGAGAATTGAGGCGTTTAGATGACTGGGCCACCCAAGACCCTGACAGATCAGTGATTATAATGTGGGATTCATCGCATTCTGACAAAAATAATCAAAGTGAATCTGGGATTCAAGTCAATGGACATTGGATTCTGACCAAAAAAAATTAAGCGAACGATCATCGGATTCTGTAACGAACATCGGATACTGACAAAAATAATCAAATGGAATCTTGGATTCAAGCAAATGAACATAGGATCCTGACAAAAATAATTAAATTGAATCTTGGATTCAAGCAAACCAACATCGGATTCTGACAAAAATAATCAAATTGAATCTGGGATTCAAGTAAATGAACATAGGATTCTGACAAAAATAATCAAAGTGAATCTGGGATTCAAGTAAACGGGCGACATATTCTCACAAACATAAAAAAAGAGAATATGGGATTCAACCCACGATCATAAGACTGTCCTACAAGAACTATAGTTTAGATAACCATTCACAAAGTGTTGACAAGCCGAGATACGGACCTGAGCCATGTGTCTTTGTTAGCTCCCTTCGGGTTGTAGTAGACGACTCTCTCCAGTGACAGCGAGAACCGGAAGCCCTTCACCTCAGAGATGTAGAGGTTGGTGGCACTGCTGTTGTGGTAAACACACACCATCACCTGATCCTCTGAAGCATCCGCGATGTAATACTCCTGCAAAAAGTCAGAGTCAACAAGAGTCAGTCAGAGTCAGTCACTCACTCACTTACAGTCTTTATTTGTTTGTTGTCTAACGCTGCACTCAGCAATATTCAGAAATAAAGACCCTGATTGAACTGCCCTGTGTTTTATATAGTCTGTTATATTCCAGAAGATTACAACAATCACTGGACAAAATGCAGAATACTCTGTTCAGAATTTACCCCTTGTCACCAGAAATGGGCTTCACACATTGTACCCATGTCAGGAATGGAACCTGGGTCTTCGGCGTGAAGAGCGAACGCTTTAACCACTAGGCCACCCGACCGCCCCTGACGTGATAAGCCGAGTTCAATCAACTGATCCATATAGTCACTAGCAAAGCTTACTGGTAATGTCCTGATGATCAAGCATCTTCAGCCACATTGTTTGTTGTTTAATGTCACGTTCGGTAATACTCCAGCTATATGACACAGCCTGTTAATAAATGATAACTGGACCAGATAAACCAGTGATTTAGATGCATGCCGATGACATGAAGCCAAGTCACCAACCGATCCATTTAGTCGCCTCTTTCAACAAACATGGGGGCGGTCGGGTAGCCTAGTGGTTAAAGCGTTCACTCGTCACAACGAAGACCCGGGTTTGATTTCCCACACGGGTACAATGTGTGAAGCCCATTTCTGGTGTCCCCTGCCATGATATAGCTGGAATATTGCTAAAAGCGGTGTAAAACCATCCACTCACTCACTACAAAAAGCATAAGTTGTTGCGGACCTATGTTATCCCGGAATCCCTACGGGGCAGTGTTTATTTTACCGTTCCGATACTTACATGGTTGTGGGGTGAGGGGAACTCCGCCTTGAGGAAGGGCCCTCTGTCCGATGACACCCACAGTTGGGTGTACGACTCGGTTGCTCCAAGCAGTCGCTGTAACATGCACAGGGATCTCTCTTTAATCAATTTGCTCAAGAAAATACCGGGGAAAAATACATTGGCTTTTTTTACCGAAGCCTTTTAGGGCCATTTGTTTTTGTTTTATTTTTGTCTTGAAATTTCAAGTTGTTATGTTGAAATTTCAAGATACTAATTGGAAATTTCAAGATACATACAAAGTTGAAATTTCAAGATACTAATTGGAAATTTCAAGATACATTCGAAGTTGAAATTTGAAGATAATGAGATGAAATTTCAATATTATAACCTTAAATCTCAACTTATTATCTTCCAATTTCAAGATACATGTACTAAGTTGGAATTTAAGATGCTCTGTTGAAATTTAAGATCCTATCTTCATGATCTTAGTATCTTGAAATTTCAACATAACATCTTGAAATTTCAACAAAAAGTCTTGAAATTTCAAGGAAAAGAAAAATATGACCCTAAAGGAATTCGTAGGTTTTAGACATGTTTTTACAAAATTGTTTGATCAAATACGTGCTGTAGAAGAAACAATATAAAAAGTTTATCCCTTTCAGAGAAAACATTTGCAGGTCTTGAAACTGCGACTGAAAAATATCCTTTAAAAAAAAAGTAAAACTGAGGGCCTGTAAATAATTGAGTGTGGACCAGACAATCCAGTGTTTGAGCAAAGATCCATGGTACGATGATGACTCCATATGAAACAAGTCACCAATTACATCATCACTTCTTAGGATCAACAGAGTTTGCTGGAAACAAATTCTTACACCAAATACTGAAGGCTTAGGAAAATAAAAGCATTGGTTCTCAGGCAATGGCTTTTGAAAATAAAGTGCGGGCAGGCAGTAGTTTTTTGTTTATTTTTGCTTGTTCCAATTAATATGTAACCAAATAAACAGTGGTGTACCATCAACCTGGGAAAGGGCCTCCCTACATAAACAAGCATACAAACTCCTATTGCCGCCATGACCATAACTGCGTGCTACATTGGATTGCATTTTTATAGTGTCAGTATTTTTTTAACAATTTTAAATGGAAATAAAAATGAAACATGCGGCAGACTTAAGAACCAAGACTATTATTTTTTTAGCCAAAGGGGAGATTTAATCAGCTAGCATGACTCACCACGTTTTTTGTAGCAAACATGTATTTCCCTCGGACTTCAAAGTCCTTCACGTCTGAAATGAGAGTCTTCTTATTGGCTGATGTCCGGAACAGATCTGTGCTCTTGTATACAACGTCTAACATAACAAATCCTTGGGGCCGCTCCTCTTCCACATAGATGGTCGCTGCTGTGTCGTAAGGTAGCACTCCCCTGGAACCACAAGAGTCAACACGTAAGTGATGCGTGCGTGCGTGCGTGCGCAGGGGTAGAAACTAACATATTTAGTCCACTAGTCCTTATAATGATAACATATTGCAAAACCTTTAAAAATGGCAAATATCTACTAGTCCTTATAATACCTTAACTATTGGGCAGTTTGGCAAGGACTACAGGACTAGTGCCAATTTCTAACGCTGGTGTGTGTGTGTGTGTGTGTGTGTGTGTGTGTGTGTGTGTGTGTGTGCGTGTGTGTGTGTGTGTGTGTGTGTGTGTGTGTGCGTGTGTCTGTGTGTGTCTGTGTGTGTCTGTGTGTGTCTTTGTGTGTTGTGTGGCTGCTTGTACTAATATAGATTTTATAGTGCTAGCCTGAGTAGTTTAACATGAATACCCCACTCTGACACAGTACACTGACTCCAAACCAACCAGTCCCTATTTTAGCCCTTTAATGCTGAGTGCCAGACAGGGTAACAACAAGTACCATCTTTTAGCGTCTTTTGGTATGACGTGACAGGGATCGAACCCCGCTCTCTGGGCGGATGCTATACCACTAGACCACGGAAGCAGTCCCAACAAGTAAGTGAGTTTTGTTTACAGCCATCATGAACAATATCAGCCTCATCACTGCTAGTCGTATTCATGTGGAGGAAAGCCCAAACTGATGCAGGTCTTGGATGTATACCACTTGGAGTGAGTGAGTGAGTGAGTGAGTGAGTGAGTGAGTGAGTGAGTGAGTGAGTGAGTGAGTGAGTGAGTGAGTGAGTGAGTGAGTGAGTGAGTGAGTGAGTGAGTATGGTTTTACGCCGCTTTTAGCAATATTCCAGCAATATCACAGCGGGGGACACCAGAAATGGGCTTCACATATTGTACCCATGTCAGGAATCAAACCCGGGTCTTCGACGTGACGAGCGAACGCTTTAACCACTAGGCTACCCGACCGCCCCCTTACCACTTGGAAATGCAGGTGAAAGATAATGAACCTAGAAAAATCAACCTAGAAAAATAAGCAGGACCAATCTGGGGTATAAACCTCATAGGATCCTGGAACACCAAAGGGAGGTAACTCTGTGTTAAGTGGCACTCACCAGTAGAAGGATTTCACATTATCGCCAACTCTACGCCAGGTAAACCCGAAGTCCTGTGACAGGTACAGCTGAAACACACACCAGAAAACATGTCAGGATGAGGGGAGGAGAAATTGGTTTTTCGTTGTGTTTATTTGTTTAAACATATTTTGTTCTCATGAAAAGGATTGGGCACAAATTATCACAACTTGGAACGCCCTCTCCCATAGATTTACATGCATGCTTATTTACAATTAATAAATTAAATGACAGAAAGGAAAGAAGAGAAATAGAGAAACTTATGTACATTCGTTTCTAGCTGATTTAAACAAGAGTCATTCGAAGATGACATATCCCCCCGACGTGGCATGTCGGTAAACTGTGTGTACCTTCAGATGTATTTAGATTGGCAAGGAAAGCTTTTTCCTTGATGCCAAAACCAGAAATATAATGAAGGTTATTAAATATTGGTTCATGTAGCTCGCTTTCTGATGATCTCATGAAATTGTAATAACAATAACTTCGCAGATTCGCATATGAATAGCTCTGTAGTAGCCTCATGACACAAAGGCATAAAGAGAATGTACTATGTTATGTAACTCACATCATATATAGTATATGATATCGGTAAATAGTACACCTTAGAATTATATGTCAGGGGCTACAAATTAAAAAGATTAAAATCTATAAATAACAAACTGCACTACTAGTGAACATGATTGATATGTGCATAAAGTTTGGTGAATCTCTGTCGCATGGTTTAGAAGATATGCTCCAGACGAGGACATTACCCTAAGTTCATCAATTTTCAATTTAAATTTAAAAAATAAAAAAAAATAAAAATATGTTTATAGCAAAGGCACCACTACATAACCTGCTTGATAGGTGTAAAATCTTTTGAGAAGCTAAGTTGTATGGTTCGGGAAATATGGTCCGGACAAGAGCACTACCCTCAAATTTCTAAGTTCATCATATTTCCATGGAAACGACAAAAATATAAAATTCTAAAAATCTCTTAATAGCAAAAGGCTCTACTACTGAGCCTGATTGGTAAGTGTACCAAGTTTTGTGAAGCTGGGTTGTACGGTTTAGGAAATATGCTCCGGACAAACAATGATTACAGACGGACAGACGGATGGACGGACGGACGGACATACTGATGGCTATATCCCCCCGTCATTATATGTCGGGGGGATAAAAAAGGACATTTTGTTGTGTTCTAGATCATTACAAAGACGACCATAACTCCCACACTTTAACAATGGCTTACAACAGCCGTAGTGCTAATATCATTTTGTGGTTTTCCATTCAACAGAAAAAAGGCAGTATTGATCATGCTTAGGCAAGTTGACTGGTTTTGTCTATTGCACGCACCTCTTTTGTAGAGCTCTGTTCGTCCATGGCAAGAACCAAGTCTGGGTTGACACTGTTGATGGAGATCTGACGAGGTTTGAAGGTCAAGCCACAGATTGTGCTGAATGACCTGGCATAGTCCCTGGTGGTGAATATGCATCGGTCCTCTATGTCCGTGAAGATGTACTGGAACAGAGACATATAGGAACCATTAGCTTGATAACAGCGGAACTCTCTACCACATTAGATTGGCCAATTAAAGCGTTTGTTGGTTTGTTGTTTAACGCCGTACTCAGCAATATTCCAGCTATATGGTGGCGGTCTGTAGATAATCGAGTCTAGACATCCTGAGCATCGATCTACCCAGATGGGATACGATAACATGCATTGATATCGATGTCCAAGTCAACAAGCCTGACTACAAATCCATTTGACTCTTACGACCAACGTAAGTTGACGGCGATTGTGATTGGCATCTCTGCCACTGTGGCCACTGTGGCTGCATTCATGCTTGTACTAGTCTGGACTGATGCTGATTTATAGTGCTAGCTCACTGAGATACCATGCTGCAGTTTAACATGAATACCCTACTCAGACACAGCATACTGACTCCGAGCCGACCTGTCTTTGTTTTAGCCCCTTAATCGTGTTAATGCTGAGCGCCAGACAGGGTAACAACAAGTACCATCTTTTAACGTATTTATGTATGATGTGGCCGGGGATCGATCCCCGGACCTTCCGCTCTCTGGGCGGATGCTCTGAGACAACGGAGGCAGTCCGCATTCTATTGGCCAATTAAAGCATTTGTTGTTTAATGCCGCACTCAGCAATATTCCAGCTATATGACGGCGATTGTAATTGTTGGCATCTCTGCCACTGCGGCCGCATTCATGTGTCTGCTTGTACTAGTCTGGACTGATGCCGTTTTAAAGTGCTAGCTCACTGAGATACCATGCCACAGTTTAACATGAATACCCCACTCAGACACAGTATACTGACTCTGAGCCGACCAGTCCTTGTTTTAGCCCCTTAATGCCGAGCGCCAGACAGGGTAACAACAAGTACCATCTTTTAGCGTCTTTTGGTATGACGTGGCCGGGGATCGAACCCCGGACCTTCCGCTCTCCGGGCGGATGCTCGGAGACCACGGAGGCTGTCCGCATTCATCTCAGAAAGTTGTTTTCACTGTACTTACGTGACTGTTGTGTGATGGAGTGTTATAGTAGTGAGTGATCTCAGCCTTCTTCCCGTCATGCATCATCAGGCTGCTGATGTCGCTGAAGTTCTTCCCATAATCCCTTGATACAAACACTCTACTTCCTGAGGTGCCAAGTCCATTCCTCGCCAACGCAATGATGACTTTACTGCGCTCCCCTGCCCAGTGGACGACCAGCGTTGTGTGGTTGTCATGGAGATCAAACTGAAAGTACAAAAACATTCATCTAACCTTTAGAATATGACACAATGCAAGCCTTATCATGATTCCAGTTTGAAAGGATTTTGTTTGTGTTTGTTTGTTGTTTAACGCCGCACTCAGCAATATTCCAGCTATATGACGGCGGTCTGTAAATAATCGAGTCTGGACCAGACAATCCAGTGATGGACATCATGAGCATTGATCCACACAATTGGGATACGATGACATGCTTCAACCAAGTCAGCAAGCCTGACCACCAGATCCTGTTAGTCGCCTTTTACGACAAGCATAGTCGCTTTTTACAGCAAGCATGGGTTGCTGAAGACCTATTTTACCCCGGAATCTTCACAGGTCTGATTGGAAGACTTGGTGTGTTGGGCAAGCTGTTGAAACAAGATGCCTTGGCAGGCAAATCAGTAGAAATGCATGGTATTTTCAGGAACTGGAAATCTCCATACAAAGGTTCTTCTGTTCTTATATTTAGAGGTATTCCACATTGGTTTCAACAAAACTAATTATCTTCAACAATGTACAAAGAACATGATGAATTATATTCCAAATGTTGTATTTGGGATAACACTTTCTTATTTAAGTACAGATTCTAGTACTTTTTTTGGTCGAGTCTGTCCGGGATTCGAACCCACACTGCCAGAATGAGGTACCTAATCCCCAGCACACAAAGTCAGCAATCTAACCCACTGAGCCACCGAGGCTTTCACTAAATGAGTGAGTGAGTGAGTTGGGTTTAACGCTGCTTTTAACAGTATTCCAGTTATATCACGGCGTGTCAGCTTAATGTGGGAGGAAAGCCCGAAGTGATGCAGGTCTCAGACGTTTACCACTTCGGTGAAACCCACGAGCACGGGTATGGTGCTGACAAACCTAGAAACATAATCGGGGCGAACCGGGATTCGAACCCACAATCATAGGTTTCTGGCGTGCCCAAGGGACGCAACTCTGCACAGCGAATCGCGGCGCCTTAGACGACTGGGCCATCCGTGCCCCCTTCACTAAATGAAAGTCCGACAACTGGTAGTAGAGATCACATACTTTGTATACCCCTCTTGAACAAAATAACTATTTTCCCCATTTTGGGGGCCAATTTTTACTATAAAAAAAGAGTCACAAAAAGAAGAGATAGGCACTAGGGATGCTTCATGTCACCAGAAAAATAATTAAACGTGAAATTGATACACCCAAAAGGCCCCTTCTCCGGGAAAAATAATTAATGACACCAATTCTCGAACTCAGTCTTGATAAGTATCTCTTAGTCTTAGATAAGCTAACTTCAATAGTTTTAGAAAACTTGCCCCCATTGCAGACACTGTGTACTTTTTAAAATCACAGATCAAGGGCCGTAACTCTGTATGCGCAAAATCTAAAAACATGTAGCAAGGGAAGTAACTCTGGAAAATATGAATTCCAAGACCAATTTTCTGACACAGTCTTGACAAGAATCTCATAAAAAAGCATGCAAAGTTTTATTCATGTAACGTCAGTAGTTTCTTAGAAAAGTTGTTCCCATTGCAGAAAGCATGTTAAGTTGGAAAGCACAGAGCAAGGGCAATAACTGTGTTAAATAATAGTTTACAGCACCAATTTTTTAATTCAGTCTTGACCAGTATCTCTTAGGTAAGCATGCAAACTTTAATTCATGAAACGTCAGTAGTCTCTGAGAAAACTTGTCCCCTTTTCACGCACTCAGTTGAAAAGCATTGAGCAAGGGCCATAACTCTGTAAAAAAATGAATTTAAGACACCAATTTTTTTAGATCATGACCATAAATAGCAGTGTGTAAAATTGAACTTCTCTAACTCTAAACTGTGTCCCCTTTGAGGAGCGAACAGATGGAACGACAAAAGGGCGGACGGAAAGACAGAAGGACGGAGGATCGGAAGGACAAACTCAATTCCTGTATCCCCCGCCCCACTTTGTGGCAAGGAAAACATATGTAATAGGAAATCGTGAGCGAAACCTTTCTCATTTTGAAAAAACGTTTTGACATATGCCTGAACATTCTTAAGGGCATACATTTAATCATGCTTAGTGAATATGAAGATTTGTTTAAGTAATAGGTTAAACAACCTTACTAAGTATACTTTATTATTCTTTGGTAATAAACTTTCAACGGAACGAGTTTATTCATGAAAACTTCACATAAAAGGAATTGGAAACGTAAACAGGATCATGTGGTCAGGCTTGCTGACTTGGTTGATCATGTTGATGCACACCATCGTACCCCAATAGTGTAGACCGATGCTCATGATGTCAATCACTGGATTGTCTGTTGCAGACTAGAGTATTTACAGACCGGCTTCATATATACCGTATTCGACGTAATAAGCTCCCTGCTCTTATAAGCGCCCACAGCGATATTTGCTAATATTATTGGCTAGTGAACAATCTCAATTACCACCCCTTCTAATTGATTAATGTACACAAGACTTATTTATTTGTGTATAATACGCACTCGTATGTTATATGCACCCTTAATTATGGGCAATTAAATCCTGGAAAAATATATCAGTCGCATATAAACATTTCAGGCTGTCATCACCATGATCATAAACCACGAAATTTACGATCTTTCAACTCAAAAATTTTTTCTAAACAGAGCCCCCAATTTCTAATTTTGAGAGCGCCATGGGCGCTTATTACATCGATTACGGTAGCTGGAATATTGCTGAGTGCCAACCATATATTCATATATCATAAGCAATAAGGACTAGGGACAGGTCCAAATTTACTACCCAGGTACCCAACTCTCTGTTACATTATCCAACGCAGATAGCCGCTGTCGATCTCAAGTTGGATACAAAATGCCTGATTATGGATTGTTTTACCAGAGCCCTGGCAAAAATGATTTAGATACACATATAAAACAATCTGTTCGTGTATAAACTGATGTTTACTGTAGTCTTATCTTTACTCAAACATAAAAGTCAGGAGAGTGTGCATAATCAGAAAGAAATGTGAACAGGAGCGCAACCATGTAGTTTTATTGGTCTTGTCATTAAACAATATATCACATGACTAACCACAGGTGTGGGTAGTCTTGTGGGGACTTGAGTCATACTCAGTACCCACCCGACCTTAGTTACCTGTCCCAGCCTATTTGCATTGTGAAACAACAGATGTGGGTTGTTGTTTTTTATTAAAAAAAAAGAAGAGTATTGCAGCATTAGAACTTGGCGCTAGTCCTGCAGTCCTTGCAAAACTGCCCAATAGCTAAGGTATCATAAGGACTAGTAGAAATTTGCCATTTTAGAGGGTTTTGCTATATATGTTGATTATAAGAATGAGTGGATTAGTGAGTGAGTGAGTTGGGTTTAACGCCGCTTTTAACAGTATTCCAGTTATATCGCGGCTTTTCAGCTTAATATGGGAGGAAAGCCCGAAGTGATGCAGGTCTCGGACGTTTACCACTTCGGTGAAACCCACGGGCACGGGTATGGTGCTGACAAACCTAGAAACATAATCAGGGCGAACCGGGATTCGAACCCACAATCATAGGTTTCTGACGTGCCCAAGGGACGCAACTCTGCACAGCGAATCACGGCGCCTAAGACGACTGGGACACCCGTGCCCCCCAACGAGTGGATTAAAAATGTTAGTTTTTACCTCTGTATTGTCAGGATTACATTCAAGATCAGCCAAAGAAACTTAACAGGGTGCAGGGCACGATTTAGCACCATAGCAACCTATTATTGTAAAAAAACAACCTAATATTTATATCTACATGCACCAAGTGCATGTTAGAATCTTTCAAATCTATGTCAGAACCGTACTTGTCCAAACAACATCAATCTTTGAACACATTCACTACCTCTAAGCTTTATTTACCATACTACATCAACAATCCCTGAGTTATGTGTTATTTATGATGCTTTTGGGAGTTGGACGTTATGATAAAACAAGTAGGTACTTCAAGATTATGTGCACTTTGAATTTCACGGGACCAGCGTGCAACTTGATCTGTCTGGTGCAGCTAGGTTTTCATGTCAACGTGCACCTGGAGCAAGTTAATCAAGTTCCTTAAAGGGGCAGTACGTCAATGGTTCTGTGTAGTTTTAAATCATGCATGAAATAATATCCGAGTGTGTTGCCACGAGCGCGAATGGATCAATTCTCTAACCATGAAATCAATAGATCTCTGTGAACATGGTGAAGCCAGCAACGCAAGTGCTGCATAGCATGTGTTTTTCATCTATTTCACTTTCGACAGGTTACACATTTAAATAATCATAACTTTTGTTGAGAAAATATTCTGAACGTCAAAAACTATTTCCATATTTGTATTTGTCCTCCATGTGCTGTCATTGAAGCCCTACAGAGAGCTAGCGATATTGTCACTTTGATGTGTAAAGCTATATTGTCATACACCTCACTGTTGCAGTTGAAGTAATATTTCTTAATAAGTATGTAAAACAATTTGTAAAGTGTTTCACTTTCGACAGGTTACACATTTAAATAATCATAACTTTAAATGAGAAAATATTCTGAACGTCAAAAACTATTTCCATATTTGTATTTGTCCTCCATGTGCTGTCATCGAAGCCCTACAGAGAGCTAGCGATATTGTCACTTGATGTGTAAAGCTATATTGTCATGCACCTCACTGTTGCAGTTGAAGTAATATTTCTTAATAATTATGTAAAACAATTTGTAAAGTGCACCGAAAGCCTTCCACTAGGCCTGTCTGTTCTTATTTCAAAATAAGTGTATTTGTTTACAAACAAGAGAGGGGTAGAATAGGTCTTCAGCAACCCATGGTTGCCGTAAAAGGCAACTATGCTTGTCGTAAGAGGCGACTAACAGGATCTGGTGGTCAGGCTCGCTGACTTGGTTGATGCATGTCATCGTATACCAATTGCGTGAATCGATGCTCATGATATCAATCACTGGATTGTCTGGTCCAGACTCGATTACTTACAGACCGCCGTCATATAGCTGAGTGCGGCTTTAAACAACAAACCAACAAAACAAACAAGAGAAAGGTCAGGTTACATTATATGCCTACACCCGCGATGTGATCACTGGACCAGAAACTTTTCTCAAGGAATACAGCGATCAGAACCGAATAAGCTCAGGGGGTTATCAGCTATTGTTTACAAACAATACTTCCAAAGGATGACATACTGCCCCCATGAAAACAAGCCCTGGATTGAAACCAATAATGGTTCGAAAGTACGCTATTTGGCATGCTTAGGCATATGATGTTTTGTGGAAAATGAAATCATTAATCCCAATGCAGGGTTTGAAATAACAGTTTTCGTCCACTAGTCCTTATAATGATAACATATAGCAAAATCCTTAAAAATGGCAAATTTAGTCCTTATGATACCTTTACCATTGGGCAGTTTGGCAAGGACTATAGGACTAGAGCCAATTTCTAACGCTGCAATGATGACACGGTTCATGGTCTGTATAAGTTATTATTATATTTCAAAACACAAAATTCACTTCAAATATCAGTATCTTCTATCTTCAACATGCTTAATGAAGTCTCCTTGTGTAACCATGATGTGCTGATAACTTGTCCACAGCAATCTGCTACTTACATATCAATAAAATATTTGTATACAGGGAAGTGTCGTTCAAAAGCTTATCAATAAACGGTATCCAGTATTACGTAACATGTATTGTTGGCAGCTGCGACTGCGCAGTTACCACAGGTAGATCGCTCAACGAACACAAATACGGAAGTAGTTGGGATCCATTTATAATACCCACTGACGCGGAAAGAGAACATACCGTCAAAGCGCTCAGCGTCTGAACAACTATTTGGTCAATTAAATAGCAACATATTTACAACGCAGACATTAGTAGTTGTAATTAAAATATAATAAGAAGCCTACTATGCTTGTTTCTTGTGCATCCCCAGTCGCGGGACTTTGCGTTGGTACCGATCTGGTGTATCGACGAAGGAGTTGATCCACCTCGTCTTCAGCCTTTGACTCTAATACTTGTATGTTGTGCCCCATTTTCTCGCCTTCGGAAAGAGGAGGGAAGAAAAGTGTGTCTGCTACCCGACCGAATCTCGTCGCGTGACAGTTGTTGTGTAAGAAACTGTACACCAAGAATAGGGCAGGTGCCCAAATCCTTGCTGCCGCCGCCATGTTTATCTTAGATTCTTGAAACTAGTTTCCGCACAACCAACCAACTAGCTATACATATATGTACTTCTTTACTCATCTTGAAAAACATGTCACAAGCTCTGCTATTGTCGGTTGTAAGAATAAAAGTACACTGTTGACACAATTCGATATCATTTGCAAACCCAAAACAAATGAGTTGGTTTAGATGTATTATTTTAAAAAATAAAACAAAATAGTCATTTATATAAACTGAACGTTCAACTTGTATTTGGATTGTGCATCTGTAGCAGTGCTAGAAAAAAATATTAATCCGTAACAACCGATAAAGGAGTTGCTTTTTATAAAATCCATAAAATTCCCAAATTAACATTCTCTTGCCTCGCTACATCTGACGCTACTGTTAGCAGTCGTCAGGAAAACAGTATTTTGGTGAACGATTTATACCTCGTCATATTGTCAACATCAAAGAGCCCGACCAGGTGTGAAGGGGTTCGTGTTTGAACCGACACCAAAAATAAAAAGGTTTTCCTTGAACCAACATGACCTGAGATGTAAGGATCATTCGAAGAAAATTTTATGTTGATGCGCATAAAGGGACATATGCTAGATATATTTTATTTTCACTGACAGCAATTTGTATATATACAGATATAATGGAATGTGCAACATTTTGATAATGAATTATGTAACATATATCTATCTCATCCGTAGTACGTTTTGGTGGAGGGTTGATACAATATCACTGACAGCTTCATAGATAAGACCTGCAACCTACAGGCCTATATATAGAACTTTAGTGCGGGATCGCATTTTGGATGTTGTCAGACGCATGCAGAGAGCACTACGGTTGAGTGAGTGAGTGAGTTGATCGGTTTGTGTGTGGGTGAGTGAGTGAGTGGGTACGTTTTGGTGGAGGGGTGATACAATATCACTGACAGCTTCATAGATAAGACCTGTAATCAACCTACATGCCTATATACAGAACTTGATCATACAGTTTTAAGAGTACGGGATCGCATTTTGGATGTTGTCAGACGCATGCAGAGAGCACTACGATTGAGTGAGTGAGTGAGTTGATGGGTTTGTGTGTGGGTGAGTGAGTGAGTGGGTACGTTTTGGTGGAGGGGTGATACAATATCACTGACAGCTTCATAGATAAGACCTGCAACCTACAGGCCTATATATAGAACTTTAGTGCGGGATCGCATTTTGGATGTTGTCAGACGCATGCAGAGAGCACTACGGTTGAGTGAGTGAGTGAGTTGATCGGTTTGTGTGTGGGTGAGTGAGTGAGTGGGTACGTTTTGGTGGAGGGGTGATACAATATCACTGACAGCTTCATAGATAAGACCTGTAATCAACCTACATGCCTATATACAGAACTTGATCATACAGTTTTAAGAGTACGGGATCGCATTTTGGATGTTGTCAGACGCATGCAGAGAGCACTACGATTGAGTGAGTGAGTGAGTTGATGGGTTTGTGTGTGGGTGAGTGAGTGAGTGGGTACGTTTTGGTGGAGGGGTGATACAATATCACTGACAGCTTCATAGATAAGACCTGCAACCTACAGGCCTATATATAGAACTTTAGTGCGGGATCGCATTTTGGATGTTGTCAGACGCATGCAGAGAGCACTACGGTTGAGTGAGTGAGTGAGTTGATCGGTTTGTGTGTGGGTGAGTGAGTGAGTGGGTACGTTTTGGTGGAGGGGTGATACAATATCACTGACAGCTTCATAGATAAGACCTGTAATCAACCTACATGCCTATATACAGAACTTGATCATACAGTTTTAAGAGTACGGGATCGCATTTTGGATGTTGTCAGACGCATGCAGAGAGCACTACGATTGAGTGAGTGAGTGAGTTGATGGGTTTGTGTGTGGGTGAGTGAGTGAGTGGGTACGTTTTGGTGGAGGGGTGATACAATATCACTGACAGCTTCATAGATAAGACCTGCAACCTACAGGCCTATATATAGAACTTTAGTGCGGGATCGCATTTTGGATGTTGTCAGACGCATGCAGAGAGCACTACGGTTGAGTGAGTGAGTGAGTTGATCGGTTTGTGTGTGGGTGAGTGAGTGAGTGGGTACGTTTTGGTGGAGGGGTGATACAATATCACTGACAGCTTCATAGATAAGACCTGTAATCAACCTACATGCCTATATACAGAACTTGATCATACAGTTTTAAGAGTACGGGATCGCATTTTGGATGTTGTCAGACGCATGCAGAGAGCACTACGATTGAGTGAGTGAGTGAGTTGATGGGTTTGTGTGTGGGTGAGTGAGTGAGTGGGTACGTTTTGGTGGAGGGGTGATACAATATCACTGACAGCTTCATAGATAAGACCTGCAACCTACAGGCCTATATATAGAACTTTAGTGCGGGATCGCATTTTGGATGTTGTCAGACGCATGCAGAGAGCACTACGGTTGAGTGAGTGAGTGAGTTGATCGGTTTGTGTGTGGGTGAGTGAGTGAGTGGGTACGTTTTGGTGGAGGGGTGATACAATATCACTGACAGCTTCATAGATAAGACCTGTAATCAACCTACATGCCTATATACAGAACTTGATCATACAGTTTTAAGAGTACGGGATCGCATTTTGGATGTTGTCAGACGCATGCAGAGAGCACTACGATTGAGTGAGTGAGTGAGTTGATGGGTTTGTGTGTGGGTGAGTGAGTGAGTGGGTACGTTTTGGTGGAGGGGTGATACAATATCACTGACAGCTTCATAGATAAGACCTGCAACCTACAGGCCTATATATAGAACTTTAGTGCGGGATCGCATTTTGGATGTTGTCAGACGCATGCAGAGAGCACTACGGTTGAGTGAGTGAGTGAGTTGATGGGTTTGTGTGTGGGTGAGTGAGTGAGTGGGTACGTTTTGGTGGAGGAGTGATACAATATCACTGACAGCTTCATAGATAAGACCTGTAATCAACCTACATGCCTATATACAGAACTTGATCATACAGTTTTAAGAGTACGGGATCGCATTTTGGATGTTGTCAGACGCATGCAGAGAGCACTACGATTGAGTGAGTGAGTGAGTTGATGGATTTGTGTGTGGGTGAGTGAGTGAGTGAGTGGGTACGTTTTGGTGGAGGGGTGATACAATATCACTGACAGCTTCATAGATAACACCTGCAACCTACAGGCCTATATATAGAACTTGATCATACAGTTTAAATAGTGCGGGACCACGTCTTGGAATTTGTCAGAAGCGGGCTGAGAGCAATGGGGCCAACTGGTTGAGTGAGTGAGTTGATTGGTGTGTTGGTGGGTGAGTGAGTGGGTACGTTTTGGTGGAGGGGTGATACAATATCACTGACAGCTTCATAGATAAGACATGCAACCTACAGGCCTATATATAGAACTTTAGTGCGGGATCGCATTTTGGATGTTGTCAGACGCATGCAGAGAGCACTACGGTTGAGTGAGTGAGTGAGTTGATGGGTTTGTGTGTGGGTGAGTGAGTGAGTGAGTGAGTGGGTACGTTTTGATGGAGGGGTGATACAATATCACTGACAGCTTCATAGATAAGACCTGCAACCTACAGGCCTATATATAGAACTTGATCATACAGTTTAAATAGTGCGGGACCACGTCTTGGATGTTGTCAGAAGCGGGCTGAGAGCAAAGGGGCCAACTGGTTGAATGAGTGAGTTGATGGGTGTGTGAGTGAGTGAGTGAGTGGGTACGTTTTGGTGGAGGAGTGATACAATATCACTGACAGCTTCATAGATAAGACCTGTAATCAACCTACATGCCCATATATAGAACTTGATCATACAGTTTAAATAGTGCGGGACCACGTCTTGGATGTTGTCAGACGCATGCAGAGAGCACTACGGTTGAGTGAGTGAGTGAGTTGATGGGTGTGTGTGTGAGTGAGTGAGTGGGTACGTTTTGGTGGGGGAGTGATACAGTATCACTGACAGCTTCATAGATAAGACCTGTAATCAACCTACATGCCCATATATAGAACTTGATCATACAGTTTAAATAGTGCGGGATCGCATTTTGGATGTTGTCAGACGCATGCAGAGAGCACACCGGTTGAGTGAGTGAGTTGATGAGTGTGTGTGTGGGTGAGTGAGTGAGTGAGTGAGTGGGTACGTTTTGGTGGAGGAGTGATACATATCACTGACAGCTTCATAGATAAGACCTGTAATCAACCTACAGGCCGATTCGGGTGGGTTGGTGAGTTAGTGAGTTGATGGGTTGGTGAGTGAGTGTGTGGGCGGGTGCACGTGTGTGAGTGCGTGTGTGTGTCGGAGAGTGTGAGTGAGTGAGTGAGTGGGTCGGGATGTGTGTGAGTGGGTGGTTCTAGGGTATGTGAGTGAATAAGTGAGGTTTGACACCTACTTTATCCAAATTCCAGCGAAATTGGTGAGGTATCTTTAGTAAGAGGGACTGCATATTAAAACCGGGAACCTATTCACATGTCACAGGCGTTTGGTATCGAAGTAATACTCAATAAATGCATATATACTACCAATAAAGCGTTAAATTGAATATTCCTTTTTAGTAAACGGATTTATAGATTACGTGTAATACAATATGTTTAAATCAATTATGAATTACAGCGAAACACAGTACACTAGTCTAAGCCGCCACAATCATTTCACTGTGCTGAGGTGCGTCCCAATCTCATTAAAGTCAGATCTCAGTTCTCGCTACCGCTAAACAAAGATCTGAGGACATCCCATTAGGGGTCACGTCAGAACGACCTTTCATCCGACCAATCAGAGCGTCGCTTACCAGATCATGAAAGTGACGGCCGGAATGTAATTTCTAATCATGCAGGCTCGATAATTTTAAAACGGGGTATTCCAAACGATGGTTACGGGCTTAACGACTAAATCTATACAATCTAGACCAAATATTAACCATTGGAGAATGTTCTTTTGTTTAGGTTTCAAGCGAGAATTTGTCATAATATGTTTCGAATCATAGTCGCCAGTTTGAAATTAGTGCCGTATAGAACGAGAAAGCTGCCTTTTGATTGGCTAATGTTGACTTCTTGTCAGTGATTGGTCAGAGTTCGCGAAAGGTCGATCTGACGTGACCCGTAATGGAAAGTCCTCAGATCTTTGTTTAGCGGCAGCGAGAACTAAGATCTGATTTTAATGAGATTGAGGTGCGTGCCTTAGGTGTATCAGGAACCAATGTTCCTGGGTTCTAATCCAGGTTCGTCCTGTCTTTTCTCGACTTTCACCAAAGCGGTAAACGTGGAAGACCTGCATCATTTCAGGTTTTTCCTGCACATGCTGCTGTTACGCCGCGATATGACCAAACTACTTTTCAGACTTTCCCAGTATACAATTTACAGTTTGATTGTATGAACTCAATGGCCCCTTCATTGATAAATATCAATTGGTACGAAAATATCCAACCCAATTCGTAATCCGCAATTGAAATATATACTCCCCGGGGAGCTGAGAATGAAAAATCGAGCGCACACCGATCCACTGACCTGGGTAATAATAGTACTCGTATGATACAGTATGGAGTTCATCGTTGTGTAAGAAGCCTCATTATTATGATGCCTCTTTAATGTATACCAAAATAATCATCCGATCCCGTTAGTCGCCTCTTACGACAAGCATAGTCGCCGTTTACGACAAGCATGGGTTGCTGAAGACCTATTCTAACCCTGGTCTCCACGAGTCTCAATATGAGTGTGATAAACTCTGTTCTGTTCTGCAGGGTTTCCGGATTAACAGGGTTTCGCTGCAGTAGATGTTCGTTAAAACAACGCCTTTCAAGGTTTCTAACTCCAACTGTGTGAGATTATCAAGCAATGTCTACAGCAACAGCATTTTTGTTTTTTAATACCATCAATAAAAATATACATAGGCGAAAAACAAATGTATAAAATTAAGTTTAGTCACGTGTGAAGCTGTTCGTCGCCGTTCTTACTTGTCCGCAATGTTAACATTTTCGTTTAGAAAGCACGATCACACTCCACTGAACTAAGTGCTCCTTATCAGTAAGTGCTGTCGCGATTATAAATAAGTCATTTTGGTCATCCATGCCTGACACCATTATGTACATAGAGGGGCGAGGTTAAATAGGGGGATACCATCACTTTCAAGATTTAGAAAACTGGATATTAAATAAAATACTGATCAAAATTAAAACGACTAAAGGCGTTGTCTTAATATGTTATCCAGCACGGAACTACAACCCAACAAATGCACAAATCATTGTATAAAGTACATGATTTACAGATATATTTTTTTCAACAAACCGCCTACATTTAAAGATGAGCCCTTACAGCATTACCACACGACCAAATACAATGCATCAATATATATATGGTAGCAAGAACCTCTTTAAAAAAAATGTTGGTCGAATTGTCACTTATTGTTTTGTTGATAACTGTTTAGTTTCGTGTAGATGGTATACATATATCTGTCTTTTGTGTTTAGTTATAGATTCATGATATCTTCATTTGTAATATACAACAGGAAATAAATACATTTAGCAAAAAATAAAATAAAAAGATTATTGCACTTACAAAGAGACGTGGGGGCACGGGTGGCCCACTCGTCTAGGGCGCCGCGATTCACTGTGCAGAGTTGCGTCCCTTGGGCACGCCAAAAACCTATGATTGTGGGTTCACCCCGATTATGTTTCTAGGTATGTCAGCACCATACCCGTACTCGTGGGTTTCACCGAAGTGGTAAACGTCTGAGGCCTGCATCACTTCAGGCTTTCCTCCCACACTAAGCTGACACGCCGCGATATAACTGGAATAGTGTTAAAAGCGGCGTTAAACCCAACTCACTCACTCATTACAAAGAGACGTGCATGCACGTGTGTGTCTGGTTGTACTTGTCCGGACATATACTGATGGAAACGAAAAAGGGAACAACGAAAAATAGTAACCTCCCAATTGTCAGACAACTTATACCAGGACTAGTCAAGGTTGGTTAGTCAAGCAATAGTTACCTGTTTACCTTTTATAAAAGTGGAACAGACCAGAAAACACACATTTTGAGGAATTTACAAGATAGGTTTAATATGCACTTATAATCATCAAATCATACCAGAAATCACACTCTTTGAAGTATTCATTACATTATTGCATACGACACTAGATACACAATACACACTGATCACAGTTCAGTACAATGGCTGTTTTCAGCTCAGCTTCAGCAAATGTCCAACAGCATCCAACAATTCAAGATGTGTCTTCTGCCCACTGACCAGATTCTCTTTGAGACGCACCAGCATCCCTCTGACTCCTTGTGGACCTTCTTCCTGGGTGGGGGAGCAGCACCAGCCTTCCCTCTGACTCCTTGTGGACCTTCTTCCTGGGTGGGGGAGCAGCACCAGCCTTCCCTCTGACTCCTTGTGGACCTTCTTCCTGGGTGGGGGAGCAGCACCAGCCTTCCCTCTGACTCCTTGTGGACCTTCTTCCTGGGTGGGGGAGCAGCACCAGCCTTCCCTCTGACTCTGTGTAGACCTTCTTCCTGGGTGGGGGAGCATCACCAGCCTTCCCTCTGACTCCTTGTGGACCTTCTTCCTGGGTGGGGGAGCAGCACCAGCCTTCCCTCTGACTCCTTGTGGACCTTCTTCCTGGGTGGGGGAGCAGCACCAGCCTTCCCTCTGACTCCTTGTGGACCTTCTTCCTGGGTGGGGGAGCAGCACCAGCCTTCCCTCTGACTCTGTGAAGACCTTCTTCCTGGGTGGGGGAGCAGCACCAGCCTTCCCTCTGACTCCTTGTGGACCTTCTTCCTGGGTGGGGGAGCAGCACCAGCCTTCCCTCTGACTCCTTGTGGACCTTCTTCCTGGGTGGGGGAGCAGCACCAGCCTTCCCTCTGACTCCTTGTGGACCTTCTTCCTGGGTGGGGGAGCAGCACCAGCCTTCCCTCTGACTCCTTGTGGACCTTCTTCCTTGGTGGGGGAGCAGCACCAGCCTTCCCTCTGACTCTGTGTAGACCTTCTTCCTGTGTCTGTGTGTGGGGGTGGGTGGGGAGGAGCAGCACCAGCCTTCCCTCAGACTCTGTGTAGACCTTCTTCCTGTGTCTGTGTGTGGGGGTGGGTGGGGAGGAGCAGCACCAGCCTTCCCTCTGACTCCTTGTGGACCTTCTTCCTGGGTGGGGGAGCGGCACCAGCCTTCCCTCTGACTCTCTGTAGACCTTCTTCCTGGGTAGGGGAGCAGCACCAGCCTTCCCTCTGACTCTGTGTAGACCTTCTTCCTGGGTGGGGGAGCAGCCCCAGCCTTCCCCCTGACTCTCTGTAGACCTTCTTCCTGGGTAGGGGAGCAGCACCAGCCTTCCCTCTGACTCTCTGTAGACCCTCTTCCTGGGTAGGGGAGCAGCACCAGCCTTCCCTCTGACTCTGTGTAGACCTTCTTCCTGGGTGGGGGAGCGGCACCAGCCTTCCCTCTGACTCTCTGTAGACCTTCTTCCTGGGTAGGGGAGCAGCACCAGCCTTCCCTCTGACTCTCTGTAGACCTTCTTCCTGGGTGGGGGAGCAGCCCCAGCCTTCCCCCTGACTCTGTGTGGACCTTCTCCCTGTGTGGGGGAGCAGCACCAGCCTTCCCTCTGACTCTGTGTAGACCTTCTTCCTGGGTTGGGGAGCAGCACCAGCCTTCCCTCAGACTCTGTGTAGACCTTCTTCCTGGGTGGGGGAGCAGCACCAGCCTTCCCTCTGACTCTGTGTAGACCTTCTCCCTGTGTGTGGGGGGGAGCAGCACCAGCCTTCCCTCTGACTCTGTGTAGACCTTCTCCCTGGGTGGGGGAGCGGCACCAGCCTTCCCTCTGACTCTCTGTAGACCTTCTTCCTGGGTAGGGGAGCAGCACCAGCCTTCCCTCTGACTCTGTGTAGACCTTCTTCCTGTGTCTGTGTGTGGGGAGGAGCAGCACCAGCCTTCCCTCTGACTCTGTGTAGACCTTCTTCCTGGGTGGGGGAGCAGCACCAGCCTTCCCTCTGACTCTGTGAAGACCTTCTTCCTGGGTGGGGGAGCAGCACCAGCCTTCCCTCTGACTCTGTGTAGACCTTCTTCCTGGGTGGGGGAGCAGCACCAGCCTTCCCTCTGACTCTGTGTAGACCTTCTTTCTGGGTGGGGGGAGCAGCACCAAAGTCTATCTGTGTCATCTTGGCACCTTCCAACTTCTCAATGCCTTGAAGCAAGTCCACAAAAAAGCTAGGGAACGAAGGAAGATGTGGAACGTTTTCTGGAGCCTGGCGCCCTACTTCTGCATTGTAGATAGCCGGGACAGGTGATGCTTCTTCCCTGTCCGTTTCCTCAAAGTGCTGACGAACTGGCAGTGGTCCGAGACATCTTTAAGGAAGTCCCTAATCAAATGTTGAGATGTGTTTTTGAGCATTCTTTCCAACGCATATTAAGTAAACACAATCTCATTAAAATCAGATCTTAGTTCTCGCTTCCGCTAAACAAAAATCTGAGGACATCCCATTACGGGTCACGTCAGACCGACCTTTCGCGAACTTTGACCGATCAATGGAATGACTATCAAGAAGTCGACAATAGCCAATCAGAAGGCAGCTTAATCGAACTGGCGACTACGCTTCGAAACATATTTTGACATACACTCGATTAAAAAGATTGTATGAATACAGACATAAAGCCCATATATGTCGTTCGGAATACCCTGTGTGGGTTTTTTGCGAATTTACACGATCAAAAATCACATTCCAACGGTAACTTTCATGATCTGATAAGCGATGTTCTGATTGATATAGGTGTGATATTGATGACTGCAGGTCACCATGTTATATAGGTGTCATATTGATGACTGCAGACCACCATGTTATATAGGTGTGATACTGATGACTGCAGGCCACCATGTTATGTAGATGTGATACTGATGATTGAAGACCACCATGTTATATAGGTGTGATACTGATGACTGCAGGCCACCATGTTATGTAGATGTGATACTGATGATTGAAGACCACCATGTTATATAGGTGTGATACTGATGACTGCAGACCACCATGTTATGTAGATGTGATACTGATGATTGAAGACCACCATGTTATATAGGTGTGATACTGATGACTGCAGGCCACCATGTTATGTAGATGTGATACTGATGACTGCAGGTCACCGTGTTATATAGGTGTGATACTGATGACTGCAGACCACCATGTTATATAGGTGTGATACTGATGATTGAAGACCACCATGTTATATAGGTGTCATACTGATGACTGCAGGCAACCATGTTATATAGGTGTGATACTGATGACTGCAGGTCACCGTGTTATATAGGTGTCATGCTGATGACTGCAGGCCACCATGTTATATAGATGTGATACTGATGATTGAAGACCACCATGTTATATAGGTGTGA
This sequence comes from Haliotis rufescens, assembly GCF_023055435.1. NCBI lineage: Eukaryota > Metazoa > Mollusca > Gastropoda > Lepetellida > Haliotidae > Haliotis > Haliotis rufescens. Next base: position 9,688,069 of record NW_025963868.1, on the reverse strand, counting down.
TACTGATGACTGCAGGTCACCGTGTTATATAGGTGTCATACTGATGACTGCAGGCCACCATGTTATGTAGATGTGATACTGATGATTGAAGACCACCATGTTATATAGGTGTGATACTGATGATTGAAGACCACCATGTTATATAGGTGTGATACTGATGACTGCAGGTCACCGTGTTATATAGGTGTCATACTGATGATTGAAGACCACCATGTTATGTAGATGTGATACTGATGACTGCAGACCACCATGTTATATAGGTGTCATACTGATGACTGCAGGCCACCATGTTATATAGGTGTCATACTGATGACTGCAGGTCACCGTGTTATATAGGTGTCATACTGATGATTGAAGACCACCATGTTATGTAGATGTGATACTGATGACTGCAGGTCACCATGTTATGTAGATGTGATACTGATGATTGAAGACCACCATGTTATATAGGTGTGATACTGATGATTGAAGACCACCATGTTATATAGGTGTGATACTGATGACTGCAGGCCACCATGTTATGTAGATGTGATACTGATGATTGAAGACCACCATGTTATATAGGTGTGATACTGATGATTGAAGACCACCATGTTATATAGGTGTGATACTGATGATTGAAGACCACCATGTTATATAGGTGTGATACTGATGATTGAAGACCACCATGTTATGTAGATGTGATACTGATGACTGCAGGCCACCATGTTATGTAGATGTGATACTGATGATTGAAGACCACCATGTTATATAGGTGTGATACTGATGATTGAAGACCACCATGTTATATAGGTGTGATACTGATGACTGCAGGCCACCATGTTATGTAGGTGTGATACTGATGACTGTAGGTCACCATGTTATGTAGATGTGATACTGATGATTGAAGACCACCATGTTATGTAGATGTGATACTGATGATTGAAGACCACCATGTTATATAGGTGTGATACTGATGACTGCAGGTCACCGTGTTATGTAGATGTGATACTGATGATTGAAGACCACCATGTTATATAGGTGTGATACTGATGACTGCAGGCCACCATGTTATGTAGATGTGATACTGATGATTGAAGACCACCATGTTATATAGGTGTGATACTGATGACTGCAGACCACCATGTTATGTAGATGTGATACTGATGATTGAAGACCACCATGTTATATAGGTGTGATACTGATGACTGCAGGCCACCATGTTATGTAGATGTGATACTGATGATTGAAGACCACCATGTTATATAGGTGTGATACTGATGACTGCAGACCACCATGTTATGTAGATGTGATACTGATGATTGAAGACCACCATGTTATATAGGTGTGATACTGATGACTGCAGGCCACCATGTTATGTAGATGTGATACTGATGATTGAAGACCACCATGTTATATAGGTGTGATACTGATGACTGCAGGCCACCATGTTATGTAGATGTGATACTGATGATTGAAGACCACCATGTTATATAGGTGTGATACTGATGACTGCAGACCACCATGTTATGTAGATGTGATACTGATGATTGAAGACCACCATGTTATATAGGTGTGATACTGATGACTGCAGGTCACCGTGTTATGTAGATGTGATACTGATGATTGAAGACCACCATGTTATATAGGTGTGATACTGATGACTGCAGGCCACCATGTTATGTAGATGTGATACTGATGATTGAAGACCACCATGTTATATAGGTGTGATACTGATGACTGCAGACCACCATGTTATGTAGATGTGACACTGATGATTGAAGACCACCATGTTATATAGGTATGATACTGATGACTGCAGGCCACCATGTTATGTAGATGTGATACTGATGATTGAAGACCACCATGTTATATAGGTGTGATACTGATGACTGCAGACCACCGTGTTATGTAGATGTGATACTGATGATTGAAGACCACCATGTTATATAGGTGTCATACTGATGATTGAAGACCACCATGTTATATAGGTGTGATACTGATGACTGCAGACCACCGTGTTATGTAGATGTGATACTGATGATTGAAGACCACCATGTTATATAGGTGTCATACTGATGATTGAAGACCACCATGTTATATAGGTGTGATACTGATGACTGCAGGCCACCATGTTATGTAGATGTGATACTGATGACTGCAGGCCACCATGTTATGTAGGTGTGATACTGATGACTGCAGGCCACCATGTTATGTAGATGTGATACTGATGACTGTAGACCACCATGTTATATAGGTGTGATACTGATGACTGCAGACCACCATGTTATATAGATGTGATACTGATGATTGAAGACCACCATGTTATATAGGTGTCATACTGATGACTGCAGGCCACCATGTTATGCAGGTGTCATACTAATGACTGCAGGCCATCATGGTATATAGGTGTCATACTAATGACTGCAGGCCACCATGTTATATAGGTGTCATATTGATGACTGCAGGCCACCAGGTTATATAGGTGTCATACTGATGACTGCAGGCCACCATGTTATATAGGTGTCATACTAATGACTGCAGGCCACCATGGTATATAGGTGTCATACTAATGACTGCAGGCCACCATGGTATATAGGTGTCATACTAATGAATGCAGGCCACCATGGTATATAGGTGTCATGCTGATGACTGCAGGCCACCATGTTATATAGGTATCATACTGATGACTGCAGGTCACCATGTTATATAGGTGTCATACTGATGACTGCAGGCTACCATGTGATATAGGTGTGATATTTATGACTATTTTGGGAATAGCACGGTGCTAAAATAGCCGTCCAATGAAATAGTTCTCAATGAAATAGCGATTTTTAGTTATAGGGGAGACGGATGCAGTCACTCGCGAAACTAACCTTTGGTTCAGGGATATTAATCGGAGCTTTGTTTCAGGGGTATTAATCGGAATATAACTCACTCGAAAATCGATGACTATGAAAGGTGAGAAGTTGCCTTACAATATCTGGCATAAATAATAAAAAAATGAAATAATTGTCACGAACAAAGCATCTTCCCGAGGGAAGAGAGTTAACTGACTTGAAAAGTCCAGTGGAAACTGGACTTATATAATCAGATAAGTCTCTTGCCTCGGGAAGATTCGAACAAAGTGGCTTATCCTCTGTTTGATTACAGATACTTCCTGCATTCGTGACTAACTCGTGTTATTCCGGGACAAGCCGAATGGCTTGCAGGTTACGGAAAGACGCGAGTGGTGACGAATGATACTTCCGGGTGTAGATGGTTATACACTGAAATTAGACTTGCACATAAGTCTCTGACGAAATAAGTATATAGTTTAAGTCATAATTCCTTGATAAAAGGAGTTGTGACTATAAAAGACTGGTGTCTTAACCCAAACTGTCCGCTTATCTATACTTGCCTATTATAGACGCGCGAAGATTCGGGGTAAGATAGGTCTTCAGCAACCCATGCTTGCCGTAAAAGGCGACTATGCTTGTCGTAAAAGGCGACTAACGGGACCGGGTGGTCAGGCTCGCGGACTTGGTTGATGCATATCATCGATCCCAATTGCGTGGATCGATGCTCATGATGTCGATCACTTGATTGTCTGGTCCAGACTTGATCATTTACGGCCCGCGGTTATATAGCTGGAATATTGCTGAGTGCGGCGTTAAACAAAAAAACAAAACAAAAAACAAAAAAATACCATGTCTATTATAGAGATAGAATTACTATATATCAATGTATTTATCCAGTGTCGACCTGGATCAAGGCTCCGGTGAAATATGTATGACTAAAGGTATCAGTGAAACTATTCAGTCCACGAGACGGGGAAATGTATGACACATTGTGAATAATCACATTCAAATGTAAACTACATGACACGTATTTGAACCAGGTGACACAGAATGCAGTTTGTATGTCGTTGTGGCGTGTATACATAATCATAATCACTGACAATGCCTTGGCTATCAGTAAACAGATCGATCTCCCTCTCCCCCCCCCCCCCCCCCCCCCCCCTCCCCCCCCCTCTCTCTCTCTCTCTCTCTCTCTCTCTCTCTCTCTCTCTCTCTCTCTCCAGATCCTCCATTCTGAATCCCTTGTGATGAGAGAAGCACAGCCTAACATGTCCTGCGTAACTGCAGTGATTTTTCCAAATTTAGAAATTACTATTTCAAAGTTTCATCACTCAAGGATCTTTTTAACAATATAGGGATAACTATTTCAAAGTTTCATCACTCAAGGATCTTTTTAACAATATAGGGATAACTATTTCAAAGTTTCATCACTCAAGGATCTTTTTAACAATATAGGGATTACTATTTCAAAGTTTCATCACTCAAGGATCTTTTTAACAATATAGGGATAACTATTTCAAAGTTTCATCACTCAAGGATCTTTTTAACAATATAGGGATAACTATTTCAAAGTTTCATCACTCAAGGATCTTTTTAACAATATCAACTTTCATTTAATTCTTGGTTTTTAAAGGAAATAGAATTGTAAAATACATTTTGAAACATGTGTATTTTAAGTAATATATGATCTTTTTAATATTGGTAGAATAAATTGGATAACTAAGATTGCTAGTGGCTGTCCCTCAAAGGGGAATAAAGTAGTGTATAAGAATTGTCTCCCGGAGATGGTACGTAAGTCCACGTCATTCACAGTATACTTCAAGTATTTAATCCTGCCACGGTTTTCAGAATAGGTGCTTTTTTAATTCGGCTACATTTGTCAATAATCGCCAACACCTGAAGGGATGATGTAAGTCCTGCTGGGGTTCATGCCGGTAGCAACAGTACTGTAAGTCCCCATGGTCCCTAGTGTGGTGAGGGGGACACGCGTGCCCAGTCGTCTAAGGCGCCGCGATTCGCTGTGCAGAGTTGCGTCCCTTGGGCACGCCAGAAACCTATGATTGTGGGTTCGAATCCCGGTTCGCCCCGATTATGTTTCTAGGTTTGTCAGCACCATACCCGTGCTCGTGGGTTTCACGTCTGAGACCTGCATCACTTCGGGCTTTCCTCTCACATTAAGCTGACACGCCGCGATATAACTGGAATACTGTTAAAAGCGGCGTTAAACCCAACTCACTCACTCACTCACTCACTCACTAGTGTGGTGATCTACCTTCAGTTGCTGGCGATCTGTAGCCCGTTTTTATATTGTATTGTTACGAATGGTGATATATGTTTGTGGTTCCATACTAGTTTAAAATAAATCTGAGTTAGGTCTAGTTATGTTACTGTCCGTTTTTGACAGGTTCTGATAATTTACATGTACTAGTATTTTATTTATTATGTACAAGGCTGAAATTATACCGATGTTACTTTTAATTTTAACTCTCTTTCTGGACTATTGCTGAGTGCGGCGTTAAACAACAAACAAACAAACAAAACAAACAAACATGTCTATTATAGAGATAGAATTACTATATATCCATGTATTTATCCAATGCCGCCCTGGATCAAGGCTACAGTGAAATATGTATGACTAAAGGCATCAGTGAAACTATTCAGTCCACGAGACGGGGAAATGTATGACACATTGTGAATAATCACATTCAAATGTAAACTACATGAAACGTATTTGAACCAGGTGACACAGAATGCAGTTTGTAGGTTGTATAATACTAAACCGGATCTTCACGGGTGTATTCGTATTTCAATTGAATTGCACAAGGATATACGCTCGAGTCATGATGACCCTGGTTAAAGAAGCGCTGTTTAATGTGAACACTTCATGTATGGAAGCCTTGTGGGGTCGTTTTCACATTTTATAACCCAGGTGCATATAACGATACTTTTTTATGATTAAATGTTTCAATAAATATTGGAGTAACTGTTTAACCGCATTGTTTCAGGTAAGACGGGGGGCACTGGTAAACCCGAACGACCACAGTTATACTTCAGAAGTAGTCGTATCCCAATTGCGTTGATCGATGCTCATGATGTCAACCACCGGATTGTCTGGTCCAGACTCGATTATTTAAGGGGCATTCACACGGTACAACTAGTTGTATACAATTTGCATCGTGTGAACGGGCAAGTCGGTCCAACTTTTGACGTATGCAACTTGTTGGACGTGAGTTGTACGAAATAGGACATGCTCTGGTCAAGACTATTATTTACAGACCGCCGTCATATAGCTGGAATATTGCTGAGTGCGGCGTTAAACAACAAACAAACAAACAAACAAACAAACAGACCATTTGATATTCTGGTGGGGACCTGGAATTGACTGGATATCTTTTCAGCTGCAACAATGTATTTTTTGTGCCTGGCGGTTTCTGAAGAGCATTAGCTTGAAAAATGTTCGGCAGCACGAAAACTGCAATTTTTGCTTGCTTGTTGCCCTGTCGCATCGGGGATAATATGATATACACAGGATCTGCTAACTTTCACTAACGTTTGTCTTCTTTTTTTTTTGTCTTCTCTGATAGAGATATGTCTTTATTAATGTTTTTTCTCCCATGTTTTCCTACCAGTGATGCGTGGCAAGGTTCCCAGTGCTCCTGCTGTAATGTCCAACCAGCATCCCTTAAACATAAAATATTTATATAAAATAAAGTTGCTATACCCTCAACTCTATTTAAGTTGGTTGGTTTGTTGTTTAACACCGCACTCAGCAATATTCCAGATATGTGGCGGCGGTCTGTAAATAATCAAGTCTGGACCAGACAACCCAGTGATTGACTTAAGTATTTTCTTTGAATTGATGACGTGATGTAGTCTAACAGTTGACGTGTTCGCTCGTCACGCCGAAGAACCGGGTTCGATCCCCACATGGTTACAATGTGTGAAACCAAATCAATTTCTGGTGTCCCTCGCTGTGATATTCCCGGAACATCACTAAAAATCATACTCACGCCCTTACCTCCATAGGCAACCCGTGAAGATGCGGGGTAGAATAGGTCTTCAGCAAACCATGCTTGCCGTAAAAGGCGACTATGCTTGTCATAAGAGGCGACTAACGAGAACTGGGGGTCAGGCTCGCGGACTTGGTTGATGCACGTCATCGATCCCAATTGCGTGGATTGATGCTCATGATATCAATCACTGGGTGAACGTCACAGACCTGCATCACTTCAGGCTTTCTTCCTTCATTAAGCTGACACGCCGTGATATAACTGGAATGATGTTAAAAGCGGCGTTAAACCCAACTTACTCACTCACTCACTACTAACAGGATCGGGTGGTCAGGCACACTGACTTGGTTGATGCATGTCATCGTATCCCAATTGCGTGGATCGATGCTCATGATGTTAATCACTGGATTGTCTGGTCCAGACCCGATCACATGTATTTACAGACCGCCGTCATATAGTTATAATATTGCTGAGTGCGGCGTTAGACAACAAACAAACAACAAAGAAAAGTTATTCCAGTTAATATATGTCAATAACGTAATGGAATATACTTAGTGTATGGCTTTTAATACTATTTGAATGTTTACCGAAACTCTATTGAAAGTGACCCTTTCATGTTCCCATACAATTTTCTCGAGTAACTCACAATAAATCTCGAGAAATAGGATGAGAATTGTGCAACACCTGATAGAGTTACCTTGACCTTGACTATAACCGTGACGAAAGAGCAACACTAAATATAGTAATGACGTCATTCAGCAACTGGCCCAGATACTTCCCGTATATATATCCTAAAGGCAATACGTGATAAATCTAAAACGCATGCATGTATTCTTTTCTCCAAGCATTGAATGTGACATATGGTTAAGGTTATGCAGTTCGTGTACAGGACAGCCGTTAATCGATAATCACTATAAAGCCTACCCAAAAGGGATCGATTTTTAATTACCGTATTCGACGTAATAAGCGCCCACGGCGACATTTGCTAAGATATTGGCTATTGAACAATCCCAATCAGCCCCCCTTCCGAGTGATCAATGTACACCAGACTTATTTATTCGCGTATAATATGCACTCGTGTGTTTTACGCACCCTTAACTATGGGCATTTAATTCTGGAAAAATATATCTGTCGTCGTAAACATTTCAGGCTGTCAGCATAAACCACGAAATTGATCTTTCAACTCTGTTTTTTTCCACCAAAGAACATTCTTATAAGAGCCCCCTATTTCTAATTTTGAGATCGCCCTGGGCGCTTATTACGTCGAATACGGTACTCATCGATCGCTATAAAGTTGTGTTTTTGTCTGCCCCCATCGACACGATCTGGCTTACAGTCGTTTATCATGAGTAATCTCGTAAAACCAGAAAAAAATATGCACAGGAATCTACGTCCAAGTGAAAATAACAACAACTTCACTGTTATCTTGCATTTGTTTAGAATAACCAACGAGTTACGATGAACTATGCATGCTCTGTCCCGATTGATTACCTGGTGTACGAGCGAGGCCATTCGTCACCACTCGCATGTTTCCGTAACATTCGTGACCAACTCGTGTTATTCCGGGACAAGCCTCATGGTTTCCGTAACCTACAACAAGGCTCGTTCCATTCGTCACCACTCGCCCCTTTCCGTAACCTTCAAGAAGACTCGTCCCCCTATCGATGAATGTTGTGTGTTGTGTGCAAGTTCTTCGTCAAAGAATCCGTCAGAAATTATTTTTGATTTTACATATGTCTTGCATCTAAAAATATACCCAAGATACATTTAAATGTGTTCAATCATACTGTATAGTTCCACACGCCCTGATGTGCTTTAAATTCCATCTGAAATATATATAATATATGGGGAAATATGTGAGCCATAACACAACAAGTTGACAATTGTTTTAGGTATGCCCGTTTGCGCTCAGATGGAACCCGGGCGCAAAAATGGCCACGAGAGGGGCACGAGTCGCTATTCGGCTTGTTCTGGAATTCAAAATTCAAAAGTTATTTCTGAGGGATTATTTGACGAAGAACTTGAAATCATACGCGCATTCTGATTGGTTTGTCGTATTTTCGCACACAACAGTCATCGATAGGGGGACGAGTCTTCTTGCAGGTTACGGAAAGGGGCGAGTGGTGACGAATGGCCACTTCCATAACTAGTGATTTAACAGTGATGTATAACTTCGCTTTATTGATTATAAATATCAAAATAGGGTACTGGTAATATATTTTAAACGGATTTTATTGGTATAAATATATATATTTGTGTGATTATCTGGTTTCTATGATGCTCCAACACAAACACCCCTCGGATCCCTGTCACATACTTTTATTAAATTATCAAGAGAAACTGAACAAAAAAATACAGGTTGCAAGAAGAAAATTGGATTTCTCAATAAACATTCCCAACCGTATGATGGTTTACCACAAATCATAAACGATATATAAGATTCGAACGAATTATTTCGAAATTTGTTAAAGAAGAGAAAGCAATCGTAAAAAGATCAGCATTAAACACAGACAGAAATTGTTAATGAAAACTTAATGTTATAGTGAGTGAGTGAGTATGGTTTTACGACGCTTCTAGCAACATTCCAGCAATATCACGGCGAGGGACACCAGAAATGGGCTTCACACATTGTACCCATGTCGGGAATCGAATCCGGGTCTTCGGCGTGGCGAGCGAACGCTTAAACCACGAGGATACCCGACCGCCCCATTTAATGTTATAAGTATTATGGATTTTAAATAACCTATTTGAAATAGGTGACGTACATAAATTTATATATTCTGGTTTTCCTAACCTGTAAGAGACTAGTAAGTTACTCCCACACAATTTCATCAGTTAAAGATGTTTATGTTTTATCTAACATATCCTTTGTACTCAGCAACGATTCTTTACATTAGCTGATAAAAATGTAATTCTTCATTTTTTTCTTAACGCCCTACTAATTTGCAAATTAAAGAAGAACAGCTGAGAATGAATGAGTTGAATGACTTGCCAAATATACTTTAGTACAAAAAAATATACTAGTATTTATATCAGAGAGGTTCAATACGTTTACAACCGGAAAAACGCTTCACCAATCTTACTGTAAGAGGCGGGTAGAAAAAGAGATATCGTTCTTGTTTGAAGTGGTTCGCATGTGCATGGTCCAATACGGAAACCTTCGAGAGGGACACGAGTCTACATTCGACTTGTCCTGGAATCATTCGTGACCAACTCGTGTTATTCCGGGACAAGCCGAATAGCGACGCAGGTTACGGAAAGGGGCGAGTGGTGACAAATGGTCCTGGGATTATACGAGTTGGTCACGTATAAGCGCGAGTCTTGTCGAGGGACATTCGTCACCATTCGTGACTAACTCTTGTTATTCCGGGACAAGCCGAACCTGTAACCTACAAGACGGTTTGTCCCGGAATGGCACGAGTTGGTCACGAATAACAGCATTCATTGACGAGGGGCAATAATCCGTAGTTCCGAGCTTGGAGTAGGTTATTTACCGTTTTCAGTAAGGATAGGGAAAAAAACCCGTATGATATGGCCAACAGAGCAAGGTCACTGAAGTCAGGCTCATTCTCTTAAAAATAAGATCGTTTACTGCGAGATACCTCTCTGAATGAAGATTTGAGGACACGCACACTCTTATAGAAGGTCGCATCAGGTCGCACCCAGGGCGAACACATTCGTCACCACTCGCCCCTTTCCGTAACCTGCAATTCGGCTTGTCCGGGAATAACACGAGTTGGTCACGAATGAGGGCGAACATTGACCGTCCAATCTTAATTCAGGATGCGTGGGTTCTTGAGCCAATCAGATGTCAGTTTTCTAAAACGATTCGGTGGGACTTCTTTGCAACCTCGACACGGAAATGTCTATCTGAACAAACGCCACATCACACAAATATACCCTCGATAGCACTCCCTTTATAGGATGTCATGGCATGGCGCTCAGAAACGAAAGGATAAAAACAATTTCCACAATAATATGTTATGTTGTCAACATTATTTAGCGATTTTTTGGTTACCGCTATGATTTGTATCATTCTAGTTGATTGTGATGTGATAGATGTATGTTTCTTCAGCAGGAATCGTTAAATGTACGTGTTTCTTATGGAGTAAACAAGTCGTGTTTGAATAAGCTCTTGTGTTATGATTTTAAAAATGCCACAAACACAGCACGGCTATATTTTTAGCATTCGGAACTGCCCGATTAAATTCGTTTTTACTCGTTTCCGGGTTCATCAATATGATTCTTGTCTGATGGCTTCGCTTATGCTCTTTCCGAGAATTTAGAAGCCTCGACGCTGATTGGTTGATAAGAATGGTCGACTGATGCGACAATCTAAGTCGTCAGATCTTCACGCAGAGAGGGACAGTATCGTGTAAAATATCTGATTATTATGAGACTTGGGTCAGGATCTTGTTTGAACGTTGTAATTCCCGTTGGGATTCCGGTTCAGAATTACGTCCCCAGCAACCTGTGCTTGTCGTAAAAGGCGACCGAATGGATCGGGTAGTCAGGCTAGGTGACATGATTGATTGCGTACCATCATACCCCAACGGCATGGAATGTTTCTCATGATATCAATCACCGGATTGTCTGGCCTAGACTATAATTTACGTGTATATGTGTGCGTGTGCGCGTGCGAGTGAGAGTAAGTGTTACATCGTGTGTGTGAGTGTATGAAAATGTGTTGTTGAGGGAGTGATAGAGCGATTTGCACTGTGTGTGCGAGAAAATGTTTTAGCAAGCTACAAAGGATATTTATTTTTAAACATTTTTCAGCGCTCGCTCGCAATACAAGAAATAAAGACATTGGTCTGGCCTATAGGGAAATTACATGGGTCTCCAAACAGCTGGCTGTACAAGAAGTACGTTATTCCTAAAATGCATGTATTGCCGCACTAGTCGTCAAAGTAACTTGTTCGCGCCATGTTGAGGACGCCAGGCCCGTAACGCACTGCCTCGTGTCTCGTCTTTCACACATGGCTGCTTGTAAGTAAGTTAATCCTTCCTTCAAGGAACAAGTTAGGTATTTTGCTTGCGGCTTCCTTCACAGCTTTTACCAAGTTGTGTACCGGTATTTCTTCCCGCGAATATTAAAAAAGTGCCCCAGGAATTTTAAACCGACCTTTAAGTAACTATTGTTAAAGTAGAGTTATCATCTGCTGCTACTGCTACTACTACTGCTACTTTTGGAATACTGCAAAAAGCTACGTCAGTATATTTGCACACTGTAGGAGCGTAGTATATGACTAACTACGCTATCGACAATCAAACGGCAGCGGGCGATTCAGGTCGTGTTTAGTATGCTAATGTCTGTGCTATTTAAGCATCTTGGTTGTTTTTGTTACGAGATACCAGTCTAGCCAAATCTGTCACATAAAAATGTATGGGAGCGTGTTAGTGCCACATTCTAAAAAAAATTATCATCTACGTAGAAGATACTTTCATCAGTGTAATATATATGATATTATAATCTACGTGATTAAAAATAAAAATAATATTTCCTGGAAATGCGGTATTGGGTCTTTGTGTCGCATGTCGCCCTGACACATCTGTATATATTAACAAAGGAAAATGTCCACTTAATGACCCTTGACACAATGTTTGTACGTTCAACATCCGGGCACCTTTACACTGCTGTGGGGGCACGGGTGGCCCAGTCGTCTATGGCGCCGTGATTCGCCGTGCAGAGTTGCGTCCCTTTGGCACGCCAGAAACCTATGATTGTGGGTTCGAATCCCGGTTCGCCCCGATTATGTTTCTAGGTTTGTCAGCACCATACCCGTGCTCGTGGGTTTCACCGAAGTGGTAAACGTCCGAGACCTGCAACACTTCGGGCTTTCCTCCCACATTAAGCTGACACGCCGTGATATAACTGTAATACTGTTACAAGCGGCGTTAAACCCAACTCACTCACTTTACACTGCAGATATGTGCCGGGTTAATCACAGAGGGCTATTTTTATGTTTATGAAGTCAACACTCCTGCATATATATACACACGCGCGTTGTTTTTACCAAGTTTTATTCACTGGGTCACGACACACGTGTCTATGTGTCATACAAATACAACTTATCAGACAACAAATACAACTTGTCAGACAATAAATACAACTTATCAGACAACAAATACAACTTATCAGACAACAAATACAACTTATCAGACAATAAATACAACTTGTCAGACAATAAATACAACTTATCAGACAATAAATACAACTTATCAGACAACAAATACAACTTATCAGACAACAAATACAACTCATCAGACAACAAATACAACTTATCAGACAACAAATACAACTTATCAGACAATAAATACAACTTATCAGACAATAAATACAACTTATCAGACAACAAATACAACTTGTCAGACAACAAATACAACTTATCAGACAATAAATACAACTTATCAGACAATAACTACAACTTATCAGACAACAAATACAACTTATCAGACAACAAATACAACTTATCAGACAATAAATACAACTTATCAGACAACAAATACAACTTATCAGACAACAAATACAACTTATCAGACAATAGATACAACTTATCAGACAATAAATACAACTTATCAGACAACAAATACAACTTGTCAGACAACAAATACAACTTATAAGACAACAAATACAACTTATCAGACAACAAATACAACTTATCAGGCAGGATACAACTTATCAGACAATAAATACAACTCATCAGACAACAAATACAACTTGTCAGACAACAAATACAACTTATCAGACAACAAATACAACTTATCAGACAACAAATACAACTTATCAGACAATAAATACAACTTATCAGACAATAAATACAACTTATCAGACAACAAATACAACTTGTCAGACAATAAATACAACTTATCAGACAACAAATACAACTTTTCAGACAACAAATACAACTTATCAGACAATAGATACAACTTATCAGACAACAAATACAACTCATCAGACAATAAATACAACTTATCAGACAATAAATACAACTTATCAGACAACAAATACAACTTATCAGACAATAAATACAACTTATCAGACAACAAATACAACTTATCAGACAACAAATACAACTTATCAGACAACAAATACAACTCATCAGACAATAAATACAACTTATCAGACAATAAAAACAACTTATCAGACAATAAATACAACTTATCAGACAACAGATACAACTTATCAGACAATAAATACAACTTATCAGACAACAAATACAACTTATCAGAAAATAAATACAACTTATCAGACAATAAATACAACTTATCAGACAACAAATACAACTTATCAGACAACAAATACAACTCATCAGACAATAAATACAACTTATCAGACAACAAATACAACTTATCAGACAATAAATACAACTTATCAGACAACAAATACAACTTATCAGACAATAAATCCAACTTATCAGACAACAAATACAACTTATCAGACAATAAATACAACTTGTCAGACAATAAATACAACTTATCAGACAACAAATACAACTTATCAGACAATAAATACAACTTATCAGACAACAAATACAACTTATCAGACAACAAATACAACTTATCAGACAATGAATACAACTTATCAGACAACAAATACAACTTATCAGACAACAAATACAACTTATCAGACAATAAATACAACTTATCAGACAATAAATACAACTTATCAGACAACAAATACAACTTATCAGACAATAAATACAACTTATCAGACAATAAATACAACTTATCAGACAACAAATACAACTTATCAGACAATAAATACAACTTATCAGACAATAAATACAACTTATCAGACAATAAATACAACTTATCAGACAATAAATATGTCTCAAATGCAGGCCAGTTTCGGCTCACTTACTTATTATTTATTTACTTTCTTAATTATTCATTCACTCACTCACTCACTCACTCACTCACTCACTCACTGTATTTATTTATGGTGGGTGATGGTATAAAACATGAAAACACTGTGACATAAAATCATAAAATGTTGCGTGTGTATGTGTGTTGGTTAAGCAACGCATATATTTTGTGAGTTATATCAAACCGTTGGCGTCCATGCCCTAAAGCTCTTGGGGTGTGTGCAGCTCAAGCTGCCTTTAAAGGCGCAACGTTTTGCATTTACATTACCACCCTAACGGGTACCCATCAACTGCGAGATTTAAAAACATCGCTCAGGGTATCGCAAGATACATTTTTACTATTGAGAACAAATTATTCCCTTCTGAGATATGTCCTTTGCATCTTCGAAAACCAACCTCCGAGACTCGAGGCTCTTGCGTCCCTTTCATTCGTGCAAGGATCCGCAGCTGATCGTGAGTTCAAATCACAAATTCCCTCCGATTATGATCCTCGGTGTTTCATTTTCGTATCCGTGGTCGTGAGTTTCTTCAAGTTGGTATACGCCGTGGGGATTCTGGGATTCCGGGATTCCGGGATTCCGGGTTAGAATTGGCCCTCGGTAATCTAGGCTGGTCGTACGGGGCGACCAAATGGATCGGTTGGCCAGGCTCGGTGGCTTGGTTGTTGGCGTATCATCGTACCCTGACGGCGTGGACCATTGCTCACAATATCAATCACTGGATTGTGTCCAGATTGGATTATTTACAGGCCACCGTCATACAACTGGAATATTGCTGAGTGCGGCGACACTGCAAATGTCCTTCCACTACGCTGAAATGAACGAAACTCTAATGGTGCTACTTTGGAAGGATGAATTTTTTTTAAATCGAAATTTCTCGTTATTTCAATTATTTTCTCGAAATTTCATTTTCTTTTTCGTTACAATGATTTATAGAATATATATATGAAAATAATCGAAATTACGAGAAAATCATCGAAGTAACGAGAAAAAACTCGAAATTTCAAGTTTTTGAAAGAAATTTGAAGTAACGAGAAAAAACTCGAAATTTCGTAAAAATAATTGAAATAAAGAGAAAAAACTCTAAATTACTCTATAAACACATAATTCAAATAAAGAGAAATTTCGATTTAAATATATATATAAAGGCATTAGGCCTTTGTAGAAAAGGCCGTGATATGAGTGAACTACTGTTCAAGGAGGCGTTCAACCAAACGGTAGTATAAATAGGGCATTCATTGAGAAAAAAACAAACCGATAAAATAATCAATCCATAAAGCTTGTGGTGGTTTGATAGCCTGGGCTCGGTTCCTTGGCACACTGAGTGCAATGTTTTACAAGTGAACGTCTGGAATATGGTCTGATAATACCTTCCTCAATGGGGTGATTGTGGAAGTTTGTATTTTGTAGTGGTGAAAGTGGTGAAATGGGGTTTAACGTCGCGTCGAAGATAATTGCACTAAAAAGTGACGTGCATGCATGCATGCATGCGTGCGTGCGTGTATGTGTGTGTGTGTGTGTGTAGCTGCTTGTCCTAGTCCGGACTGATGCCGATTTATAGTGCTAGCTCACTGAGATACCATGCCGCAGTTTAACATGAATACTCCACTCAGACACAGTATACTGACTCCGAGCCGACCAGTCCTTGTTTTAGCCCCTTAATGCCGAGCGCAGACAGGGTAACAACAAGTACCATCTTATGACGTCTTTTGGTATTGTATTTTGTGACAGAAAATGAATAGTAACGTTTGTTGGCCTCAACGGAGTACAGACATCACGAACATGAAGTATGATATCTTCGACAAACTGCAATACATTATAGAAACCCGTGATTCGGGGTAACAATTGGTCTTCAGCAACTATGCTTGTCGTAAGAGGCGACTAACGGGATCGGGTGGTCAAACCCGATGACTTGGTTGATGCATGTCATCGCATCCCAATTGCGTAGATCGATGCGCATGATATCAATCACTGGATTGTCTGGTCCAGAATCGATTATTTACAGACCGCGGTCATATAAGTGGAATATTGCTGAGTGCGGCGTTAAACAACAAACATAAAAACAAACATTATAGAACTTTGTCATGAAAGAAGCCCTGGTTGATCAGTGGTCGCTATACTGAGTTGCTCCCCTTAGCAGTTCAAGGATCTGCTGATAGAAGGTTCGAACCCTACTTATGAAAAAAATATGATTATTGATCCGTCAGCATCTACCTATCCTTGTCCCTGGATTCGGTGTACGATAACATTATATTCAACTGGATAATCAATTTAATTGATTTAATTCATATTTACGACAACAAATCTCATCCGAATTGGGACCAAGGTTTCTGAAATAGCTCAGTAAATATCCCAAAGTGCAATTACAGTAAACTACGGTTATAACGAACTCCAAGGGACTACTAATTTTAGTTCGTTATAACCGTAATTCGTTATAAGCATATATACAGCATAACTACAGCATATAGTCAGGACTAAAAAGTAAGTTCGTTATATCCGTTAGTTCGTTATAAGCGTGTTCGTTATAACCGTAGTTTACTGTAATGAGTTTCCATAGGCTTGACAACACATATTATGAACGAGAACAGGTGTTGTGGTTTTCTTTCCCCGAGCATCGTATCGTTTTGATTGATTGCAATGTACACAAAGTAGGATTGCACATCGCAGATATTAAACAATTAGACCGATGCATATCCCCAGGTCATGCGCTATGTCCGGTATCACATATCACTTAGCTGTGATACATACAAGCTTGTTACACAATGTTTCTCGCTGAGCTGTTCCTGGTGCTGTCCTTACATTTGACGACTGATGGTAAGTTGTGTTCATTATTACTAGATCATTGAAGATCTGAAGATCTTCAGCAACCCATGCTTGCCGTAAAAGGCGACTATCCTTGCCGTAAATGGCGACTATCCTTGTCGTAAAAGGCGACTTTGCTTGCCGTAAAAGGCGACTATGCTTGTCGTAAAAAGCGACTTTGCTTGTCGTAAAAGGCCACTATGCTTGTCATAAAAAGCGACTTTGCTTGCCTTAAAAGGCGACTATCCTTATCGTAAAAGGCGACTATGCTTGTCGTAAAAGGCGACTATCCTTGTCGTAAAAGGCGACTATCCTTGTCGTAAAAGGCGCCTATGCTTGCCGTAAAAGGCGACTATCCTTGTCGTAAAAGGCGACTATCCTTGTCGTAAAAGGCGCCTATGCTTGCCGTTAAAGGCGACTATGCTTGCCGTAAATCGCGACTATGCCTGTCGTTAAAGGCGACTATGCTTGTCGTAAAAGGCGACTATGCTTGTCGTAAAAGGCGACTATCCTTTTCGTAAAAGGCGACTATGCTTGTCGTAAAAGGCGACTATGCTTGTCGTTAAAGGCGACTGAGCTTGTCGTAAAAGGCGACTATGCTTGCCGTAAATGGCGACTATGCTTGTCGTAAAAGGTGACTATGCTTGTCGTAAAAGGCGAATATGCTTGCTGCAAGAGGCGACTAACGGAATCGGGTGGTCAGTCTCGCTGACTTGATTGATGCATGTCATCGTATTCCAATTGCTTAGATCGATGCTCATGCTATCAATCACTGGATTATCTGGTCCCGACTTTATTATTTACAGACCGCCGTCATATAGATGGAATATTGCTGAGTGCGGCGTTAAACACTAAACAAACAAACAAACAAACAAACTAAATTTGAACTGACAGACGTTATCAGTGTGTGCTCGACATTCAAAGCCTTCAGTTTCGACCCTGGTTAAACCGATAAATCCAGCCAGGGAGTAGACTTTAAAGTTTGCAATTTGATGTCGTGTTTGTCACAACGTGTTAATCGAGGCCGTTTTGAAAGAAAGGAACATGTCTGGTTTATACGTTTGAGTGAGTGAGTATGGTTTTACGCTGTTTTTAGCAATATTCCAGAAATATAACGGCGGGGACACAAGAATTGGGCTTCACGGGCATTCGCATTCGTGACCAACTCGTGTTATTCCGGGACAAGCCGAATAGCGACTTGTTGCCCCTCTCATGGCCATTTTTGCGACCGGGATCCGTCTTAGCGCAAACGGGCATACCTAAAACAATTGTCAACTCGTTGCGTAATGGTTCACATATATTTCCCCATATATTATATATATATTTCAGATGCAATTTAAAGCACATCGTGAGGTGCGGAATTATACAGAATGATTGAACACATTTAACTGTGTCTTGGGTATAATTTTAGATGCAAGACATATGTAAAATCAAACATTATTTCTGAGGGATTATTTGACAAAGAACTCGAAATCATACGCGCATTCTGATTGGTTTGTCGTATTTTCGCACATAACATTCATCGATAGGGGGACGAGTCTTCTTGCAGGTCACGGAAAGGGGCGAGTGGTGACGAATGGGGCATTCGTCGTGACGTGCGGACGTTTTGACACCTTGGCAATCCGACTCTGACAGTTTGAATTTTCTATGAATATTTGAATTGGTATTGAGTTCAATAAATGTTGTTCGACCACATGGATTTCTCGATAAACATTTTTGTACGAAAACTGAAGCCCGTGTTAAATAGAGTTATGTTAAACACGGATATTTTTTCAAGGACTACAGCATTTTTCATGACATTGTGTCCGTGAACGATTAATTTTGGGGATAGAAAGTCAAATTATTTCTTTTCGGGAGTACCCGGGACAGGTTAAAAATATCAAAGAGATTCCAGACCCTAGCTCCCCAGAATATCAAATTGCTGGCCCTTAGAGGGTAACGATTCAGTCTAGAAATGCTTTTTAGATATATCAAATTGTTATCGATTTTCTCCCTAAAAAAACATCGTGTTTTGTACGATACAGTAGAGATATTTGTCATGACATAAAAGGACATTCCCAGAACAGGTACCGGCTAAAAATAGATCGCTCTAACTTTTGGTATGGTTCCTTCTTTTTCAGCTTTACAATGCAACCGTTATCGAGGACATTTCATCATGAACGTCGTCATGAACAACAAATGCTACTACGCATGGCCCAGGAAGCGGGCGACATACAACGAGGCCGTACAGTTGTGTAAAACAGGTGGAACCCACGTTTTGTTCACTGAAACGAAAGAGGAACACCATCGACTTTCGAGCAGGCTAGGTAGGTGCCAGGGCCCGGTTGCACGAAGCTATATCAACACAGCGTCTATATAAGACTTATTTATATATCTATATAAGAGTTATATAGATTCATTTTTTAGCATTATGTTTAAAATAAGTCTCTTCCCTCAGATCGGCTCCTTAGTGTAAATGGTAGAGCGTCTCCCCGGAGAGCGGAAGGTGGGTGGTTAGATCCCCGGTCGCGTCATACTAAAAGAGGTTAAAAGATGGTACTTGTTATTACCCTGCCTAGCGCTCCGCACATTAAGTTGAAAAAGCAACCTGGTCGAAGTGAGTATACAGTGTCTGCGTGAGGTATCAATCTTAAACTTCGGCACAAACAAACAGCCACTCACATGTCATGCATGCACGTGGCTGTATAGGTGAAATATTCCTGAACGCAACGTTAAACCCCATTTCACCTCACCTCACCTCACCTCACCTCACCTCACCCTCATCTCAACCCTGGCCATCTGAAGCAGCATATATGTCGTTGATGTCTTCCAGGCCATGATTTCACGCAGCTGTCGATTAGTTGGAATGGCTGTGCGTATATAGTTATTATCTTCCATGCTGTGGCTTCGCGAGGCTGTGGGTTATTTGGCATGGAATGGTTGTATAAATATCGTTAACCCCGTCCCGTCCCGTAACGATATGTCGTTAATATCTTCCAGGCCTTGGCGTCAAGAAGCTATGGATTGGTCTAGAGAGGAATGGTCGTGTATATATATGATTATTGTCTTCCAGGCCCTGGCTTCACGAGGCTTTGGATTGGTCTAGAGAGGAATGGTCGTGTATATATGATTATTATCTTCCAGGCCCTGGCTTCACGAGGCTTTGGATTGGTCTAGAGAGGAATGGTCGTGTATATATGATTATTGTCTTCCAGGCCCTGGCATCACGAGGCTTTGGATTGGTCTAGAGAGGAATGGTCGTGTATATATGATTATTGTCTTCCAGGCCCTGGCTTCACGAGGCTTTGGATTGATCTAGAGAATGGTCGCGTATATATGATTATTGTCTTCCAGGCCCTGGCCTTACGATGCTTTGGATTGGTCTAGAGAGGAATGGTCGTGTATATATGATTATTGTCTTCCAGGCCCTGGCTTCACGAGGCTTTGGATTGGTCTAGAGAGGAATGGTCGTGTATATATGATTATTGTCTTCCAGGCCCTGGCTTCACGAGGCTTTGGATTGATCTAGAGAATGGTCGCGTATATATGATTATTGTCTTCCAGGCCCTGGCCTTACGATGCTTTGGATTGGTCTAGAGAGGAATGGTCGTGTATATATGATTATTGTCTTCCAGGCCCTGGCTTCACGAGGCTTTGGATTGGTCTAGAGAGGAATGGTTCTGAATGGAGGTGGCAAGGCGGTCAACGAAGTCGTCCAGTTGGGAAGATGTTGTTTGCCGACAAGAGCGCTGCCACCGTGGGACACAACGCCATAGTCCGTAAATCAGGAGGGAAATATTTCTGGCAAGTCCAAGACCCCAACAAAACATTTCAAGTCGTCTGTGAACAGGAACTAGGCGAGGAAACTGCCGACTCGGACATAGACATGTCTTTATCTGATGAACGATATACAACCACTGGGGTCTTGGCTAACTCTATATCAGCTGACAGCACCATCATTAGGGAAACAACAGGCTCCTCAGTGTCAACAAATACACCATCGGTGGAGTTTGCCGCTGGACAAGGCACTCCACATGAACAAGGGAGTCTCACTGAAACTGTTGTCATAGCAACTGTGGGGTCATTACGATCGGAGGCGACACTCAGCACTGTTATAGTATCAGAAACACAGATGTCCTCTAAAATATCTGACTCTCAGCTTAACGTGAAAGGGGACATGAGGGAGACTCCCGTACCATCGGGTGTAGTCGTAGAGACGCCCCCTACTATCAACGAAGGGTTTGCAGTTGTGACAGACGTCTCACACAACGTCGCAAGGGACGCTGAATCCACACTGGGACAATCGAAAGTTCATGGACAATCTATTAATCTCGGGCTATCGAGCAGACTTGGAGTTTCTAGCTTTCTTGGAAACTCTGCTGAACTGGTATTCTCCATGAAACCAGGAGAATTTAGCAGTGCAAGGCGATCTATTAAACCAGAACAAACTATCCAGTCGGAAGAAACTACTGACCAAGGACAATCTAGAAGCCTCGGGGATTCTCGCTTTCTGGGACTGCATATCACCCCAGAACAAACTATTGACCAAGGACAATCTAGAAGCCTCGGGGAGTACAGCTTTCTGGGAGAGCCTATTACATCAGAACAAACTATTGACCAAAGACAAACTAGAAACATTGGAGTTGTCAGCTCTAGCAGACCTAAACAACAAAGCATCGGACAACAAAAGAATTCTGACATGCCACACCCACCCCAAGAAGCGACACAAGAGTCGACTCAAGCACGAGAGTTCTCTTTAGAAATAGTTTCTGTTGGTTCAAGTGCAACAACTGTTCCCATACCGTCCACAACAGCTTCTACAACACTACACACAGGGCCGTACTCAGGTACAGAACCCCTTCCACCAGTTGACGGCCTCACAACAAACCCCATCCCCTCACAGATAAACTCGGCGCGCCAGACTATAGTGAGAGACTGGACTTCCTCCCTGGCTGTGACGAAGCACAACAACCTTCTGTCTAGTCTAATACACTCAACAATCAACGCTAGACAAAACAACATCGACCAATCCGTCACGATCACATTTGCTATTTCATTGCTTGGACCCTCTTTAATCACCACCACCGATGCTGTTAACAAGCTTAAATCTGTCGTTTCATCTTTTTTTACATCAATGTCTGCATCACACGAAATTACCCCAAAGAGTGTGCTTGATGCATCATCTATACCTGAACAGAGCAGTGTAGTGGAATCTGGGCCAGTTCTACCCTTGACACCGGGACTGTCCAGTCTGACGAGGTCGCCTGCCCCTGGTACGATTGGATCGGCAGCTTCCGGGGTGAATGGGCCGCCTGCTTCCGGGGTGAATGGGCCGCCTGCTTCCGGGGTGAATGGGCCGCCTGCTTCCGGGGTGAATGGACCGTCTGCTTCCGGGGTGATTGGACCGTCTGCTTCCGGGGTGATTGGACCGTCTGCTTCCGGGGTGAATGGACCGTCTGCTTCCGGGGTGAATGGACCGTCTGCTTCCGGGGTGATTGGACCGTCTGCTTCCGAAGTGAATGGGCCGCCTGCTTCTGGGGTGATTGGACCGTCTGCTTCAAGTGGTGTTATTTGGTCGTCAGCTACCATTGTGCTTGGGTCGTCTGCATCTGTTGGGCTGGCAGCTTTCGGGCTGATTGGGTCGTTTGCTACCGTGATTGGGCCAGCTGCCTCTGGTGTACTTGGGTCGTCTACTTCGGGTATGATTAGGTCGTCTGCATCTGAGGTGATTGGGTCGTCTGCCTCGGGTGTGACAGGGTCGTTTGCTTCAGGTGAGATTGGGTTTTCTGCTTCACGTGAGACAAGATTTTCTGCTTCGGGTGAGATTGGGTCGTCTGCTTTACGTGAGATTGAGTCGTCTGCTTTAGGTGAGATTGAGTCGTCTGCTGCAGGTGAGCCAAGGTTTTCTGCTTCAGCTGAGATTGAGTCGTCTGCTTCAGGTGAGATTGAGCCGTTTGCTTCAGGTAAGATTGGCTCGTTTGCTTCAGGTGAGAATGGGTTTTCTGCTTCAGGTGAGATTGAGTCGTCTGCTTTACTTGAGATTGGGTCGTTTGCTTCAGGTGAGATTGGGTTTTCTGCTTCAGGTGAGATTAGGTCGTCTGCTTTACGTGAGATTGAGTCGTCTGCTGCAGGTGAGCCAAGGTTTTCTGCTTCAGCTGAGATTGAGTCGTCTGCTTCAGGTGAGATTGAGCCGTTTGCTTCAGGTAAGATTGGCTCGTTTGCTTCAGGTGAGAATGGGTTTTCTGCTTCAGCTGAGATTGGGTCGTCTGCTTTACGTGAGATTGGGTCGTCTGCTTCACGTGAGATTGAGTCGTCTGCTTCAGGCGAGACAAGGTTTTCTGCTTCAGGTGAGATTGAGTCGTCTGCTTTAGGTGAGATTGAGTCGTCTGCTTTAGGTGAGACAAGGTTTTCTGCTTCAGGTGAGATTGAGTCGTCTGCTTCAGGTGAGATTGGGTCGTCTGCTTCACGTGAGATTGAGTCGTCTGCTTTAGGTGAGACAAGGTTTTCTGCTTCAGGTGAGATTGAGTCGTCTGCTTCACGTGAGATTGGGTCGTCTGCTTCAGGTGAGATTGAGTCGTCTGCTTCAGGTGAGATTGGGTTTTCTGCTTCACGTGAGATTAGGTTTTCTGCTTTAGGTGAGACTTGGTTTTCTGCTTCAAGTGAGATTGAGTCATCTGCGTCAGGTGAGACTGGGTTGTCTGCTTCAGGTGAGTCTGGGTGGTCTGCTTCAGGTGAGATTGGGTCGTCTGCTTCTGTTGAGATTGGGTCGTCCTATTCTGGTCCTGTCTTCTCACAATTTGACTCTGATGCAACAGAAGAATCAACAAATGTCAGTCGTATTGAGCCCAGCCTTTCTTCAACAAGCCATGCTGCTGCAGCGTTCACCAGGAACACGTCACATTCCGTAACCCCATTCGCGGTTCTCATACAAAGACCTTTCAATACTTCATCCGGTTCATCAAAACTGGTCTCACTTTCAATGGACATGCCTACTTCTTCCACACAAGAATCGGTGACAGTAGCAGCAACCGGATTACCCGAAACTGTTCAAGTTCCAATGGCAACTCCGAGTTCCAAACAAGAATCAGTGACAGTAGCAACGACCGGATTACCCGAACCTGTTCAAGTTCCAATGGTAACTCCGAGTTCCAAACAAGAATCAGTGTCAGTAGCAACGACCGGATTATCCGAACCTGTTCCAGTTCCAATGGTAACTCCGAGTTCCAAACAAGAATCAGTGTCAGTAGCAACGACCGGATTACCCGAACCTGTTCCAGTTCCAATGGCAACTCCGAGTTCCAAACAAGAACCAGTGTCAGTAGCAACAACCGGATTACCCGAACCTATTCCAGTTCCAATGGCAACTCCGACTTCCAAACGTGGTTCAGTGTCAGTAGCAACAACCGGATTATCCGAACCTGTTCCAGTTCCAATGGCAACTCCGAGTTCCAAACAAGAATCAGTGTCAGTAGCAAAAACCGGATTACCCGAACCTGTTCAAGTTCCAATGGCAACTCCGAGTTCCAAACAAGAATCAGTGTCAGTAGCAACAACCGGATTATCCGAACCTGTTCCAGTTCCAATGGCAACTCCGAGTTCCAAACAAGAATCAGTGTCAGTAGCAAAAACCGGATTACCCGAACCTGTTCAAGTTCCAATGGCAACTCCGAGTTCCAAACAAGAATCAGTGTCAGAAGCAACAACCACTTCTGTTGATAATTGGACAGACATCTCTAAATCTACAGGACCAATTTTAGACACTTTGTCCCTTCGGGACCCGTTTATGACAATTTCGGTAACCGTGGCAACAACTAGTTCTGTTGTCGTGGCAACTTCTGCTGTCGTTTTAGATGGTTTGGTTGTACTGCCAAAGGATGTCTCTACATCGACTGTGTCAACTCCAAGAGACAAGGGTCGTGTGCAAAACAAAGTTCCGGAAACACTGGAGGCGGGGTATCGCGTTGTGTCTAGTGTGTCCGATGGTAAGTACACAGAGCTGTCAAGGTTGTCGCCCACTGATAGGACCAAATCATTTATTATGTGTTTCCAACTGTTTTCATATTTAGAAGGACGAAGGACGACGTCATTACTTCAAAGTACAAACTAAAAAGCATAATATCAAATCTAAACACACACACTAATATGTATAAAATTACATTGATTCTAGATTCGATTTCGCATCAAATAGTCTGCATGTATGTAAATGTTGGCCAATGGTTGGATCTAAAGTTCTCCTTTGTTGATTACAAGATTTTTGGTTTGTCTTCTTTGTTGTTTAAAGCCGCACTCAACAATAGTACAGCTATATGGCGGCGGTGTGTGAATAATCGAGTCTGGACCAGACAATCCAGTGATTGAAATCATAAGCATCAATCTACGCAATTGGGATATGATGACATGCATCAACCAAGTAAACGAGCTTGAGCACCCAATCCCGTTAGTCGCCTCTTACAAGCATAGTTGCCTTTTAAGACAAGCATGGGTTGTTGAAGACCTATTCTCTACCCGGATCTTCACGGGTCGAGCCAGGATATAAGCAAATAAGTACCTAGAAAATTCGAATCAAACTTGCTGGGTTTGTCTATTGCCCCTAGCATCGCCCCCCTTTAATGGAAAACATAGCACACCATGACCGACCTGAAGCAAATATTCCAAGCTGCCTCCTTTCCCCATAATCCCCGGCCATAGTGCATGATGCTTCTGTATATTACCGCTCGTTCCCCCTTTTTATATATTTTCGGCCATACCATTGATATATTTTCAGAAACCAACAACATCGAAACCTTCGCCTTCAGAAGAGTAACGAATATTGCTGACGTTACCATGACAACCATGTTTCCGGCAACTACCAACATTAATTGTGCTCGTGTATGCGCCGTCGGGCAATATGAATGTGATATTGTCGTGTTCAAGGATAGAGTATGTAAGCTGTATTACCTGTAGGGGTGTTGTCAGGTACAGTGAGAGAATGAGAACATAAGGCTAAGCTAATATCCCATTTCAATCATGTTTGAACGTATGGTGCAACTTCAGCAGTGACATTTCGCGCCCTCATCTTCAAAGGATACCCTTACTGTAAGGAAATCCCGTACTGTATTTAACATATTTTCTTCTTCTAAACTACAGACGCTATCAGTATCGGGTTCCCTGGCTACAGCAGTGTTGACAGTGTTTTTTTGTAAAAGAAATCTAAATTACCATAAGCTTCACATTTTAGGGAAGAACTCCGAGTTCCAAACATGGTTCGTTGTCAGTAGCAACAACCACTTCTGTTGATGATTGGACAGAGATCCCTATATCTACAGGACAAATTTTAGACATATTGTCCCTTACGGGTCCGTTTATGTGTTTCCAACTGTTTTCATATTTAGACGAATACGGTCTTCGAGCAACAATATTTGACAATTAACCTTTAACCTTTAAACTATTAGATGTATGTTTTAAAATGTCCAGAGATGTTCATGAAATCCTGTTCAATAAAGCACGGTTTTCATCTTAAACAATTTTAAATTTGATCTTTTACTCCGCTACGATATCTCTCTGCTTGAAGATCTGAGATCATAGGATGTCGCGTCAGGTGAACTTTCTAATCCGCCAAGGGGCGGTCGGGTAGCCTAGTGGTTAAAGCGTTCGCTCGTCACGCCGAAGACCCGGGTTCGATTCCCGACGTGGGTACAATGTGTGAAGCCCATTTCTGGTGTCCCCCGCCGTGATATTGCTGGAATATTGCTAAAAGCGGCGTAAAACCATACTCACTCACTCACTCTGGTGTCCCCCGCCGTGATATTGCTGGAATATTGCTAAAAGCGGCGTAAAACCATACTCACTCACTCAATCTAATCCGCCAATCAGCACTGAGGCCTTTAAGCTCTCGGTACCAGTCAGCGAAGCATTCAGATCAGCATATCCGAGCTCTGTATCTCGAAAACGAACTAAAACGAAAGATTCCGAAGGTAGACGGTGTAGCGGCGCCATTTTGGGAGTTGTGGATATTTTACACATCCGGTCATTTCTGAGCGCCGTGGCAGCCACAACCAGTAAGGAGTATCATCGAAGGTATGTTTGTGTTCTGTTTGAGGTTTCTTTTGTACAAATCGACATTTCCGAATCCAGGTTGTAATTGGTCTTAGAGTTGGTAGAATGGACGAATGGTCTTAGAAAGCTGAGAGATGATTGGCTTGAGAACCTACAAAGAGTTATTTCAAGAACGGATGTTTCACCTGACGCGACCTCTTATGGAGGTGAAAGTGCTCCGATCTTCATCTCCGTCGAATCTAAGTTTTTACACTTGAAACAACCTCTATATATTCAGGTGATAGTTTGGGCATAAGATTAACTGACACGCCAACAACACGAATAGCTTGAGTACTACGTGTCAATTTCCAACTTGAAACAATATCAGGTCTTTGAAAGGCATTTAGAAGTGATACACATAAGGAAGAGAATATGTGGATGTCAACTTCTTTATAATGAGGACACCAGGAGACACCAGCCAGCCATGACCCGTGACCAGGGAACCTATCTGCCTAATGCTTGGGACTTATTGCTTTGATCTTTGTCGGTGCTAATAAACTGTCTGGCTTCAATTTGCCCTTTGCTATGTCCATTCTTCACCTATCAGTGTTAATTACCCCGGCCTCCCGTTTGCCCAGTGTCCATTGCCTATTACTTATCTATGATAACTTAAGTACTGGCTTCCATACCTTCAGCGCTAATTACTGTAAAGTGTTGGCTTCCATTGTCTATTGCTAATCACCTATCAGCGCCAATCATCTGTTGGCTTCCCTTGTCAGTTTCTACCCTTTGTTATTTTCTGCCTTTTGTTATCTTATTATTTTTGTTGTCCTTACATATACATATATATGCTCTCTGCCTCATGGCTTTCACTCTCAAACCAATGCCCATACAGACACACACTCACCCAGCAGGCCAACAAACACATAAACATAGACACGGCTAAAATCCAAACACGAAAATTTGCTACACCTGCATCTAAACCACTCCTCCCTACACCACACCCAAACACCATCCCACAAACAAACACCACACCCATAACCGACAGCTCTGTCTGGGGCCCCTACCGAGAAACCGCACCCACCTCACACATACAAGCAGCCACTCAACCAACCACGAACCCTCCCACATCTCACATAGCCAAAACATCAACCCCCGCATGCAAAACAAACCTCAAAATGACCACCACAACACGACCCTCATCCAAGCACCCTACAGCCCATATGGTAACAACGCTCTCCCACAAGCAAGCACAACAACAAAACACAAACACTAAGAAATCATCAGCTACACCCATCCCACAAACACCTTCACAATCCTCCACATCACATGCCTCCCCCATGGAAACTCAATCAGCTAAACCTAATCTAACCGATGACGAAGATTTCTCCACTACTGAGGAAACAATAGACACTACTCCAACTAAAACAAACCAAACTCCCCAACCAGCCAACACCCAAAACCTAAATAACCTCACCTTACTCCTAGCATACATGTATAGTCAAAACTCACCAAAAGCTAGCATGAAATCCTTCTACAAAGTAGCTTTCAATCTAAAATTAACCAATCTTCCCTTCTTCCTCTTTAACCTCCATCTAAAAGAACTCACCGAATAAAATAAAAAATAAAAAATAAATCACCAATCACCCGAACCCAATATTCGAAGGACTAAATATTTTTCAGTGGAACGCCAACGGACTCACCTCCCACGGCCATGAACTAAAAACTAAATTTAAACTAAATAAAGGCCCTCACATTGCTTGTATACAGGAAACCAAATTCTCAAAAAAATCCAAATTCACACTACCTAACTACAACTCAGTTAGAACTGACAGAGCTAAACCGAAAACAAGAAGAGCCGCAGGAGGACTAATCATATTTATCAGGGAAGATATAAATTACGAAGAAATAAAAATAGACACGCCAAACCTAGAAGCCAACGGCATTAAAATCACATTAAATAACCGAAACATAAACATCATAAATATTTACCACTGGGCGGAACAAAAAGTCCAACCTGAGGATCTAAACAAACTACTCCAAATAAGCGATAAATCTACTATATTCCTAGGAGACTTTAACGCTCACCATCCTACATGGAGCATAGATGATAAAATAGATAATCATGGCAAATTAATCTCCGAATGGATAGAAACAAACGACCTAGTACTCCTTAATAGCAACCAACCCACGAGGTACGATAAGATAAACCAAAAAATGTCGGCTATCGACCTAACCATATGCACCGCAGATCTAGCCCAAAGTACTCAATGGGAAGTGCACGACGTCCCGCTAGGTAGTGACCACTTCCCCATAAACATAACCATAGGAAATACAAACGTACCAATCCAAACAGAAAACCAAGAACCAAAATTCCATTACAATAAAGCTAACTGGGACCAATTCCAAGATATCTGCAACGAAGCTAACTTAAACGAAATAGAAAATAATGATCCAGAAACCTATTGTAAAAACCTAACAGACTATATCATAAACGCAGCCAAAACCTCCATCCCCTTCAAAACATCTAAGACAGGCAAACCGACGGTACCATGGTGGAATGAGGAAATAGAACAGACTAGACGAAAACGTAAATCAGCCTTCAATAAAGCAAAACGCGACTACAAATATTTAAACATAGCCCACGAACTAAACCACCAGGTTCAAAAACTAGTCCAAATAGCCAAAAGTAGAGACTGGAAAAAATTCTGCGAAGGTATAAATAACCGTACAGATGCCAGAATGGTCTGGCGCAAAATCCACGCCATTAGAGGCTTAAAACGACATAAAAAAACCCCTAACATTGACAACTCAACCAACGCCGCCCAAAAAGCAAATAATCTCGCCAACCACTTTTCGGCCGTTAGCAGTAACACCAACTTCAGTAAAAAATTCCAAGATAAACTTAAAACAGAAAACAAACCCACAAAAGAACCAAACAATAACAATCTAGAAATAAATCAACCCTACACAATGGAGGAGCTCCTCTACGTAATCCAAAACAGGAAAAAGGGCACAGCCCCAGGATTAGACCTAACTTCTTTCCAAATAATTAAAAAACTCCCCCTAAAACTACTCCAGGCACTACTCAAACTATACAATCTCATCTACCTAAACGGACAGGTTCCTACTCCCTGGAAACAGGCCCTAGTCATACCAATCCCTAAACCTAATAAACCAGCTAATCAAGCTAACTCATATAGACCAATATCCCTAACTTCAAACTTATGTAAAGTAATGGAATCAATGGCTAAAAATAGATTACAACATTACTTAACCCAAAATAACATCATAAACCCAGATCAAAGCGGTTTCACTCCTGGCCGCTCAACCCTAGATAACCTCGCCCGACTAGAACAAGATATTAAGACAGGACAACTAAATAAACAATATACCACAGGCATCTTCTTAGACTTCTCTAAAGCTTTCGACATGGTATGGCACGATGGGCTAATACAAAAACTTAAAAAAATAGGACTCAAAGGTCAGATAATAAACTACATCCAGGACTTCCTAAACAATCGTAAAATAACCGTGGGTATAGACCAAACTCTATCGGACCAATGTCCCCTAGAAAATGGTACTCCACAGGGCAGTATCCTCAGCCCCACCCTCTTCAATATAATGATAAACGATCTATTCGAGGGCCTATCCCCTAAAGTAAACACATCAAAATTCGCGGATGATGGAGCCATCTGGATCCGCACTAAAAGCATGAACATGGTCCAAAATTTACTCCAAAAATCTCTTAATAAAATACAACAATGGGCTGACAAATGGGGCTTCTCCCTTAACTCAGAAAAAACAACAGGAATAGTATTCAAACATAAAAACATGAAACCCGCCTCCCCAATCCTCCAGCTAAACAATCAAACAATCAAATTTCAAAAACAAACCAAATTCTTAGGACTTATTTTCGATGAACATCTCACCTGGGATGCTCACATCCAAAACCTAACAACTAAATGCAGTAAAGACCTAAACACCCTAAGATGCCTAACTGGCTCTAACTGGGGAGCATCCAAAGATACCCTCCTCTCTCTCTACATATCACTAATTAGATCAAAACTAGACTACGGCTGCGCCATATACAACACCCTAAACAACTCTCTATCCAAAAAACTTGACTCAATACAATATCAGGCTCTCAAACTAATTACACGCACCCAACATGGCACCTCCTACACCTCACTTCAGGCCTTAACAGGAGAAATGCCACTAAGTCTACGCAGGGAACAGCTAAGCTTAAATTTCTGGGCCGCGTCCCAATCAAACCCTCTCATCCAAAACTTAATAAACCAAAACATCAGCCCCAAAAACCAAGCTCTAGCTCGTAAACACCCCTTACTTACCCCAATATCCCAAAGAATAACAAACTACCTAAATGAACACCAAATTAAAAATCTTAAACAAAACTGCAAACAATCAAATATCTTCACCCCTAAACTTAAAATACCCAAAATAGACACAACACTAGCTAGCCAAATAAATAAACAAACCGACCCAAACATAGCTAAAACTACCACACTAGCATACATACACGAAAATTGGCCAAATTGGTGTCACATTTACACGGACGGATCCTCAGATCCGACCTCCAAACACACAGGTTTCGGAGTCCATACCACACAACCAACTAAAACCACACAATCCTTCCGACTCCCAAACAACCAATCAATATTCACGGCAGAACTAATGGGCATGGCCTCAGCCCTCCATAATCAAGAATCCAAAAACCACAAAAAAATCCTAATACTTACCGACTCCCTAAGTGGACTGCAAGCCCTCCAAAACAAAAATACCAAAAACCGACCTAAATTAATAAATCAAATACTTAAAAGCTCCAACGACCTAACTAAGGCAGGCAAACAAATAACCTTCTTGTGGATACCCGCCCACGTAGGAATATAAGGTAATGAAAACGCCGATAAAGCAGCTAAACTATCCCTCAAAATCCCAGAAATAAGCTTAAACTTACCCATCTCAAAATCAGAAATTAAAAGTGTAAACAAGCAAAAAATCACAAAAAAATGGCATAACCTATATCTAAACTCAAATAGCTAAATCAAAAAAGTGCTCAGCAAACCACTAACCAAACCAAAAATTCTCCATCCATCCAAAAAAATCGACAGAGTAATCACTAAACTCCAAACAGGACACACCAACCTAAATAACCACCTAAAATTTTTTAAAAAACACACTACAGGTAACTGCCCACACTGCAAACAACCAGAAACCCCAGAACACGCACTCATCCACTGCACACACTACCTAACACATCGAACCGCATTACAAACCACCCTCAATCTAAACAAGGCTCTAACTCTAGAAGCAATACTAAACCCACAAAATAAACTAGAAAACTTCAAGGCCTTAGGCGTATTCTTAATAAAAACGGAACTAATAAAACGCATCTAAAAACACAATAACCTACCAAATCAAAATCACATAAACAAACAAACATCCACCATACCCAGCTCCCTTAGTTCTCCTCCCCAATCCCATCGGCATCTATTCCAAATCTCAAAATTCCCAAATTCTATATAAGCAACCCCTAAAACCCCCCTCTTGGGTTGCACAGACCACCTTCGCCCCTTTCGGAAACACATTAAATGGCCTGGCCGGGCCCGTGTGCGAAATACGCATCAGTCGGAAAGCGCACGTTAAATCTCCAAAGTAAGTAAGTAAGTAAGTGGCTTTCATTCACCTGATGAAGGAGTAAGCATATACTCATAACAAAGAAGTTGACATCCATATATTCTCTTCCTTTTGAAACACTATTTTAACCCAGACATCTGTACGTAAAACAATTTT
This sequence comes from Haliotis rufescens, assembly GCF_023055435.1. NCBI lineage: Eukaryota > Metazoa > Mollusca > Gastropoda > Lepetellida > Haliotidae > Haliotis > Haliotis rufescens. The sequence continues at coordinate 9,654,764 of NW_025963868.1, read as the reverse complement.
GTGAAACCAACAAACAACCAACAAGCGGTATACAACCACCAAATCTATTACAAAATTCGGGGCGGTCGGGTAGCCTTATGGTTAAAGCGTTCGCTCGTCACGCCGAAGACCCGGGTTCGGTTCCCGACATGGGTACAATGTGTGAGGCCCATTTCTGGTGTCCCCGTGATATTGCTGGAATAATGCTAAAAGCGGCGTAAAACCATACTCACTCACTCACTCACTATTACAAAATTCACAAAGTTTACAAATCAATATACATTACTGCACAGTAATTACAATGGCAGTACACAATAGAGTGGAAGTACAGTATTCAATAGCAAAATGTAATATGATGGGAGAGGGCAGTATCGGATACACAAATACAGTGGTGATATTGTTGTTTGTTTGTTGTTTTACCCCGCTATCAGCAATATTCAAGCTAAATGACCGCGGTCTGTAAATAATCAAGTCTGGACCAGACAATCAAATGATTGACATAATGAGCATCGGTCCAAGCAATTGGGATACAATGGCATGCATCAACCAAGTCAGCGACTCTGATCACACTATCCCGTAAGTTATCCTCTTACGACAAGCTTGGTTTGCTGAAGACCAAGTCTAACTAAGTCTCACAGATCATACGTGTTTAAGTGAGTATGGTTTTACGCCGCTTTTAGCAATATTCCAGCAATATCACGGCGGGGGTCACCAGAAATGGGCTTCACACATTGTACCCATGTCGGGAATCGAACCCGGGTCTTCGGCGTGACGAGCGACCGCTTTAACCACTAGGCTACCCGACCTGCCCCACGTGTTTAAGAAGCTGAAGACTTATAGATCTTAACACTTTTATCATTTCTCTGTAACAATGCTATTTTTCGATAAAGATAGATGTAATAATAATAATAAAGTCCATTTCTTCAGCGCCATTTCCGTCTACGTAGTCGCTCATAGCGCCTCACACAGGGTCATAGACACATCTAAAGAGATAAGTCTTTAGTTTTTGTCTTGAAAGTGTCCAGAGTTGGAGATTGCCTAATTTCCACTGGAAGGGTATTCTAGAGCACAGATGCAGTGTGAGCAAAAGTTCTGTTGCCGAATGCTTTGAGTGAGACCATAGGGACACTAAACTGGAGTTTATGTGCTGATCTGAGATCTCGTGCTGGCTGGTGTAGGGTAAGAAGTTCACTCAGATAGGAAGGTGCTGTACTATAGTAGCACTGGTATGCAATGCACACGACTTTGTATTCAATCCTAGATCTTATTGGAAGCCAGTGTAATGATTTTAATGAAGGAGTGTACTAGCAACCTTACTGAAAAGTCGCAGTGACGTTTTCGTTTTGATTTGTTTTATAGTACAATTACAGTAACATGAGTAAACACTGGTTTCACTTCTCAAAATCAAGTTGTGGAACATAACCTTGATCAATTGTATTCTTAGTCAGATTTTTCGCTTCCCGTCCTTCAAAAATCTGAGTTAAGACTTACTCGACAAGAACCATTCTTATACAGCTATGAGTTAAGATCTACTCGACTAGAACCATTCTTATACAGCTGTGAGTTAAGATCTACTCGACTAAAACCATTCTTATACAGCTGTGAGTTAAGATCTACTCGACTAGAACCATTCTTGTACAGCTGTGAGTTAAGATCTACTCGACGAGAACAATTCTAATACAGCTGTGAGTTAAGATCTACTCGACTAGAACCATTCTAATACAGCTGTGAGTTAAGATCTACTCGACTAGAACCATTCTAATACAGCTGTGAGTTAAGATCTACTCGACAAGAACCATTCTTATACAGCTGTGAGTTAAGATCTACTCGAAAGAACCATTCTTATACAGCAGTGAGTTAAGATCTTCTCGACTAGAACCATTCTTTTACAACTGTGAGTTAAGATCTACTCGACTAGAACCATTCTTATACAGCTGTGAGTTAAGATCTACTCGACTAGAACCATTCTTATACAGCTGTGAGTTAAGATGTACTCGACTAGAACCAGTCTTATACAGCTGTGAGTTAAGATCTACTCGACTAGAACAATTCTTATACAGCTGTGAGTTAAGATCTACTCGACTAGAACCATTCTTATACAGCTGTGAGTTAAGATCTACTCGACTAGAACCAGTCTTATACAGCTGTGAGTTAAGATCTACTCGACTAGAACAACTCTTATACAGCTGTGAGTTAAGATCTACTCGACAAGAACCATTCTTATACAGCTGTGAGTTAAGATCTACTCGAAAGAACCATTCTTATACAGCTGTGAGTTAAGATGTACTCGACTGGAACCATTCTTATACAGCTGTGAGTTAAGATCTACTCGACTAGAACATTTCTTATACAGCTGTAAGTTAAGATCTACTCGACTAGAACCATTCTTATACAGCTGTGAGTTATGATCTACTCGACGAGAACAGTTCTTATACAGCTGTGAGTTAAGACATATTCGACTGGAACAATTCTTATACAGCTGTATATTAGTATATACATGGAATTTCAAATACATGAAAAATGTATTGCCTAAATCAATCTCTTATCCAACTCTAGCTAGACGCAGAGACTATATGACCTCTGCTTAATATTACCAAAACTTCACACGTTATTTTGACCTTGATATAACGCATGAACTTGCGGATTGCGGACAACAGAATTAATTTAAAATTTGACAGGATGGTGATAACTCATGATAAACCCTGTAATAAACAGAGCCCTTATTCCATCTTTGTTGTTGTGTTGTTTGTTTGCTCTATTAGTATACACCTTTCTTACGTGTCCCTTAAACAGTACAGTAAGGCAAAACATGTATTGTTTCGTAAAAGGCTACGATTTAAATTCAATTCTAAATGGTAATTCAAATTTAACGACAGTAACAAATCTTGAAATTTTGAAATCGGTGCACAGTTTTATTCTATCTTCTTGCCGATTTAGAGATTTTGTCTGAGATGTTTTTTTGCTATATGATACTGCGATGTTGTTGTGCTGAATGTAAAAAATAATGTAACTGTAGTTATGGAAGATAATCCAGTAATTAAACACTTACAGAACAATACTTATCTTTAATGCCAATTATACAATGTATGCTATTTCTCACTTTCAATACATTGCTATTTGTATATGTATCATGTTTGGGAGAGGCATTCAGATAAGCAAAATTTGCTTGTTTGCCAATCCCTCCACTTTATGGAAATAAATATGTTTATATCATTAGTATACACGTATGCAGATCTTTGAAGTTTCTTAAAACCTTTACTGATCCTCCGTGCCCGGGCAAACGCGCTATCCCCTAGAACACGGAGGCAGTCGGTCACCGAGAACGGAATCGGATATTCGGAAACATATATTCGGCGTCAAGGTACATAACCGTTAATAGATCAACGCTGAGTGGAAAGAAAGGAATGAATGGATATTGGGACTAGAAGAAAATATCGTCTAAATCATGTTTCTGAAGTTAGCTACGGTTTAGTGTTTTTGAACTGACAGGCAACCATTCGTCACCACTCGCCCCTTTCCGTAACCTGCAAGAAGACTCGTCCCCCTATCGATGAATGTTCATTCGTCACCACTCGCCCCTTTCCGTAACCTGCAAAAAGACTCGTCCCCTCGATGAATGTTTTGTGCGAAAATACGACAAACCAATCAGAATGTACCTCGGTCACAGAATCCTTCGGGGATAATTTTTTGATTTCACACATGTCTTGCATCTGAATATATACCATAGAATCAGATAAATGTGTTCAATCATACTGTATAAATACCGTAAGTCCCGATGTGTTAAAATAGCTTCTGGAATATATCTGACATGGCGGAAATATACGTAATCATTACGCAACAAGTTGACAATTCTTTCAACTATGCCCGTTTGCGCTTAGGCGGAACCAAGTCGCAAAAATGGCCACGAGAAGGGCACGAGTCGCTATTCGGCATGTCCCGGAATAACACGAGTTGTCACGAATGACAGGCAACCCAAGGTTGCATTACCATCAGGCTTTTTCACCAGTGCACAGTGCTAATACCGTATTTGCCGCAATTCGAACACATGATCAAACTTCTAAATGACCTCAGCTGACACTACGACTGCCTTTCTACGGTAACTTGGGTATCATTGGGTGGACAGCACCCGCAAAACATTCTACACTTCGCCATGAGTGAGTGAGTTATGTTTAACGCCGCTTTTAACAGTATTCCAGTTATCGCGGCGTGTCAGCTTAATGTGGGAGGAAAGCCCTAAGTGATGCAGGTCTTCGACGTTTACCACTTCGGTGAAACCAACGAGCACGGGTATGGTGCTGACAAATCTAGAAACATCACCGGGGCGAACCGGGATTCGAACCGATCATAGGTTTCTGGCGTGCCCAAGGGACGCAACTCTGCACAGCGAATCGCGGCGCCTCACCCCCTACATCATCATGAATGGGGGGGGGGGGGGGGGGGGGGGGGGGGGTGTCTGTTGTATTGTCAAATGTTTTTGTTTGTTGTTTAACGCCACACTCAGCAGTAGTATGGCTATATGACGGCGGTCTGTATATAAGTCAGGGTCGTCAATCCGGTGATTGACATCATGAACATCGATCCACGCAATTAGAATACATATTGTCAAATAATAGTTAGGGAGTGTCATCGTTTCCAAGATAAATGCGTTTTTAATGATTTTATGAGACATGTAACCACCAAACCATTGTCTAATGATTGAGTGAGTGAGAGGTTTTACGCCGCTTTTAGCAATATTCCAGCAATATCACGGCAGGGCACACCAGAAACGGGCTTCACACGTTGTACCCATGTCGGGAATCGAACCCGGGTCTTCGGCGTGACGAGCGAACGCTTTAACCACCAGGCTACCCGACCGCCCCTTGATACAAAAGGAATAATCCGCAATGCGGCGGTAAGCACAACTCACTCACCCTCTCCGTCGTTAATTGTTATCATTTGTCAAGTATGATATCGTCAGTAACCGCCTTTTCTCATATAACCATCATTACCTCAACAACCGTCCTTTTTTAAACAGCTGTTTTGGGGTCTTTGAGTGGCATTTAGAAGTGATACACATGAGGAGTGAGTGAGTGAGTGAGTGAGTGAGTGAGTGAGTGTTTAAGTGAGTATGGTTTTACGCCGCTTTTATCAATATTCCAGCAATATCACGACGGGGGACACCAGAAATGGGCTTCACACATTGTACCCATTGTACCCGGGAATCGAACCCGGATCTTCGGCGTGACGAGCGAACGCTTTAACCACTAGGCTACCCGACAACACCCCCCCGAATACAGGCAATAAACTGTGCAGTCTAGTCTTCCTCAACACGATTCCAGTCACATTACAACCGTTTGTATTTTAGATTTTGGAGGGGGGTCTTGGGGTATGGTGGAAAAGTGGAAAATACAATTGATCGAACCCCTGGATGTATGGCGTGGGATTGTGGAAATCGGGTTTTGACGTATTTATTAAGAAATGGTAACTGTCTGTCGGTCATTTTTTAAGGCACTTACTCTCTTAAATTGAGGGGGACCAGCCACCGAGGGTGAAGCAAGAGGACTGCAACAAATTCACTGACCATCTTCATCTGCGGGGCGGTCGGGTAGCCTAGTGGTTAAAGTGTTCGCTCGTCACGCTGAAGACGCGGTTCAATTCCCGACATGGGTACAACGTGTGAAGCCCATTTTCTGGTGTCCCCCGCCGTGATATTGCTGGAATATTGCTAAAAGCGGCGTAAAACCATACTCACTCGCTCGTAAAAGGCGACTATGCTTGTGGCAAGAGGCGACTAACGGGATCGGGTTGTCAGGCTCGCTGACTTGGTTGGTGCATGTCATCGATCCCAATTGTCTGGTCAAGACTCGAATTATTTACAAACCGCCGTCATATAGCTGTAATATTGCTGAGTGCGGCGTTAAACAAACAAACAAACATCATATTTTTCATGGTGTTCATGACCCGTTTAAGGTCTATGCCAGCTCATATGAGTTTTGGGGGCGGTCGGGTAGCCTAGTGGTTAAAGCGTCCGCTCGTCACGCCGAAGACCCGGTTCAATTCCCGACATGGGCACAATGTGTGAAGCCCATTTCTGGTGTAAAACTATACTTACTTTTCAATTGAGGTGAAAGATAAGAGGTTGAGCCTCGGAGCATTCACAGGCATCTCGGCGTATAATCTTGACAGCTGTCTTAACAATACGTCTTGGCAACTCGTCTTGACAGGGAGCCTTGACAGGTCCTGACAACACCGTGTCTGGGGTTGAACTGAGCCAATTCTCCAGGACCCACTTGCACAAAGCGGTCTTAGCCCTAAGATGATCTTAACTCCCATACTTTAACATAGGCTTACAATAGTCTTAGCGCTAAGATCGTTTTGTGCAAGTGGGCCGAGGGCTGACATTTATGCTGCTTGATCCGTATCAGGTACATCTCAGCCCTGACAACACCAAAATGTTGATGGCACAGGGTGTGAGTGCACGGCATCGACCAAAGCACTTTGCTCTTCTCTTCCATTCCTCTTCGGACAAGAGTCGCCTGTATTTTTCATTCACTTCTCCACCAGGACAAAACACGCATAAGTATTCACATGGGACTTTGGCGTGCTTCAGATGTTATTTCCAGGGTTTATCTGAGGCTTCCCATGGGCAGAGGTTCACACAGATAACACCATCACCTTGACCTTGATAGAAATAGCCAGACATGGCCATGTCAAAAGGGGTCTGGGTCATCTGTTAGGGCCAGGGCGGTCGGGTAGCCTAGTGGTTAAAGCGTTCGCTCGTCACGCCGAAGACCCGGGTTCGATTCCCGACATGGGTACAACGTGTGAAGCCCATTTCTGGTGTCCCCTGCCGTGATATTGCTGGAATATTGCTAAAAGCGGCGTAAAACCATACTCACTCACTCAATACTTTTGGCACTTCTGCCGGCTATATGTATATATACGGTGGCCCATACCCGCCACTGGCCGATCATTTTTGACTGTATGCCTCTATATCAGGCCAGATACGGGTGGCCCAGTCGTCTGAGGCGCCGCGATTCGCTGTGCAGAGTTGCGTCCCTTGAGACCGTCATCACTTGGGGCTTTCCTCCCAAATTAATGACACGCCGCGATATAACTGTAATACTGTTTAAGGCGGCGTTAAACCCAACTCACTCACTCACTCACTCATTTCGTACGGGGCGCTGCCGGCGTACGTTCCACCACGGATTTGTATATAGGTCCGTGGTTCCACTGACGAACTGGGATTTCGAACACACTGCACACATTTTTTGTATGTGCACATGTCTAGAGTTAGATTTCACGGAAAAGGCCGAATAGTGTTGAACGTACTTTGTTCGTTATCACTCGTTTTGTTCCTGGGTATGTTAAAGAAATGAACGAGTTCTCATGCGTCGCACATTCGAGACCACTCGTGGAATTCCGTTACACTTCGAATCTCATCTTTCAGGTTACGAAAATGTGCGACTGCAAGCTCTTTTCCAGCGCGTGACACCTTCGTTATCCTCCCAGTATGAGAATATAGGCTCCGTGAATGGGCTATCGCTGTGAGGAGCTTGATTCACCTACGATTCACGATCCTACGCTAGGTGTCGCTTCTAAAGCTCGGGAACCAGTCTGTCAATGAGGAAGTTTTCTAAATTTGTGTCAAGACAGCTCGGTCCTTGACGGTGAAATTCTACAAATGTGCCGTTTGTGATTTTCTGCTGAATTTGACAGTCTGTAACAACCATGCCCCAGGATAGCCTAGATCACGAAGAGGTGGTAAAAGGACCACCCGAATGTGGTAAATATTTCTTTTTTCATTTGAAAAAGGAAAACATGGCTTTTCCCACGATGCTATTTTTAGATCCTTAGATCACACCTTTAGAATTGGTATTTCTTTTGGTATTGTTGCGTTTTTCATAGTATTAATTTTTTTAGGAAATAAGACATATCTTTTACTGTTTGAGAAAGATTCATTGTCATTGAAGTTATAACTTATCTTGTATTTACGAAAATGTTTAACTATAATTGATCTACATGCTAACAGGATTGTGTTACATATTGAGTGTTCAAATGTCAGTTAGATCTAGATATTGATCAGTGCCGTAGCCAGCTGGGGGGGGGGGGGGGGGGGGGCATAGAAAACAGTTTTATTTGAATCAAGTTGGGGACAAGTGATACTTGTACAATATTTGCCCCCCCCTGTCAAAAAAAAGTTAACTACAGCCTTGTAGATGTATGTGTAGCAGGTTTAAAAAATTAGGAAAAAATATTGTAAACAATTTACTTTCATGGATATATGTATCCCCGTGTTATGGGTTTTCGGAAGCTTCAGAAGCATTCATAGTTTTCCCACTAATCACATGAACAACTGTAAAACATCTCATTCATGTGTAAAAGACAATTTTCTCTTGAAGTTGAAAACAAGTCATCGTCTGAGTATTTACAATGTCTGTGTGATGCTACACCCCCTGTTAAAGCACATGTCCCAAAACGTATGATGTCCGAAAACCTACGATCTGACAATACGTATAAAAAAAGACACATTTCAAAACACACATACTCACTTTTGATCATATATATATTCAATGTCATCTCAGGCCAAAAAGTAGTTTTCTTAAGAAGTTCACCCACAAATCAATCTCATAAAAGTCTTTTACTCCGATACCTCAGCATGAGGATGTGATATGTGAGGTGGCGTCTGTTGGGTACTGTCAATCTGGAAAGTGTTGCGCCGTGAAGTATTTGGGAGTGTCTAACAATAGCATGTGTTATTTATATTATGGGAAGTTGCATGATAAAATGGTGTGATGTGTTGTTGTGAACAAGGAAGGTTGGTGTGGAAGTAAATAGAAGCAATATACCTCCTTATGTTTTTTGGTTGTCGTTGAACTAAAAGAATAACTGCATCATGAAACTATTGCCAAAGTCTCTCTCTCTCTCTCTCCCTCTCTTGCTCGCTCTCCCTCTCTTGCCCCCTCTCTCTCTCTCTTTCTCTCTCTCCCTCTCTTGCCCCTCTCTCTCTCTCTCTCTCTCTCTCTCCCTCTCTTGCCCTCTCTCTCTCTCTCTCTCTCTCTCTCTTGCCCCCTCTCTCTCTTTCTCTCTCTCTCTCTCAGAGGCTGAAGGTCAACTTCTGTAATTTTTATTAACCTTTAAAACACATTGACATTGTTAAGGAACAATAATAGTCCCACACAAAAAAATAACCAGTTGAGGTATAAATAGTTATGTCAGTATCTTTTAATTTGTTGGTGATGTACCCAGAAATAGTGACCAATGGTGACATCATATGAAATTGAAAATAATAGAATCATAAATATAAAACAGGAATTATTTATTGTTTTTGAGTTATAATAGCCCATTATTTACTTCCGGCTTGGATAGGTGAGTCCGATATAAGCCTCTCTACCATTGTCTAACAGTCTAAGATGTGATATTTATGAGTAAGTGAGTATTGTTTTATGCCACTTTTAGCGATTTTCCATCAATATCACTTCACTTAACACTGGAATTGGGCTTCACACATTAAACCCATGTGGGGACTTGAACCCGGGTCTTCGGCATGATGAGCGAACGCTTTAACCACTAGGCTACCCGACCACTCCATTTTTGATGAGGCCACATCAAATTGACGATTATTTGTCATCATTTCTGCATCTTTTATAAAATATTGTCACCTTCGTGATGCCATTTTAGCTCAGTTGGCTGTCTTTTAAACTCTTTTACTTCAACATGTTTAAGGGGCAGTCGGGTAGCCTAGTGGTTAAAGCGTTCGCTCGTCACGCCGAAGACCCGGGTTCGATTCCCGACATTGGTACAATGTGTGAAGCCCATTTCTTGTGTCCCCTGCCGTAATATTGCTGAGATGTTGCTAAAAGCGGCTTAAAACCATACTCACTCACTTTTACTTTAATGCTTTAACTACCATACCATGCTGTACATATTCAAAGGTCAGGCTTGAAATATTGTTCAAAGTGTTTTGAACACTGTCATTCAATAGATTATGATTTATTATGTTATGATCATTTCAAATATTGTACCCCTGCTACTAGGAGCGATGGGGTAGTCTAGTGGTTAAAGTGTTCACTCATCACGCCGAAGACCCGTGTTCGATCCCCCACATGGGTACAATGTGTGAAGCCCATTTCTGGTGTCCCCTGCAGGATATTGCTGGAATATTGCTAAAAGTGACATAAAACCATACTCACTCACTCTTTCCTCTCAAATTATGGGGCAGTGGGGAAGCCTAGTGGTTAAAGCATTTGCTTGTCACGCCGAAGACCCGAGGTTCAAAACCCGACATCAGTACAATGTGTGAAGCCCATTTCTGGTGTTCCCTGCTGTGATATTGCTGGAATATTGTTTAAAGTGACATAACCATACTCACTCACTCATCCTCTCAAATTATGGGGTGGTCGGGTAGCCTAGTGGTTAAAGCATTTGCTTGTCATGCCGAAGACCCGGGTTCGATTCCCCACATGGGTACAACGTGTGAAGCCCATTTCTTGTGTCCCCCGCCGTTATATTGCTCAATATTGCCAAAAGCGATGTAAAACCAAACTCACTCACGACTCACGTCCTAGACTTTCCCTTGCATTTTATTTTTCAATATTGGTCAAAATTTATTTTCAATCTGTTTTCTCTTTTGACCTTCATAATGCCTATGGATAACTGCATGTTTTATTCTGATGACCAGTGTCTCTCTATCACAGCTGTCAGAGAAGGAAGCTTAATGGTATCATAGAGAGCTTATTGTTCAGGAAAGAAAATTAATCATGTGTGAAAATATCTTTTGTCATGTGAGTGGGTGGAGATATCCCTATTCTATAAATAGTCATTGTTGCTATCATCATGTTCAATTGAACCGTGAAGATCCGGGTTAGAATAGGTCTCCAGCAACCCATGCTTGCCGTAAAAGGCGACTATGCTTGTCGTAAGAGGTGACTAACGGGATCTGGTGGTCAGGCTCGCTGACTTGGTTTGAAGCATGTCATCCCAATTGCATGGATCAATGCTCATGATGTCAATCACTGGATTGTCTGGTCCAAACTCGATTATTTATAGACCGCCGTCATATAGCTGGGACATTACTGAGTGCGGCGTTAAACAACAAACAAACGGAAAAAAAGAAATCATGTTCAATTGTGTTTAGGGCAGGGACAAATCCAAATTTACTACCCAGGTACCCACCCCACTATTACCCGACCCTACCTGGGTACCTGCTGTAGGTCTCAAGAGATAGGGATAAAATGTCCGATTGCCTTGACGAATGTATTTAGATACACAAATAAAACGATCTCGTCACGCATACACTGAAGTTGACTTAAGGTTTGTCAAACATATTAAAGTCAGAAGGAATGTGTGCATAGAAATGCGAACATTAGTGACTTGTAGTGTAACCATAGAGTTCTAGATAGGTTTTGTCATTAAACAATATATCATGTGACTTACCACAGGGATGGGTAGTCCTGTGGGTACCCGGGTCTTTCTCAGGACCCATCCAACCATGTACCCGAGTTACCCATCCCAGCCCTAAATGCATTCATTTCAATGTGGTGAAGGCAAAGGGACATATTTGCTAAGAACAAGCATTCGACTGTTCCAAGTTGTCCACATGAACATTTCGTATTTTTGAAGTATATAATCATGGTAGTGGCATTTTTAAAAGAATGTTAGTTTAAATAGAAGTCCTTATTTAACAAATGAGGTAAATCTGTAATATTTATCTGTCAAAATACCATGTCCGACAGTCACACCTCCCATAGGTGTTTGAGGTGGTGAGGTAGCGTAGCCTAGTGGTTAAAGTGTTATCTTGCCACACCGAAGATCCAAGTTTGATTCCCCAGATGGGTACAATGTATGAATTAAGCATATGTGTGCCCATTCAAGGTCGTAGTTAACTTTTTTTGACAGGGAGGGCAAATATTTTTACAAGTATCGTTGTCCACAACTTGATTCAAATAAAACTGTTTTCTGTAAAAAAAATCCAGGGGGGTCAACTGCCCCCCGGCTGGCTAAGGCACTGCCATTTCTGGTGTAGTAGTAAGCTGACACGTCGTGATATAACTGGAATACTGTTCAAAGCGGCGTTAAACACAACTCACTCACTCATTCTCTTTGCAATGGTTTTCTCAAACCCTAGACAGATCCCACACTGCAGTAGTAATACAATTGTAAATGATGTGCAGGTCCAGATATTGAAGAGAAGTTGCATCAGCTGTCCCTGGCCAGGGAGGACGACCGCGATGAGATACAGCTTCAGTCAGACATAGACAAGACTGCCACAGACTTGGAGAGACTGGTCATCGGGCCACAAGCAGTAAGTTGGCTGTGTTTAGTGGAAACTGGGTTCATACAGGTTCACGCTGGGTTCATACAGGTTCACGCTGGGTTCATACAGGTTCACGCTGGGTTCATACAGGTTCACACTGGGTTCATACAGGTTCACTCTGGGTTCATACAGGTTCACGCTGGGTTCATTACAGGTTCACGCTGGGTTCATACAGGTTCACGCTTAGTTCATTCAGGTTCACGCTGGGTTCATACAGGTTCATGCTGGGTTCATACAGGTTCACACTGGGTTCATACAGGTTCACGCTGGGTTCATACAGGTTCACACTGGGTTCATACAGGTTCACACTGGGTTCATACAGATTCACACTGGGTTCACCCTTGGTTCATACAGATTCACACTGGGTTCATACAGATTCACACTGGGTTCACACTAGGTTCATACAGGTTCACACTGGGTTCATACAGGTTCACGCTGGGTTCATAAAGATTCACGCTGGGTTCATACAGGTTCACGCTGGGTTCATACAGGTTCCCGCTGGGTTCATACAGGTTCACGCTGGGTACATACAGGTTCACGCTGGGTTCATACAGGTTCACGCTGGGTTTATTACAGGTTCACACAGGGTTCATACAGGTTAACACTGGGTTCATACAGGTTCACACTGGTTTCATACAGGTTCACACTGGGTTCTTACAGGTTCACACTGGGCTCATACAGATTCACACTGGGTTCATACAGATTCACACTGGGTTCATACAGGTTCACACTGGGTTCATACAGGTTCACACTGGGTTCTTACAGGTTCACACTGGGCTCATACAGATTCACACTGGGTTCATACAGATTCACACTGGGGTCATACAGGTTCACACTGGGTTCATACAGATTCACACTGGGTTCTGACAGGTTCACACCGGGTTCATACAGGTTCACACTGGGTTCATACAGGTTCACACTGGTTTCATAGAGGTTCACACTGGGTTCATACAGATTCACTCTGGGTTCATACAGATTCACACTGGGTTCATACAGATTCACACTGGGTTCATACAGGTGAACACTGGGTTCATACAGATTCACACTGGGTTCATACAGGTGAACACTGGGTTCATACAGATTCACACTGGGGTCATACAGGTTCACACTGGGTTCATACAGATTCACACTGGGTTCATACAGATTCACACTGGGTTCATACAGGTGAACACTGGGTTCATACAGGTGAACACTGGGTTCATACAGATTCACACTGGGTTCATACAGGTGAACACTGGGTTCATACAGATTCACACTGGGGTCATACAGGTTCACACTGGGTTCATACAGATTCACGCTGGGTTCATACAGATTCACACTGGGTTCATACAGATTCACACTGGGGTCATACAGGTTCACACTGGGTTCATACAGATTCACACTGGGTTCTTACAGGTTCACACCGGGTTCATACAGGTTCACACTGGGTTCATACAGGTTCACACTGGTTTCATAGAGGTTCACACTGGGTTCATACAGATTCACTCTGGGTTCTTACAGGTTCACACTGGGTTCATACAGATTCACACTGGGTTCATACAGGTGAACACTGGGTTCATCGAGTTAACCCTGGGTTCATACAGGTTCACACATGTTCACATGTGGTTCTCACTGGGTTCACACAGGTTCAAACAGGATCCATCCAAGTTCAGAACATTCAACACCATGTAGTACTACACTGTTAACATTCAACACCATGTAGTACTACACTTTTAACATTCAACACATTGTAGTACTACACTGTTAACATTCAACACCATGTAGTGCTACACTGTTAACATTCAACGCCATGTTGTGCTACACTGTTAACATTCAACAACATGTAGTACTACACTGTTAACATTCAACACCATGTAGTACTACACTGTTAACATTCAACGCCATGTTGTGCAACACTGTTAACATTCAACACCATGTAGTACTACACTGTTAACATTCAACGCCATGTTGTGCAACACTGAACATTCAACACATTGTAGTACTACATTGTTAACATTCAACACATTGTAGTGCTACACTGTTAACATTCAACAACATGTAGTACTACACTGTTAACATTTAACACTATGTAGTACTACACTGTTAACATTCAACACCATGTAGTACTACATACACTGTTAACATTCAACACCATGTAGTACTACACTGTTAACATTCAACACCATGTAGTACTACACTGTTAACATTCAACGCCATGTTGTGCAACACTGTTAACATTCAACACTATGTAGTGCTACACTGTTAACATTCAACGCCATGTTGTGCAACACTGTTAACATTCAACACATTGTAGTACTACATTGTTAACATTCAACACATTGTAGTACTACACTGTTAACATTCAACACCATGTAGTACTACACTGTTAACATTCAACACCATGTAGTACTACACTGTTAACATTCAACACCATGTAGTACTGCACTGTTAACATTCAACGCCATGTTGTGCAACACTGTTAACATTCAAGCCATGTTGTGCAAAACTGTTAACATTCAACAACATGTAGTGCTACACTGTTAACATTCAACGCCATGTTGTGCAACACTGTTAACATTCAACACATTGTAGTGCTACACTGTTAACATTCAACAACATGTAGTACTACACTGTTAACATTCAACACCACTTTGTGCTACACTGTTAACATTCAACACCACTTTGTGCTACACTGTTAACATTCAACACATTGTAGTACTATACTGTTAACATTCAACACTATGTTGTGCTACACTGTTCATATTCAACTTTAGTTTGATTTAACCGTTTCTAAACTGTTAATATTACCATTTTCCCTACAATATTAACATTCAACACCATGTCATGCTTCACTTTTATCCACTCAGTACCATCTGTTAATTCTCCCCTGCTGTAACATGTCTTCTTGTTTACCACCAGCTACACCGAGGAAACAAGGATGAGGTGGATGGACTGATCCCCCGGATGGTCAGACATGGAGGTGTTCAACATCCCCCACCATACCCCAGTCACCATCCCTATCAACGTCTTCCCCAACAACGACCACCTCCCCAACACTCACAGCAACAACCGTGGCAGCAGAGTCCTCTACAGCAGCAGCAGCAGCAGCCTCAGGCCAGACAACAGTACACACCTGTCCCTGGGCCACTAGAAGGTGCTCCGTGCAATTTTCAATCAGATGGTGTAACTGCAACGAGATTGGTTCAAAGCGTTCACCAACAGAGGTTTGACCCAGGAAGGAATGCATCACCTTTTATGCCTGTCATGAATCCCGGAACACAAGGGCCTCGTGAGACGCTCCCCCCACCCTATCCTGGAGGAGCACCAACTGGAACTCCACCAAGTCGTGGCGCCCCACAGATGCATCCGGAACTGTCTGAAACAGGCAACGTGAACCTAGAGGATGTCCTCACTTTCATCAAAGAAGACTTGGAAACAGATGGTGAGGTGGTAGGGCCACCAATGACCAATGATGGCCTCGCAGCACAGTTCCCAAACATCTTTGAATTTCTGAATGGTGTGTCCAGTTCATTGCAGTATCCACATCGTGGTGATGGACAATTTAATCAATGTGCTGTCATACAGAACAACAGTTCAGCTTATCCATCAGCAGTGCCTCGTCTCCCAGCAAACAGCCAGGCTTACCCACCACAAGTGCCCTATCACTTAGCAAACAGTCACCAGCCTTTATTTGAGGACTTAACATTTCCACAGCCTGGTGTAAGACATGACTCAGGAATTGACACTCCTGACTTTGGACAAGGATCTAGCCAATCGCCAAACCTGTTCCGAGTCTCTCCACTGGATCATGGCGCCGCAGTCACTTCTACAGGTTCTAGCCAACATCCTTTTCGCCCACCTCCAGACAGGTTCTCGCCTGGCCAGGACAGATCACCTTGTGGAGAAGCTGCAGTCGTTCGCCCACCTCCAGACAGGTTCTCGCCTGGCCAGGACAGATCACCTTGTGGAGAAGTTCCAATCGTTCGACCACCTCCAGACAGGTTCTCGCCTGGCCTGGACAGATCACCTTGTGGAGAAGTTCCAATCGTTCGACCACCTCCAGACAGGTTCTCGCCTGGCCTGGACAGATCACCTTGTGGAGAAGCTCCAGTCGTTCGCCCACCTCCAGACAGGTTCTCGCCTGGCCAGGACAGATCACCTTGTGGAGAAGTTCCAGTCGTTCGCCAACCTCCAGACAGGTTCTCGCCTGGCCAGGACAGATCACCTTGTGGAGAAGCTCCAGTCGTTCGCCCACCTCCAGACAGGTTCTCGCCTGGCCAGGACAGATCACCTTGTGGAGAAGTTCCAATCGTTCGACCACCTCCAGACAGGTTCTCGCCTGGCCAGGACAGATCACCTTGTGGAGAAGCTGCAGTCGTTCGCCAACCTCCAGACAGGTTCTCACCTGGCCAAGATGGAATGTGTACTAATCCTGGCATCCCTGTTGAAGCTCCAGGGGGATCGCCTTGTTCGAGTACCTCCAGTCATCTCGGTCTCGGTGGGGATCGTCCATCAAGCTCCACAGAGTATTCTGATACAGACGAGGAGGATGAAGCGATGCGGCATGATGAGGACACGTAGGTGTATTCTCCTCGGTTGATGAAACTTAAAGGGGGTTGCATGGCAACTTGTCTTAGGTGCTGTAGTTTGCTGTACTGAGTTGCATCTCATGTGCCACATCGTCATGATATGGCTGAAATACTGCCGATGTCACATGTGCTAAAATCCAATAATTGCTGGTTTGGATCCCTGATGTCAGCACCATAACCGACCCGTGAAGATCCGGGGCCGAATAGGTCTTCAGCAACCCATGCTTGCCATAGTAAAAGGCGACTATGCTTGTCATAAGAGGCGACTAACGGGATTGGGTGGTCAGACTCGCTGACTTGGTCAATGCATGTCATCGTATCCCAATTGCATGGATCCATGCTCATGAGGTCAATCACTGGATTGTCTGGTCCATACTTGATTATTTACAGACCGCCGTCATATACCTGGAATATTGCTAAGTGAGGCTTTAAACAACAAACAAACAAACAAAACAAACAAACAGCACCATATCAGTACCCGTGGTTTCACTGAGGTGGTAAATGTATCAGACCTGGTTCTCCTCGGCCTTCCTCCACATCAAACTGATGCGTTGATATAACTGAAATACTGTCCTAATCCCAACTCACTCACAAATGTGCCATAAAGTGAAAATTATGCACGTTTGTCGAATACTGTATTTGCTAAGGTGCTGCAAATGTTTATCCGTAGTTTTTCTTTCTGTAAACCCCATGGGGTTCGTATGGAAAAGGTCCTCAACTCGATTGCTAGCCATAAGAGGCGGCTAAAGTTGATTCGTTGGTCAGACTCTCCATCTGGAGTGCATCCCTGTAGTGAGTGAGTGAGTGAGTTAAGATTTAACGTCACATCGGCAGTATTTCAGCCATATCATGACGAGCATCCCTGTAGGGGCTCTTCTAGGATTCCAAACAAGTGCCCATTGCAGCAAACTAGAAAAATAATCATTATTCAAAATTGTTAAAGTTCTTATATTCTAAAATTAGGAGGTACTTTAAATTGCATTCAATGTCAGAGAATCCGGGTCGTGAGTGAGTGAGTGAGTGAGTGAGTTTGGTTTTACGCCGCTTTTAGCAATATTCCGGCAATATCACGGCGGGGGACACCAGAAATGGGCTTCACACATTGTACCCATGTGGGGAATAGAACCCGGGTCTTTTGCGTGACAAGCGAACGCTCTAACCACTAGGCTACCCGACCGCCCCTAGAATCCGGGTAGAGAATACGTCTTCAGCAGCCCATGCTTGCCGACAATGCTTGTCGTAAGAGGTGACTAACAGGATTGGGTGGTCAGACTCGCTGACTTGGTTGATGCATGTCATCATATCCCAATTGATGCTCATGATGTCAATCACAGGATTGCCTTGTTCATATTGCTTTACGCCGCTTTTAGCAATATTCCAGCAATATCACGGCGGGGGACACCAGAAATGGGCTTCACACATTGTACCCATGTTGGGAATCGAACCCGGGTCTTCGGCCTGACGAGCAAACGCTTTAACCACTAGGCTACCCGACCGCCCGTCAGTCTGTAAGTTCATCGATATATGCAGCCTGACCAACCGATCCCGTTAGTCGCCGCCTACGACAGCCGGGGCTGCTGATGACCAATTCTAACCCGGGTCTCCATGGCGATGAAACAACAGATGGCCACAGGCTATGCAACATGTGGACGGACAGGGTATTTTGACAGATAAATATTACAGATTTACCTCATTTGTTAAATAAGGACTTCTATTTAAACTGACATTCCTTTAAAAATGCCACTACCATGATTACATACTTCAAAAATACGAACAGTTGAATGCTTGTTCTTAGCAAATATGTCCCTTTGCCTTCACCACATTGAAATGAATGCAATTAGGGCTGGGATGCGTAACTCGGGTACATGGTCGGATGGGTATTGAGAAAGACCTGGGTACATACAGGACTACCCGGACCCGTGGTAAGTCACATGATATATTGTTTAATGACAAAAACTCACTATAGCTCAGTGGTTACACTACAAGTCGCCAATGTTCGCATTTCTTTCTGACGATGCACACATTCCTTTGGACTTGTATATGTTTGAGTAAAGATAAAGCTTCAGTCAACTTCAGTGAACGCATGATCTGATTGTTTGATACATGTATCGAAATAGTTTTAGCCAGGGCTGCGGTAAAACGATTACCAATCTGACATTTTGTTCCCTACTCTTGAGCCTTGCAGTGGGTACCCGGATAGGGCCTGGTAATAGGGGTTCGGGTACCCGGGTAGTAAATTTGGACTTGCCCAGCCCTAATATGGAGACATATTGCCGTTTTTGCTCTGTGTTCTGGAAGTTGGTGTCCAAGCACTTGCTGTTTTTCCTCCACCTAGCACCAGACTGCGACTTGATCCATTGGTTAAATAAACAAACTACATAGCTTAGGCTTAAAAAAATAATAGTCTTGGTTCTCAGGCACCACCCTCATCATAAAGTTCACCGCACGTTTCATTTTTATTTCCATTTTTATAAAAGCAAAACAAATCTTTAAATATTCCAAGTCCAATGGTAGTCAAATACTGTTTTCCAGTATTTTACTCTTCAAGGAATACGTAGGGAGGCTCTTTTCCAGGTTGATTGTCCACAACTGTTTATTTGGTTACACAACTGTTTATTTGTTTACATACTAGTTTCAACAACAACAAAAAAGCAAAAAAATGAAAAACACCGTCTGGCTGCCCACCCGAACTATATTTTCAAAAGCCATTGCCTGAGAACCAATTCCTTTATTTTTTTAAGCCTTATCATCCGTATGTATACCTGGATGATGGAGGAATGTAGTGTGTATAAATTGACCAGATAATTGTGATATATTGAGTATAGATTGATATCATTCGAGATTTCAGCCATGTTGGTGGCCATCTTGGATTTTCTGCCACCAGGGGTCGCTGCTGAGCTGGAACCTTATTGGAAATGTTCGGAATTGTTCAATTGTGCTTTTAGCCCAAAGTGCAAAATTTTTCGCCTCAACCGCCCCAATAGACGTACTAAACATGTGTTTCTTGTTCACCAGCGTGGTTCACTACTTTGCGGATCTGGGTCTTCAACAGGTCAGAGAGATCTACGGAGACAACAAGCAGTTAGTTGTGAACAATGTCAACAATCTCAATCACCAGCGGCAGGTGTGTGTTCGTAGAAGAACTCATGTTTGTATGCATATGTCATGTAATCTCAAAATTGGGACCGATGTGTGGTCTAGTGGTAGAGCGTCCGCCCAGAGAGCGGAAGGTCCGGGGTTCAATCCCCAGTCGCGTCATACCAAAAGACGTTAAAAGATGGTACTTGTTGTTACCCTGTCTTGCGCTCGGTATTAAGGGGCTAAAACAAGGACTGGACACTCGGAGTCAGTATACTGTGTCTGAGTGGGGTATTCATGTTAAACTGCGGCATGGTATCTCAGTGAGCTAGCACTATAAATCGGCATCCGTCTGTACTAGTACAAGCAGCCACACAAACCCACACATACATGCACGTCGCTATATAAGTGCAATAATCTTGGACGCGACGTTAAACCCCATTTCACCTCACCTCATCTCAAAATTGGAGTGAGTGAGTGAGTATGGTTTAACACCGCTTTTAGCAATATTCCAGCAGTATCATGGCAGGGGACACCAGAAATGGGCTTCAGACATTGATGATTGTACCCATGTCGGTAATCGAACCCGGGTTTTCGGCGTGACGAGCGAACGCTTTAACCACTGGGCTACTCCACCGCCCTTTCCAAATAGAAATGAGGTTTCGCTTTCTTTTTAAAAAACATGTAATTACGTTAGAGAACCTTTGTAACCTTGACAGTGTTTGGAATAGGTTTTGATAAATGAGGGTGTGTTAGATAATCAGAATCTAATCACTAGTCTTTTTGGGGCCCTAGGCATTCTTTTTGATGAGTATTGAGTCTGCTTTAAACTGTTTTCATGTGATTTTTAAGTCATAGTCGTGTCAGCCTAATTGAGCAAAGCCTAAACAGACCAGAGCCCCGTTCTGATCATGACTCCCATACTTTAACACTGGCTAAGATCGCTTTGTGGAAAGGGTCACTGGGAACTAAGTGACTTTGCCAGGTAATTTTGAAAAGCAGTTGTTATTTTGCTAAATTTTGTCAGTGATATAAAACAAGACCTGTACAAATACACATGCTCCAGTGCAGAGTTGCATCCCTTGGGCACGACAGAAACCTATGATTGTGGGTTCGAATCCTGGTTCGCCTCAATTATGTTTCGAAGTTTGTCAGCACCATACCTGTGCTCGTGGGTTTCACCGAAGTGGTAAACGTCTGAGACCTGCATCACTTCGGGCTTTCCTCCAACATTAAGCTGACATGACATGATAATACTGTTAAAAGCGGTGTAAAACCCAATTCACTCACTCATTCATTATGAGGCAAAAACGTCAGTATATTCACACAATTCATATTTGTAGAAGGTGAGCTTCTGTACCTGGGTGATAACCAGGAAGTGTTTTATGTGACCCTGGATAGGAAGTGTCAGCTGGGTTCTGGAAACTCAAATAATTATGTTTTATTGATACTGGTTTGCAAATGGGCTTGGTCAGAATTTCTGTTTTGATTAAAAGTTGTTAATTTAAGAGCTAAGTTTCACATGAGGACCATCCAACTAAAAAAAACTCAAGCTGAATTAAATGAACTTTTCCCTAATGTACAGTTAGAGTTCAAAACTGTTAATGTGTAGTCTGAAAGTCTGCTGGAGACGAAATGACGCTGATTGACAGAAAATATTCCAATCTGAGACATGGAAAGACACGTCCAGTCAAGTGGGTGCTTTACCGAACATACCATAAAAAGTTTTATTTTAGGACATTTCCAAATTTGACACATCAGTGACAAGAATAATGTTTGATGCAATTTGCTATTTTGACTTGTACCATATCTTGCCCTGTTTTTTTCAAGTGAACAATTGACTTGCCTTTGCATGTGTTTGTGATGGGTGCCACCGGTGGGGCAGGATATGCTCACCTTTTCGCAAACACCTATCATCAGAATTTGATTTTGATTTTGTCATAAACACATGCTCATGATATAGTCAGAATCATTCAATCGTTTTGTCGCTTTTACTTACCTAACAGTGTCAAATTAAGACATGGTCTCTGTGTGATTAAGGTATTGATAAATTGCTTGGTTGGGAAAAACATCATAGAACAGACTTACATAATCTGTGTTGCTTGACTTGAAAGGAACTTTCTGTGCTTGCCAGTTTGTCCGAGGATAGTCCCCATTTAATTGGCGGTTGTGTTTTACAGACGGCCCTTTACATTGCTGTGATGCTGCGGAAATACGACATAGTGTACTTCCTGCTGCAGATCGGGGCTGACCCGAACATTCAGTGCATGGAACATAGGGTAAGAACGCCATCACTTGAACACTTGTTTGTGAACAAAGAAAGAACACCATCACTTGAACACTTGTTTGTGAACAAAGTAAGAACGCCATCACTTGAACACTTGTTTGTGAACAAAGTAAGAACGCCATCACTTGAACTCTTGTTTGTGAACAAAGTAAGAATGCCATCACTTGAACACTTGTTTGTGAACAAAGTAAGAACGCCATCACTTGAACACTTGTTTGTGAACAAAGTAAGAACGCCATCACTTGAACTCTTGTTTATGAACAAAGTAAGAACGCCATCACTTGAACACTTGTTTGTGAACAAAATAAGAACGCCATCACTTGAACTCTTGTTTGTGAACAAAGTAAGAACGCCATCACTTGAACACTTGTTTGTGAACAAAGTAAGAACGCCATCACTTGAACACTTGTTTGTGAACAAAGTAAGAACGCCATCACTTGAACACTTGTTTGTGAACAAAGTAAGACAGCTATCAGTCATTTGAATATCCTAATATCATCCTAATATGATCATTTTTGAAAGGCAATGATGATTATACAACTGATGTGTCTTCACAGTGTTAGAAATTAAGCAAAGATGTTTCAGCTGAAAAGGGAAAATATCCATTCTCATCCTTGATTTTTGCATGCTGAAAGAAGTTCCCCTGCCTACGGGGCACATGTAGAAATCCTATGAATATGACAAGTGTCATGAAATGTTTAACAGAGTGACAAGATGCAAGCCCCTATACACAAAGCCATCGACCTGGGAGATACACAGATGGTGATTCTTCTGCTTAATTACGATGGCCTGGACATTGAACTGCAGCGGGTCTGTGATAGTGAGTAGCCTGTCAGTGATCACCTGTGAGTGAGTGGGTGGGAGAATCTGTGAGTGAGTGAGTGACTCAGCCATAATAGGGCATCGAACCCTTGATCTTAAGCTCCTGGCATGCCTAAGGGATGCAACTCAGTGCCTTGGATGACTGGCCCAACTGGGCCCTCTCAGTAATAGTTTCAGTACCATATTGCAATCCAAGAATTTTACTGGACACAATATATTGCATCTTATAAGCTGAAAAGCTGAGAATGGATGCAAATGTAAGGCTTTGTGAGTCCCATGAAATTCCAAGGAGTATCACTATTTTTGTCATTAAAATTAATTTACTTGTGACATGTATGTTAACTTTAATTGACTGTCCATTCTGTCAATTTCCTAATTCTTCACTGAAAATGTCTTCCTCTCAATGTTTTGGAGAAATTGCCTCTCATGACATACTTCCCCTTACTGAGTTTGTTTAATGTTTCAGAGAAGACTCCCCTGATGTTGGCGCTCCATGGCCACATCCAGGGCAATGAGGACCGAGATAGATGTGAAATTATTCATCACCTCTTGAACTGTGGTGCCAGTATTGATAAATTTGTAAGCATCCATTTTTTTGCAATAAGGTTTTTACGTGTGGTCACCCAGTGTGCAATCTGGGTTAGAATTGCTCCCCAGCAGCCGGACAAGGCAAATAAATAGATCAAGTGGTCATGCTGGGTCATCATGCCCCGACGATGTGGATCATTGCTCAGGATATCAATCAATGGATTGTCTGGCCCAGACTTGATTATTTATAGGCTGGAATATTTCGTATGTTTGGGGTTAGATTAAAAAAAAGATCGCTGTAAATTACATGTTACTCTCTGTACCAGAATATCTTTTTTCCCTGTAGGTGGGAATGTATTTTTCTACTGTTCTAAGAGAAAGATATTTCAGATAGTTATATAAGTTTTCATTTGTATATACCGTATTCGACGTAATAGGTGCCCCGCTCTAATAAGCGCCCACCGTGGGATTTGCTACTATATTGGCTAGTGAACAATCCCAATTAGCACCCCTTCTGACCCCTATTCGCATATAATACGCACCGCTTCCTTCTCCTATTCGCATATAATACGCATTTGTGTGTTATATGCACCCTTAATAATTGGCAATTAAATTCTGGAAACATATATCTGTCGTACATAATCATTTCAGGCTGTCAGCATAAACCACGAAATTTATCTTTCAACTCAAATAATATTCTAATGAGCCCCCTGTTTCTAATTTTGAGAGCGCCCTGGGCGCTTATTATGTCGAATAGGGTAATATAAAATTAGTGATTTTCTAATATATTTTTTCACATGCCATATTTTAGGGTCAGACATCCAATCATATTCAAGTCTCACCTGAAGGAATCTGATCTGTGAATGCTTCAACAAGTTTTGCTCATTTCTTTAAAGGGGGCACGGGTAGCCTAGTGGTTAAAGCATTCGCTCGTCACACCCAAGACCCGGGTTTGTTTCCCGACATGGGTACAATGTGTGGAGCCCATTTATGGTGTCCCCCGCCGTGATATTGCTGGAATAATGCTAAAAGCGGCGTAAAACCATACTCACTCACTCACTCACTCATTTCTTTTAGGAAAGTAGTCATTCTAGTTTAGAACAGGTGCCAAGCAACCAATGCTGGTCGTAATGAATCAGGTCATTAGGGTTGATGCGTGTCAATGTACCCCAACAGTATTCCCTGGTTGGTCTGTCCAGGCTTGATTGTTTACTGGTTGCCATCATATAGCTGAAATATTGCTGTGGGACGTATAACAACAAACACACACTCGCACCTCAAAGTACCAGCTGAGCACCAACCTTGCCTTTTCAAAGGCTGTTTTCGTGTTGGTGCATGCCATATCAGTTGGTATAGTTATTCCTGGTAAATTGAGTGAGTAAGTGAATTTAATTTTAAGCCTCGTCAGCAAAATTTCAGCCATAGCGTGACTTGAACAATTTATACAATATTTATAAAACCTGTCGATGAACCTGTATATGATATATAAATGCGGCTATAAGTTGCCAGCAACAAAGCTAAGGTCACCACACTAGGGATCAAGGGGTACCTCTGTAACCTGCATGGTTCCCCAGCAGGATTTACACCTTTCCCTTTGTTACTGACAATTGTTTCAAGTTTAGCCAGAGATTAAAAGTGAACAAATATTCTGCAGTTAAAATGGGGTAGATTTAGATATTCTTTGAATGAGGTAAACATCGACCAGTTATGTATTGGTGATTCAGGGTAAAAACTCACTCAGTTTAGTCTTTAGGACGATAGGGAAGAAGGTTAAGTACCGGTAATTACCACTTGTCCAATGTTCTGAAACAATTATCATAATGTCAATAAGTGCTTGCCTTGTCATTATAAGGGTGAAATATTGCTTGACAGCACCCTAAAACCAAGGCCTTGAAGATGGTAGCTGAAATTTGGTATGAACCATACATTTCTTCAGAATGAGAGCAGCGACAAGACAATCCTGATGATGGTGATCGAGACACGTGATGTGAGCCTTGTACAACACTTCCTGGAAGGCATTGGTGTAGGGATGTCACGTGACCTGATCAACCGAGCAAACAAGGTGGGAAACACGAGTCTGCACATCGCAGCAGGGATGAAGATGCTGGAGAAGGAGGAGCACCTGCATCTACTGACGATGCTCATACACTTTGGTGGAAATACTGATGCCCCCAATCAAGACCTTAAAACACCCAAAGATTGGAAGCGGAACTTGGTGAGTGTGAAGATGGGGACTACGGTAGGCTTGTAGTCTTGGCAAGATGGCTTCAAGTCACTCATAGCCCACTATTGTCACGAAGCACCGCCAGAATGTATACTGAACAAAACAAATATGGGATCATGAATATTTTGGGGGGAATTGTTTTTGTAGTGAAGACTGAGAACACAACAATCTGATTAAAATCAGACCTCAGTTTGCGCTACCGCTAAACAAAGATCTGAGGACATGCCATTAGGGGTCACGTCAGAACGACCTTTCATCCGACCAATCAGAGCATTGCTTACTAGATTATGAAAGTGACAGTCGGAATGTGATACTAATCATGCAACCTCGAAAACTTTAACTCTGAACGATAGTTTCGGGTTTAACGATGGAATCAATACAATCTAGATCATCTATTAGCCATTCCAGAATGTTCTTTTGTTCAGGTTTCAAATCTGTAATTGAGAATTTGTCAAAATATGTTTCGAAGCGTAGTTGCAAATTTGAAATAAGGGATGTAAAGCAGGAGAAAGCTGCCTTCTGATTGGTCATTCCATTGGTCGGTCAAAGTTTGCGCAAGGTCAGTCTGACGTGACCCGTAATGGGATGTCCTCAGATCTTTGTTTAGCGGTAGCGAGAACTAAGATCTGATTTTAATGAGATTGGAGAACACAATTTACAAAAAAATGTCTTTGAAAATATTCATGATCACAACCCTATTGTGTTCAGTGTATATTTGTCCAGCGGATAATGGTAAATCTAATAGACTGACCAGATTATGTTTGGGTCGTTGGGGCTGTGATTGTTTTTGGAGATAAATATTGTTTTGGTCAATGCTTGAAGACGTACAATTTTGAGCTGAAGAATAGGCTGCTGTGATAAGGATGTAACTTTACAAATTGTGGCATAACCATGGTAACAGAACATTCACCCTTTCAATACAGTGTGAGACCTGGACACTGTTCCACAAAGCGATTTTAGCGCTATGATTGTCGTAAGCCAGTGTTAAAGTATGGGAGTCACGATCACCTTGGCGCTAAGATGGCTTTGTGGAACGGGGCCCTGGTTGTTTGTGTGTCATCGTTCACTGATGGTGTTGATTAATGCTCATAGTATCAACCACTGGTTTGTCTGATCAAGACTTGTTCGTTGTACAGACTGCTGTGATATAGCTGGAATATAACAGACTAGGGCTTAGGAAGGGTTGAAAACAAGTTTAATGAGCACTTAATTCTAACAAGACATCAGGGCCTGCTTGCACAAAGCGATCTTAGTGCTAAGATGATCGTAACTCCCATACTTTAACATAGGCTTACAATAGTTGTAGCGTTAAGATGATCGTAACTCCCATACTTTAACATAGGCTTACAATAGTTGTAGCGTTAAGATGATCGTAACTCCCATACTTTAACATAGGCTTACAATAGTTGTAGCGTTAAGATGATCGTAACTCCCATACTTTAACATAGGCTTACAATAGTTGTAGCGTTAAGATGATCGTAACTCCCATACTTTAACATAGGCTTACAACAGTCGCAGTGCTAAGATGATCGTAACTCCCATACTTTAACATAGGCTTACAATAGTTGTAGCGTTAAGATGATCATAACTCCCATACTTTAACATAGGCTTACAACAGTCGCAGTGCTAAGATGATCGTAACTCCCATACTTTAACATAGGCTTACAGTAGTTGTAGCGCTAAGATCATTATTCAGACATGTGACTTCCTCTTTTGCAGTTTGATGAAATCAAGAGGCAGCACCTGACATACCGTAGTCACTACTGAAGTCTGGAACTACAGTCTGACTACACACCAATATTAGAACCATGACATACCGAAGTCACTACTGAGGACCAATAATACAGTCAAATCTCACAGACCCTACACCTTTTCAAAATACCGGGGTACTCCAATGAAAATAGCAGAAAGTGAGAATGAAAGGTGAAAATCATGTAATCTACTGGTAATCCCCCTTAGCTCATCCACTGCACAGCCAGCCTGTTGACATCCAGTGTCGGTCACAGTCCAGTAGACAGCAGGTCGGTGTGGACCAGATTGTACAGATCTTTTTTTCTGAAGGATCACAATCTCATTAAAATCAGATCTTAGTTCTCGCTACCGCTGAACAAAGATCTGAGGACATCCCATTACGGGTCACGTCAGACCGACCTTGCACGAACTTTGACCGACCAATGGAATGACCAATCAGAAGGCAGCTTTCTCGTGCTTTACAACACTAATTTCAAATTGGCGACTTCGCTTCGAAACATATTTTGACAAATTCCGAATACAAATTTGAAACCTGAACAAAAAACATTCTGGAATGGCTTATAGATGGTCTAGATTGTAAGGAATCAGTCGTTAAACCCGTAACTATTGTTCGGTATACCCCATGTTAAAGTTTTCTGTCATGTCACTTTCATAATCTGGTAAGTGATGCACTGATTGGTCGGATGAAAGGTCGGTCTGACGTGACCTCTAATGGGATGTCTTCAGATCTTTGTTTAGCGGTAGTGAGAACTAAGGTCTGATTTTAATGAGATTGAAAGGAACACAATGTGTATGTGCTTCAAACATAGTTCCTCTTACACTGACACCATGCAGATTTGTTTGTTTATAGTTATTCAATACTGCCATGTGTCAAGATGGTTTGGGTTTTGTTTGTTGTTTTACGCCGCTCTCAGCAATATTCCAGCTATACGATGGCGGTCTGTGAATAATCGAATCTGGACCAGACAGTCCAGTGATTGACATCATAAGCATCGATCCACGCAATTGGGATACGATGACATGCATCAACCAAGTCAGCGAGCCTGACCACCCAATCCCGTTAGTCGCCTCTTGCGACAAGCATAGTCGCCTTTTACGGCAAGCATGGGTTGCTGAAGACCTATTCCACCCCGGATCTTCACGGGTCTGTGTCAAGATGAACTCTGGACTGTCTGCTGACCACACATGACTGACCTGCTACAGTTTTAATACAACAATACAACATCCTTCTAGATCGGGACACTTTCTGTGAATTGCACTGGAACAGACAGACAATTGGACCAATTCTACATTTGGCGCCCATTCCAAGTTTGGCGCTAATTTTATGTCTCTGGTATTGGTAAGTGGCCGCTTCAACCACTGCCCAGTAGCCCCTATCTGTTAAGTGATTTCATATGAAATATTTTATCCATCATATTTAATGAATGTTGAATTGGTAAAATAGTCTGAAATATGTATAATATTGTTTAGATGATTTGTTTTTATTTGTGAGAATATATTTTTTTACACATTTACCATGTTATAAACATTTCTCATAAGTTATAACATGGAACATAGTTATAAAAGTGTTATAACATCGACAAGTTATGTGACACAAGAAATGTTATGTCATGGAACTGTTGAAATATTGCAAAGTGTACTAACATGAGAAAATGTTGTATAACATGGGGAAGTGTTATAACATGGGAAGGTATTATAACATGGGAAGGTGTTATAACATGGGAAGTTGTCATAACATGGGAAGTTGTCATAACATGGGAAGGTGTTATAACATGGGAAAGAATTATTACATGAGAAAACAGCAGCATGTGTCCAAACTTACTCTTTTCTATCATACCTATTTCAATTGGTTATGTTGTACAAAGTGATAATGTGTGAGAGCTCGTTGTTACTCAAGTAACAAGTGGTTCAATGATTAGCGAACAGTTAACATTTGAATATTAACTACAGTCGAACCTCATTGTGTCGAATACCTGGTTCTCTCGATTTTACTCTCCAGCCCTTGCGAGAGCCTTCTATTTTCATAATCATCTATGCGCGGATCTCTCAAACTGGATGTGTCGAATTCCCGCTTGTCTTGAACTGGTATGGGAGTCCCAAATAATTGAGATTAAAATTCTCCTGATGACTCGAAACAGTTCAAATAATATAATGTCCTCACACCGACTCTCCCAAAACTTTCAACTTCACACACAACTGACTGACCTTTCAGCGATTGCTGCAATTGGGTGGGTGGGGTGGGGGTGGGGGGGGGTGGTGGTGGTGGGGGGGGGGGTGGGGGTGGTGGAGTGTATGCAGTTCACTTCAGGTATTGGACTCTCAAAACATTTTAATTTAATTAAACAGCACTCAGGTATCAGGCACATAAAGTTTGACACAAGTCATATCCTTTATTCTCTGACTGTCGAATCGGGGAATCTTTCAGGAAAGCGGTATGGGTCTACAGAAACTGAGCTTGTGAAGGCGATTCCAGAAAAAACCATCAATTTGTTCTGTTAACTTTATTATTATACATTTTCTTCATCTGTTTTTGTTTCTATTAAAGAATT
This sequence comes from Haliotis rufescens, assembly GCF_023055435.1. NCBI lineage: Eukaryota > Metazoa > Mollusca > Gastropoda > Lepetellida > Haliotidae > Haliotis > Haliotis rufescens. The sequence goes on along the minus strand of NW_025963868.1, from coordinate 9,624,682 downwards.
GTGTATGACGACCACTGTTGTATTATTTGACCATTCCGTCCTAGTAAAGTGCTATGTAATAAACTCGGTTATAACAAACTCAAAGGGACCACTAATTTTATTTCGTAATAACCGTAGTTTGTTATAACCGTAGTTTGTTATAACCATAGTTTGTTATAAGCATATATAGCAGATATGCACAAATGACCGGGACTAAAATATAAGTTTGTTATATTGGTCAGTTTGTTATAAGCGTGTTCGTTATAAACGTAGTTTACTGGATGTGGTTACGCTGTACACGCTATTTTCTATTGTTGTATGCCTACTATGTTTGTGACCGCCTCCGTGGTCTTGTGGTAGAACGTCCGCCCGGAGAGCGGAAGGTCCGGGGTTCGATCCCCGACCGCGTCATACCAAAAGACTTTAAAAGATGGTACTTGCTGTTACCCTGTCTGGCGCTCGGCATTAAGGGGCTAAAACAAGGACTGGTCGGTTCGGAGTCAGTATACTGTGTCTGAGTGGGCTATTCATGTTAAACTGCGGCATGGTATCTCAGTGAGCTAGCTCTATAAATCGGCATCAGTCCGGACTAGTACAAGCAGACACACACACACACACACACACACACACACACACACACACACGAACACACACACACACACACACACACACGTACATGCACGTCGCTATATAAGTGCAATAACCTTGGACGCGACGTTAAACCCCATTTCACCTCACCACCTGTATGTTTGTTGTTATCAAGTCCTCCATTTTCCATCTGTTACTCTGGCTTCTTTGAGTTCACCATCTCCGTCTTTCTTATCATAACTCAGAATGGAATTTATTTCGCTTAGGTGACTAATTTTGACGAGCATGTCTGGTGTCACATGATGCAGATTTTGTTGTCATGGATACACCTGGAACAAGTTTTTATTTTTTTTATTTTTTTTATTTTTTTAAATCGCATCCTTTACGAGATTTCTAATGAAACACATTTGTTTATGTTTCTAATGTTATATACACATTTTGAATTAGGAAAAGCTATTTTCTTATAACATGTTTTGTTATTAGTTGTTTTATTTTAATTAAATATTAGTCTTAGAGTTGATTTTTGCATTTTATATGAGGGACCAACCTTTTGATACAATTAGGGGGTGGTGGGTAGCCTAGTGGTTAAAGCGTTGGCTCGTCACGCCAAAGACCCAGGTTCTATTCCCCACATGGGTACAATGTGTGAAGCCAATTCTCCGGGCCCTCTCCCCCCACCTTGATATTGCTGGACTATTGCTAAAAGCGACATAAAAACATATTCTTTGGGGGGGCTGGGATTTTATTATCCAAAACAATATATTGTCCCAGAAATTTTTTGAAAAAAATCATTATGGTTCGGACTGTTTAAAGAGAGAAATTGTCAGCCACAAAAATTACATTGTTGAAAGTATTTTTCTAAAAAAGATATTGAGTCTCATAGTTTTGATTAAAAAAATATGTTTTTTTCTGCTGCAGCTGCAAAAAAGATCTAATCTGCATGTAAAGTTCCCACCTCCCTCCCTGAGAATATCAAATGGCCAAAATACATTCATTTTTAGATTTTCATCCAATTTAATTTTAAATGTGCTACAAGAAGCATTGTATTATGAAAATCTAACAATTAATGTATGATGGCGTAGATGGACTTTTTATGTTATTGTTAATGCTTCTGTTTTCTATGTTATCATTCCATATACAGTCATTATGTTATATACCATGATCACATAATATAACTTTACCAGTGTCACAAAGAATTAAAAAAAATTGAAAATGATAGAAAACAGCTGTGTAATTGAGCTGGGGTTAACGTGTGCTGTGTATAGTGACTTTCATTGACATGTAAACAATGTGCACAATTTTCTTTCGCAAGCTATTTATTCTCCCGGTGAGAAATACACGTGCAGCCTGTGTTCTTCATAGTGGGGTATAAGGGATTTATTCTCCCGCTCAGAAACTTTATTTACCTCCGAGGCCGGATATGTAGTATTTCATCAAAATAATGTGGACTAATCAGATCTTAACATTCATGGAGATAAGATTATATATTTTTTCAATACATACCTTTTGATCATCAAATTACTTTTTTAATGTTGTTTCACAGATTTATTCCAACTTTTCCACCCAAGGTCACTTGAAATAAAACTAAAACTAAAAATAAATGTCAATTTTTTGTTGTTGAAATGACAGTCATTCTGTCATGGAGTTAAAACTGCAGCTGGCCTTTTGAATCACTGATTATATAAAATTATTAATTATTAATTATTAATTATTAAAAATTATTAATATTGTATGAGAGGTTCTATGTCACTAGTGGGAAACATACAAATTATTTTTTCTATGTGTAATTTATGCTTTTCAGTTGGGGCGGCAGGTCCGTGAAAATAAAAAGTAATAAATGTGTGTCCTTATATCAGAGTTCTTCTGTTTATCACTTCCCAGGGAACGTGATGAAACGTTAGCTTGTATTGACAATTATTACAAATATTTCATATTTCACACATTCCTCTGCTTCAAAGTTGACAATGGATGTGTTTCATATTTAATAATTTGCCATTGTATATTAAACATCCGAAAATGATATTTTCAGACTGCATTTATTTTTATGATTTTTATTTTTGGATGGTGGATGGCTTCTCTGTAAAACAATAAATATACTGCTCAATATTTGGTAGGGATAGTGAGTGAGTTCATGCTGATTTAGACCTTAATGATGACAGCTTATTGAATTGTGAACTTTTGTGTATTTAACTCAAAACCTAAGCTTAATATGCTTCGGTTCCTTGACAATATTGAATACTGCTTGCATGGCAACATATCCAAGCAATTAGTCACATTCAGACCTCACATGAACACTCAGAATATTCCTACCAATCTTTGAGTGGTATAAATTGGGCTGGTCTAATTTTAAAAAATATGACTACAGGTATGGTTAAGAATGAGCAGCCCTGTCTGTACAATGGCTAGCTGGCCTCCTTGCTTCTTCATGATTACGTACCATGTCAGGGAATCGGGTAGATTTCGTCATTCTGTTGTAAGTATGTCAAATTTCGTAGTTACTTGCTCCTTGGCACGAACAGTGCTATTTGATTGCTTGTTCACTTCAGTGCCATGTGAAGGTCCTGGTTAGATCGGTTCTTCGGCAACCCTGGCTTGTAGGAGGGACTAATGAGATAGGGTGGTCGCCTCTTACAAGGCGGCTGGGTGGCCAGGCATGCTGATCGATGTTCATGATGTTGATCACTGGATTGTGTGGTCCAGATTTTATTATTTACAGATAGCTTGAATATTAAACAACTGACAAACCTTAGTGCTATGAATATGTGCTTGTCCATGTTTAAGAAATGTCCTTTTTGAGTTTTCGGCATGACAATAAGAAAACACATATATTGTATACCTCATCCCAACCCACATCTCACCCAAGCCCCACCCCTGTCAGTTCTCACCCAACCCAGGTCTCAACCAATCCCCACCCCACTCAAATCTCACCCAACCCAGATCTCACCCAATCCCCACCCCTCTCAAATCTCACCCAACCCAGCTCTCACCCAATCCCCAACCCATATCTCACCCAATCCCCAACCCAGATCTCACCCAATCCCCATCCCACTCAAATCTCACCCAACCCAGATCTCACCCAATCCCCATTCTTCTCAAATCTCACCCAACCCAGATCTCACACAATCCCCATCCCACTCAAATCTCACCCAATCCCCACCCCTCTAAAATCTTACCCAACCCATATCTCACCCAATCCCCAACCCATATCTCACCCAATCCCCAACCCAGATCTCACCCAATCCCCATCTCACTCAAATCTCACCCAACCCAGATCTCACCCAATCCCCATTCTACACAAATCTCACCCAACCCAAATCTCACCCAATCCCCACCCCTCTCAAATTGCAACCAACCCAGATCTCACCCAATCCCCATCCCACTCAAATCTCACCCAACCCAGATCTCACCCAATCCCCATCCCACTCAAATCTCACCCAACCCAGATCTCACCCAATCCCCATCCCACTCAAATTTCACCCAACCCAGAAATTCCAGTCTAGTTTGGCAAGGGTGGAAACTGGATTTTTAGTCAGTTAACTCCCTTGCCTCAGGAAGATGACATACATACATACATACATACATACATACATACATACATACATACATACATACATACATACATACATACATACATTCAATTAATCAGACTAAAAACTGCAATCATTACATAAACAGTTATAAGGGACTTTGCAGAAAATAAGTCCAAATGTTTGTTGCCATGTGTCTCTGTAATAAATATGTATTGAAGCTTACCAATTGTATTTTTGTGGTCCCAAGATACTGTAGTTTTAAAATATAATAAGAAGTTAAAATGTGATTTTTCACCCATAAATAGAGGATTATATACAAGTGTTCATGTCATACTATGTTACGACATGAGTGTCTAAATTCCGGTAATTCCTTGGTGAGAGCTAGGAAATACGGGAATTTAGTCGCGAGTGTCGTAAACATAGTATGACATGAACACGAATATAATATTCTATTTATTACCGAAGAAGATGTCCACATACAGAGACAACAGCAGCGGAACCACAATTTGTCTAATGACATCAACAATCTTCAGCTATGACATCGTTTCAAGTGTGATGTCATTCCGACCTCATGTCACAATAAGATTCGAATGACATCAACAATGCTGTCCGGATGACGGAAACAATACACTGTTGTATTGTGATGTGAGTGAGTGAGTGAGTGAGTGAGTTGGGTTTAACGCCGCTTTTAACAGTATTACAGTTATATCACGGCGTGTCAGCTTAATGTGGGAGGGAAGCCCGAAGTGATGCAGGTCACAGACGTTTACCATTTCGGTGAAACCCATGAGCACGGGTATGGTGCTGACAAACCTAGAAACATAATCAGGGCGAACCGGGATTCAAACCCACAATCATAGGTTTCTGGAGTGCCCAAGGGATGCAACTCTGCACAGGGAATCGCGGTGCCTTAGACGACTGGTCCACCCGTGCCCCCCCCCCCTCAACTGATGTGATATGACCCTAGGGCACATACGATTTTTATGTTTGCCCTCGTAGGTAATAAGGTCCCTTATCTCACGATTGGACACATAATTGAATACCGCGCATAGGTTTCTGGTGTGCCCAAGGGACGCAACTCTGCACAGCGAATTGCGGTGCCTTAGACGACTGGGCCACCCATGTCCCCCCTATTGTGATGTGATATGACCCTAGGGCACATACGGTTTTTATATTGCCCTCGTAGGTAATGAGGTCCCTTATCTCACGGTTGGAGACATAAATTGAATACCGCGCCAATTACCTTGTTGTTCACACAACTTCTTTTGAGTGGATTGAAATGAATTTGTCTTTTTACATTTCCCCATCATTGATCATAATACCATAATAAAACCATTACTGACATAATGAATGTTATGCCACTTACTATATCATATACACACAGATATTTACTTCCAATAAATTTTAAATTTGCATAATGTTATTGTATATTTTTATCATTTGTGTGAATATTTCCATATCTTGTCTCTCTTGTTGATGGTTGAATGAATAATATTATTTATATTTTTATTATGAATTTAATTATGCTTGTATTCATCTATGTCTTCGCCAATATCGGCATCCTTTTAAATATGACTGGCGTTCTTTCAATTATATCAGCATTCAATCAAGTATGAACAGTGTTCTATAGAGCATGATTGGCATTCTACATTTTACATAGCCTGAATATTGCCGATGCAAATATTAAACATTCACTCAACCAATCAGTTTGCTGCACTCAAATTTGTTTCCTAATAACAGATTAATAATTGATAAAATGCCTTGTATGTATTCTCTGGCCACTGCAATACTCGTATAGAGAGAACAAAGTCTTCTCAGAAAGGAATACATTATTTTGCATTTATCTTTTACCAAAACAAATTAAAAAGAAAAATGTTACATTGTGTTTTATCATCCAAAACTGGCTCCCACAGGAGATATGGCTTGGGTGAGGTCAAGCGATATCTACACTGTAGATATCGCTGCAATGAAATTGCATCACAATGCTTTGCAGACCATTGTGATGTCATTGGTTACCATGATGTCACAATCAAATGACATCACTCATGGCTCTGCTACTGAAGCTGTTAGCAGTACTTTTTACACTTAAGACACTGCTTATTACTGTCTACAAACTGAAAAGTTGGAAGAATGATGTTGGATGATAAATAAAATCTCACCCTCGTGTCTTTTGATATCTAATATATCAGCACTCATCAATAAAAGTTAAAACTACTCGGCAAGTCTCAGAGTTTTAAACTTTTATCGACTCATGTAGATAAATTTCATATCAAAAGACACTTGGGTGAGATTATCCATATATCTGCCAGTTATTTTGTTATTTTCTACAGGTGACTGAATGGTAATTTATTAAGAGGAGGAGAGCTGGACAATGAGATTATGGATGTGTCAAATGAAATGTAAAAATGACAGCTAGGGAGGGGTGCATGAAGAAATTCCACAGTTCTTTTTTTTTTAATGAAACGGTTAGAGTTTGAATATTATTTAGGGACAGGTCAGTTGTCACAGGGAGTTGGGGGTCATGAAAAAATGTGGCGAATCATCCCCATCTAGTGGCCATGATATAGTGGCCTGGTTCCGTCTTGGTCAAGCACATGTAACAAAGGATTAGACATGTCTTAGGGCAGGCGTTTTATATTTTTCGGATTATGGACCCGCCGACTCTAATTTTTGAGAAAATGTAAAAAAATAAAAAAATCAGATTTCCATATTTTTTTTTCGCCGATAACCGCCTAGGCAGTTATTTAATTTGTTATCATCACCTTTTAGTAAAAAAACATATAAATTTACCGTTGTAAACTAGTAAAGAGATACATAATTGATCTTTGTTGATCTCAAAGCCGAACATGAATAGCCTCCCTTGACAATTGTCTGTGTTGTAAGTGGTAGAATTTTTATTGTTACAAGGGGCTTTATTGCCACAAATGGCAGTCTTTTGAGCACAGAATATGTTCATAAAGTATGCCAGAGGCATTCTGGATTAAAAAAAATGCATCTGGCTTTTTTTCCCTCTTCCAACCCTGGACTTTGGCCTGAAAAATCCGTAATCCTAAAAATAGAAAAAAGCCTGGCCTTCCCTTGCAGGCCATTACTGTGTCACATGAATATTTTCTAAATCACACGGTCGCCATGTTCAAGCACTGGGGATTTGGGATATATTCTGTATGTGTAAACACTTGTCAGTCACTTTCGTAGATTTCTTGTACAAAATATACTAATGAATTAGAATTGGGAAGGGATTCTTTAAGCAAAGTGCTTGAAGTCAAATGCATTCTGATTAGTTTGTACATACATTTATCAATAGGGGACAAGGCTTCTTGCATGTGGAGATAAAGTTAAGTGCTCTTGCAGCGGGACTGAAAAAATAATTAAATATGAAAATCACTGTATATTTTTTAATTGTGCCGACTTAATTATCATTTTACCACTAAGTATACTGGACAAAAAAAGTTAGAGATCGTGAATATTTTTGGGGATATTTTTGTTATTTTGAAGACAGGGTTTCTTTAAATGTGTATGGTGTATAAAAATGTCATGATCCCTAACATTTTTTGTTCAGTATATATTTTATACATAAGTGAAAATGATTTCTCACGAAAGAATCAGTAAGCTCTGTATACCAATACATACCAGGTAAAACTCTGGCTTAAGCATTTAGTGTTGGAGAAGTTCACCAATTTCAAACCTCGGTGGGGCCAAGAGTTGTGCTTTCTGGTAAACATTCTCAGGAGGGGTGTGGCAGTTGATTGTTTGCTCGAAAACAACCCACACTTAGTGTCAACCACTATCTTGTATTGATGTACTATCATTTTGTAATTTCATAATTCTGTAGAATTGGCTTTGAAAATAAAACTGTTTATGAGATGCATCGTTATCTGATCATTTGCATTAGACATGATTGGTTTGTTGGTTTGTTGTTTAACGCCGCACTCAGCAATATTCCAGCTATATGATGGCGGTCTATAAATAATCGAGTCCGGACCAGACAATCCAGTGATTGATATCATGAGCATCGATCCACGCAATTGGGATACAATGACATGCATCAGCCAAGTCAGCGAGCCTGACCACCCGATCCTGTTAGTTGCCTCTTTCGACAAGCATAGTCGCCTTTTACAGCAAGCATTGGTTGCTGAAGACTTATTCTACCCCAATAACTGAAGAAGTGTAGAAGGAAAGCATTATAGTCATGAAAAGATGACACAGCTAAAGAGGGGGATTTACAGCCTGCTGGCATAGTGTAGAATTCGAACCTACGCTTCTCAGAGTAAGGCAACTAATCGCCAACACACAAAGTCAGCAACCTTGCCCACTCATCCACCGTGGTACAACGACAAGCAAGTGAGCCTGATCCATAAAACAGCCACTTACGGCCAGCATAGGTTGCTGAGGACAATACCAACCCACATCCCATCTTCCCGAGGCAAGGGCGTTAACGGTCTATAAAAGTCCAGTTTCCACCCTTGCCGAACTAGGCTGGAATTCCGGAATAACATTTTGGCTGGACTAATTAGTCTATGCATGGTCCAATCTAATCGCATACAGAACTAGACATCCAGTTCATAAACAACATGGATTTCAAGATGCACATTTGTCGACTACAGGATTTCCAAAGCATATGTACCGACAAGTGGGTGTCGACAGATAAATTTGCAAATCTTTTCATGGGCTCGATTGATTGGATGTACATTACAGGGTCAGATCCCTTTTATAACAACATAGGTCTTGATTATCGACCTGATCGCCTTGAGTGGGCGTGGCCATTTTGTTTGAAGCAAATGCAAGTGATATAAGAGATGGAATCTTACTGGTCAATAGGAGGGACATGGGAGGGACATAATTGATAAAAGCCACTGGCAGCGCTACGATAAAGCCTGGAAATTCGAGTTCAGCCAGGGTGGAAACTGGACTTTTATAGTCAGTTAATGCCCTTGCCTCAGGAAGATGCCCCCATACCCACCACAAAACAACAAACTCTGAGGTATTTAAACAGTTTCTTTACTCTTCTGTGTACAGAAAATGTACATATTAAATATCTATTTACATGTCATGACAAGTCTAGGAGTTAATACCTACATAGACACTATACAGGGAGTACTTTGTACAATAACGAGCAGCAGCAGAACGTCGCTATAGAAACCTGCAAATATACAAGACCTGCCATCAACAGGGTTAATCTGTACACTTATAAACATCAGGTGGTAGAAACATACAAGACCACCGACTCGACAGAAATACTCACACCACATTATTATGTAACGTCAAAACGGTTTGGGGACAAATTTGAAGTTTCGTCAACACCAGGCCACAACATGGGTGAATATCACAAGTTCCCTGTGTACAGTGAGTGAGTGAGTGAGTGAGTGAGTGAGTGAGTGAGTGAGAGTACGGTTTTACGCCGCTTTTAGCAATATTCCAGCAATATCACGGCGGGGGACACCAGAAATGGGCTTCCCACATTGTACCCATGTCGGGATTCGAACCTGGGTCTTCGGCGTGACGAGCGAACGCTTTAACCATTAGGTTACCCGACCGCCCCCACCTGTGTACAGGATGCCATTGTTTGAAACACTGACACAAAACGGAACAGGAATCAGACTATGCCACACTGTTATATACTACTCGAACGAAGCCAACACTTGATTCTTTCATATTATGCCATGACAGATCAACTAAAGTGATATGAAAGAGCTAGTTCCTTAACTTCTTTTGAGTAATATATTTAAGCTAAGCATAAAATTAAATTTCTTTCATTAGAGCTTATTTATTACTACTTGGGCACTTACATAGGAGTCAAATATAAACAGAATTTCTTTCCAATAAGGAAATTTCTTTCATGTACACTGTCAATACAACACAGGTTTGTATACCTGCATTATGGGGGCAGGGCGCGGCAGGGCGGGGCATGTATTCAAGGGTGATGGAGGAACACAGTGTACGCAAACCAGTTAAGTATTGACGATATCCAAGTAGTCCATTCTCAACTTATTAATAACAGAAACAAGACTGCGTCAAATTTGAATGAAAGCTGAAAATTACCCCAATCGTTTTTTGCAGAGGTCAATTAGTAATCAAAAGTTTATCATTAGGAAAATATTTCAACCCTTAACTAGAAACTGAAATCTAAATCATGAAAGTCACAACAGTATACCTTAGATTACATGTTCTAGGTATTTGTTAAGTGTGTCATATGGATACAATATGCAAATATACGAATGATAATATCAACACAAATCTTGAGCAAGGTACATGGTTAATTCTATGTGCATCTACATAATGACCTTCTAACGACATATTGACAGCGTTAACCTAGTTAATGAATGTCTAACAACACACAGCTTTAACTTACCTAATGAATATATAGCAACATACTTGGAGCTACACCTGTCATAAGCCCATGTTAAGAGTATGGGAGTTACGATTGTCATATAGCTACGACTATCATAAGCCCATATTAATAGTATGGGAGTTACGATCATCATAGAACTACGACTATCATAAGCCCATATTAAGAGTATGGGAGTTACGATTGTCATAGTGCTACGACTATCAAGCCCATATTAATAGTATGGGAGTTACGATCATCATAGAACTACGACTATCATAAGCCCATATTAAGAGTATGGGAGTTACGATTGTCGTAGGGCTAGACTACCATAGCACCAACATCGCTTTATGCAGGTTAGCTCAGAAGCTCTTAATCATTGTCACAATAGTGGAACAGAAAGTCTTAGACAGCCCATGATACCAAAATCAGTTAGGCCTAAAATAACACAAGGCCAAAATCTGTTACAAAGGAATTCCGTCCTTCCAACGTCAGCAGTACATCTTGATTGAACTTTTCTCACAAAATAATTTACACCAGTAAAATTTACCCTGTTTTCTGGTACACAAACCAAGACTGTTCCTGAAATGAGAGTTTGAAGGCTACTTTGACATACATGCCCACACATAGACCAGTACTTAAATGTGACCTTGGTTTTTATTACGGCAAATCATTACTCTGAATCTGTCATACAGATAGCATCTTCTCGAGGCAAGGGAGTTGTAAAGTCATGTTTCTCCCCTCGCCAAACTAGGCTGGAATTATGGAGTCGTATTTTGGCTGGACTAACGAATCTATGCATAGTCCAATCAGAATCGTGTACAGAAAGTGACATCTGGTTCGTAAACAAACCGGATTTCAACGCGCAGATTATGGTCGACTGCAGGATTTGCAATGGATGTGTACCGTCAACTGGATGTCGACAGATATTTTTTTTCAAATCTTTTCATGTTTCTAATCAAGGTTCTCACATGATGTGATGCACTTCGCAAGGTAAGATCCGTTTGATTACAATATATATCTTGATTATCGATCAGATCGTCTTGTCTGTGCACCACCGTTTTGTTTGAAGGAAATGCAAGTGATAGGAGAGGTGGAATTTGATTGGTCAATAGGAGGGGCATTGATGCAACGTAACCCATAATAGCCACTGGTGGCGCTACGATCAAGCCTAGATATTCCAGCTTAGTTGGCAAGGGTGGAAACTGGACTTTTATAGTCAGTTTACACCCTTGCCTCGGGAAGATGTGTAGATAGTTGATTGTACAGTTTTGCACAGATTTTCACTGTGTGCATGCCAGTTTTAAAATTTTACTTCCATAAATACAAAAATAATTTAAGTCAATTCTTACATAAATTCTGTCCCTAAATTTATTAAATTTGCTTATGACATACCTGCTCGACGTAATAAGCCCCCCGCTCTAATAAGCCCCCCGCTCTAATAAGCGCCCACGGCCATATTTGCTAATATATTGGCTAGTGAACAATCCCAATTAGCACCCCTTCCAATTGATTAATGTACACAAAACTTATTTATCCGTGAAAAATATGCACTCGTGTGTTATATGCACCCTTAATTATGGGCAATTAAATTCTGGATAAATATATCTGTCGTGTATAATACACACAGTCTTTTCTTTTGTATCATTTCAGGCTGTCAGCATGGTCAGCATAAACCACAAAATATACAATCTTTCAACTCTAGTTTTTTTCTAACCAAAATTTTATTTTAATAAGAGCCCCCTATTTCAAATTTTGAGAGCGCCCTGGGGGCTTATTACGTCGTATACGGTATACTAAGTTAAGGAACACCAGATTTGTTCATATGACTACAGTAAATCTGTCATGGTTGGTGGGTATTGCAACACACAGCCTTCCAATTGTGGGTGTTCTTTAACTTGTATTGAGTGGTATATCATTCTAAAACATAAAATATCAAGAAAACTATCCCCGGACAAGGAATTCACTAGTTCAGACCCAGCAAAATGAATCTGAGGCAATATTGTTCTGAACAACTTAACAGACATGAAGACAAAATAAATAGATAATCGACACAAGTAGCAGCATACAAAAGCACAGGTGGGAACAGGAGGAGCCGTCTCAGGCCCATTTGAATGACAAAGAACAAGGCAGGAAAAGGATCTTACCTAGCAAACTGGAAATGTAAGTTTTGAGTGAGTGAGTGAGTTGGGTTTAACGCCGCTTTTAACAGTATTCCAGTTATATCACGGCGTGTCGGCTTAATGGGGAGGAAAGCCCAAAGTGATGCAGGTCTCAGACGTTTATCACTTCAGTGAAACCCACGAGCACGGGTATGGTGCTGACAAACCTAGAAACATAATCGGGCCGAACCTGGATTCGAACCCACAATCATAGGTTTCTGGCGAGCCCAAGGGACGCAACTCTGCACAGGGAATCACAGCAGTGATGACAAACTTCCACACAATACACAAGAGATGGGTGTCAGGTGTGGGGAACTGCGAGCTCCATGGACTCGTAAACCACACCACCCAAGTCATGCTCGCACCAAAAAATTAAATAGGGCCTTTTGATTATCTCTTAATCTGCCGTGATGACACACTACCGCTTCAAAATTTCTTTCCCTTCACAGAATTTAGCTTTATTTCGCTGAGAATGAAAAATTTAGCTTTAGCTCTTCAAACTAAAAATCATAATTTGTGAAACATTTACCCCCCTACAATCTCCACAATCAGCTTATATGACACATTTCATCCATCCCTCGGCATTCAGTGTTGAAAATGATAATAGTCGCTAATTCTCTTTCTCAAAACACTTCCTAGCAAATTCTATAAGTTTTCCATATTTCTCATATCCTCCAGATCTAGGGATTCAAGATGGGGCCCAGTCAGACCTTGTCCTTTGCCTTCCAAAATAAGGCTAAAAAACATAAAAGAATTGGTTCTCTGGCAATGGCTTTGGAAAAAATAGTGTGAGCGGGCGGTGTTTGTTTTGTTTTTCTTTGGTTGTCCAAACCCGTATGTAACCAAATAAACAGTTGTGTAACCAATTAAACAGTACAATCAACCTGGGAACGTGCCTCCCTACATAAATGTATTCCTTGATGAGTAAAATACTGGAATACAGTATTTGACTACCATTGGACTTGGAATATTTGAGAATTTTTTGTTGTTTAAAAAAAAAAAAAAAAAAGGAATTAAAATTGAAACATGTGGCCAACTTTATGATGTGGGCGGTGCCTGAGAACCAAGACTATTATTTTTTTTAGCTTAAGACAAAATATATAAAAATATGGAAATACCTGCAACACAACAGACACAGGCAAGCAACGCCACTTCAAAGTAAGAAGACGATGCACATAAAACATTTCATTTACAGAAAAACCCACATATTATGCACTTCATATTCTCAAACAAATATACAAACAAGATCTCATAAAATATTTCCAATATGATCAATATTTCCTCTGTTAAATGGGACCAGCCATTAGAATAGATGTAGAGTTATCACCTTTAGTGAGTGAGTGAGTGAGTACGGTTTTACGCCGCTTTTAGCAATATTCCAGCAATATCACCAGAGGGACACCAGAAATGGGCTTCAGTTATCACCTTTAACGTCAGTCCAATAAGACATTGAAATTTTTTTACGTGGGGTTCTTGAGGTTTGCCCTGTTGTGCATGAGTCTAGGGACCCCTAAAATCTTTAACTTTTATCTTAGCGCTAAGATCGCTTTGAGGACGGGGCCATGGGCTACAAAAAAAACCTTTCATGCAGAATTTCGAACTCTGGCCTTTTTTTTTAACTAGCCATTTCATTTCTTTAAGTTTCATAGAAGTAGAATATTTTCCCTCCAATAATTCAAATGTGACTATCACGTGACACATTTTCTGTCAGACAACAGATTCGCTGGTAACAGTAGGAATGGATCAAGAAAGAAAATCAAGCCAGCATTGTCATTAGGTTTATAGAATACGTCAAATTATTTAGATTTTTTTTATATAAGGAAGTAATATTTTAACATTTCCCTGAATACATGAATACATGACACTCCTGACCAGTCACGGAGACAGGTTTTGTTTTAATGACGTGATCCAACTTGGCAAGCAAGTAACGGTGAACACATTCATGAAATATTTCTGATAAAACTATGCCTACTTTGCAAAGTATTTCAAGATCTTTCTTTGGGAAACTGATCTCAAATCAATCCTGATACATTATTACTTTGTCATTTGCCTGTTAGTAAAACAAAATATTGGTGAGAGTCAAGATCCACCAAGTTTTCATAGCCCTACAACCACCTAAAACCTATGATAAATAATAGAGTGAGTGTAAGTGCGTTAGGTTTAACGCCGCTTTTAACAGTATTCCAGTTATATCGCGGCGTGTCAGCTTAATGTGGGAGGAAAGCCAGAAGTGATGCAGGTCTCAGACGTTTACCACTTCGGTGAAACCCACGAGCACGAGTATGGTGCTGACAAACCTAGAAACATAAGTGGGGCGAACCAGGATTCGAACCCACAATCATAGGTTTCTGGCGTGCCCAAGGGACGCAACTCTGCTAAGCGAATCGCGGCACCTTAGACGAATGGGTCACCTGTGCCCCTGATAAATAATAGAGTTACAAAAGGTTGCAATCTGTGGATTGGGCTTTGGCCATGAAAATATTCCCTAGTGGGGACTTTCTGTATCCGATTCTCGGCGGCATTGCTTCACACTAGCGATGGATTACCTTAAAACATGTCATTCAAGCAGTCCTGGGTGCCGCTGTACAAAGTGATCTTAGCGCTAAGGTGATCGTAACTCCCATACCTTAACATAGACATACAATTGTAGCGCTAAGGTTGTTTCAAACAACGGCACCCTGATACATACCAGCAGCCATCCCAATCATCTTCATTGGGAATTAAGTTTTCTTTGGGTTCTAGTATTAAATACATTTTACTCCCTTAGGTCCAGTTCAATGTGTATTTTGCAAACCAACGAGTAGACAGTCTTTAAAAAGACCCATTGCCTTAAATGCTGTTTGAGCTGCCTTCTAATTTGCATCCGTTCATCGGCTGTTCGAAGCGTGTCACGTGTCACATTGGAACAGCGACATACTTGTAGACGTTATAATAAGTGAGTGAGTGAGTGAGTTGGGTTAACGCCACTTTTAACAGTATTCCAGTTACATCGCGGCGTGTCAGCTTAATGTGGGAGGAAAGCTTGAAGTGATGCAGGTCTCAGACGTTTACCACTTCGGTGAAATCCACGAGCACAGGTATGGTGCTGACAAACCTAGAAACATAATCGGGGCGAACCGATATTCAAACCCACAATCATAGGTTTCTGGTGTGCCAAAGGGACGCAACACTGCACAGCAAATCGCGGCACCTTGGACGAATGGGCCAAGTGAGACTTGGAGCTTTTGTGCATTAGTCCCTGCTGTAGAGTTCAGATGTACATGCCTACATTCAGTAATTAAAGACGATTCGTAAAAAAAAAAAACATTGGGAAATAACTGTGTATTTGTATGCCAGCAGCTAAAAATCAATCGGGTAGCAGGATTTTTTTTACATTTCACACGAATACGCAACTTTTCTGGAACTCTGTAATTTCTATTAGAAACCTCACATACTGGTTCACCTTGGCAAAATAGACTGGACAATCTCACTGTACAAAAGGCACGCTCATCATCATCATCATCATCATCATCATCATCATATGTACACTGATACCACTTGATACCAAAATCTAAAATACATATAGGGAAAAATAGAACTTTTTATAAATCATTTTATACATTTCTTCATCAACTGCCTTTCTCATCATCATCACTTGAAGCTAAACATCTCGCAGCTTCAAATATCCATATTCCTTAACCTTAAATAGTGCTGGCATCTAGTTCCTGTGTACAGATAGAAAGCCTCCCTAGTGTCAGATTCGAATTCCTTAATCCAAATCACGAAAAAAACCTGATGTAGTCTGTGGAAACAAATATGCATCAGAGTTAGCAAACTTTTATGAGCAAGCCAGGAGTTTCTGTCAACAATTACATACATACATTACATTTTGTTTGTTTGTTTGTTTGTTGTTTAACGCCGCACTCAGCAATATTCCAGCTATATGACGTCCGTCTGTAAAATAATTGAGTCTGGACCAGACAATCCAGTGATCAACATCATGAGCATTGATCCACGCAATTGGGATCGATGACATGTATCAACCAAGTCAGCCAGCCTGACCACCCGATCCCGTTCGTCACCTTTTACGACAAGCATAGTCGCCTTTTACGGCAAGCATTGGTTGCGGAAGACCTATTCTACCCCGGAATCTTCACGGGTCCCATACATTACATACATACATACATTACATACATACATTTGTATTATGATGGGCAGCTATGTAGAAAGTATGATTTAAGCTAGTTTCTCGGTGTGCTTTTAGTATAGACAGCATAGCCAGTACCAGGTATATGATTAGTAGCTCAGCTCAGGCTTAAACATCTGACATGTGACCATATATTTCCTGCCCTGTCAGTTGAGAGACAGGTTTCAACCTAATTGAGTTATGTAATTTCTTATGGATAGTTATACATCTAGAAGAGTCCTCTGTGGGTAATATTGGGAACAATTTGGCCGTGTTTGTAGAGCAAAATATAAATAGACAGCGTTCAGAAGGCTGCAAGTATGTTCCCTATCCCAGACTGGCTGATCTCGTGACCTTTACAGAGGAAATATAGAACAATCGGTTGTAAATGCTGCTTGAGCTAACATTTGCAAAATAAAACTTTCTTCTCAGGGACAACAAACTACTGGAGACACCAATCCTCACAAGCAAAAGAAACGCACCAATCTTGAACAGACCGTACAGATTTGAAATGCAATGCCCAAATCGGATAACTAAATCATAATATTAAAATCTGTCCGAAAGTCTGGGCAATTTGGTCGTAGGACTGTAAAACAAAGGCAACAGTTATGTGCATTTCCTTTGGTGGTGAGCATACAAAGGAAAAACGTATGATCTCGTCGGTTAGAGAGACTAGGTCGAAGGTAAAGCAGTTAAACCATGATACAAATAAAAGCCATTTCCCGTCACGAGGAACACAAAGTAAGCAGACACACGAAGTGTAGAGTCTCAGTGAATGGTTGGTTAACTGTCCTCCCTAATTCTACATTAGGAAACATTCTTCAAATTGTTCTACAATAGTGGGAGCAGGATGATAATTACTTGAGTCAATAGGACTTTGTAACATCTTTCATTAACTTTTCACTACAGTACAAACAAACTGAGTGGAGTGCGATTTCGAATCAGAAAACACCTGTTAAAAATTTGTGAATTTTAGGATTGAAATATTTTTAAGGCCATACCCATTTGTTTATGCCTGTACAAATTTTTTTTTAAAAAAATGAAAAAAAAATGCCCCAAATTTCTGATACCGGTGAATATTTATTAAATTAAAAAAAAATTTTTTTTACAAATATTTTGAACTTATAACTGTTCATGTTAATTTTTTTATTTGAAACTTTTAAAACAGAACAGGTGTTGGATTCCAAATCCAAGCCATAGAGTATACCAAGGGAGATAACTCTGTAAGGAGAGTCTGCTCCACTGGTTCTCCCAGCCTACACTCAACCACTAGGGAGGACAGTGACACTAATGTTCATGCATTGAGAAATTTAGCGGAGGCATTGAAAACGACCCAGGATGGCCTGCCCCATGGAAGGGCGGTGTGACGGAGCTGTTGATTGGTTGGCCCATCGGCCTGACGTCGAAGCCGTGAGGGTTGTGACCGAGGATGCTGTTGATGCTCATGGCGTTGTGGATGACGTGGGGCTGCGGAGGCTGGCCCCGCTGGTGGTACAGTGACGACCCCTGGTGGGCATGTTGGAGAGAGTTGTGATCCATCCCCGCCTGTGGGAGGATGGTATTACCATGAGGGAACTTAATCGGGGAGATGTTCAAAGAGTCATTTTGCCCACCTGAGTTGACATCGGACAAGAAGTTCAGGTTGCCTAGACTGAAGTTGGGCATGTGGGGGGTGAGGGACACGCCCCCTGAATGAGACCCCAGCTGAGGGCCGTTGGATGGATTTCCTGGGTTCATCCCGAAGGTGTGTTGAAAGTTCAAACCCAAACCATTCTGCGCTCTGCTTGGAGGAAACAGGGTGTTAAACGGTGGACCAAGTTCCGCATTTTTATGCATCCCTGGTCCCGAATTTGATATTGGTCGCCCGCCTGCACCGAAAAGATTGCCCGAGAGGAACGAGGGCCCCTCGTTTGACATGTTCCTTGAAGGGGAGGGGGGCAGGTTGGGAATTTGAAAATATGTTGCTAGACCCTGATTGCTGTCGAATATCGAGTGAGCGAGGTTTGTGTCCATCTCACTGTTATAGTTCTGAGGTTGCTGCTGCTGCTGTTGTTTGGAGGCCTTCTTGCTTTGTTTTCGTGATTTCTGGGGCCGCACTTGCGCCACTGACTGAGACATTGGGTGGGCTGATTGGGGAGGAGGCTGAGACGAACAAGATGAATTGTGGGAGTTGGATGGGGTGTGGCTTTGAGGAGCCGCGGAGATGACACTTTGAGGTTGACTTTGAGGATGGGACAAAGGAGGGGTTTGTTGTGGAGGCTGCTTGCTCCCCTTCGATCCACTCTGATTGGCCGATTTCCTGGAATCAGAGTTGGGATTGGATGAATGTTCGAAGGACTGAGGAGGGTTACACTGTCTGTTGAAGGGCCCTTGTACCGGGTCATAACGGTTGGCAACAAAAGCCATGGAGCCCATCGACTGAGAAGCACTGGGGAAGTTGGCTTCGTAGGGACCCCGAGGATGAACAAGCCTGGAGGACTCTCCACTTTGAGCAGGATGATGATGAAGAGGAGGCGTGTGAAGTGATGCTGTACAAGTCTGAAAGTTGGGAGGGTAATAGGAACCACTGTTATTTACATGCGGAGATCGCTGTGACGTCGGGATATTATGATCCAGCGATTGAGAACCCTGGATTGTTCTACTGGGAGGCACATTGGCCTGTCTTTTCTGTCCATTGGCACTACCACTAAAATGAGCATTTTTCTCTGGCATGCTAATCCTTGGTGGTTCTGGAGGGATATTTGAAGGCCGAGAATTCATGTCCATTAGGTGAAAGTTGAAGGAGCCTTGCCCTTGAATGTTACTATTGGGTGGGTGACGGACTGGGGGCCCAGAACCATCCAGCCGCAGGTCCACCCCTAATGCCAACATGTTGGGTTGTCCCCCTTGGGAGCCACTAGCTGTGCCACCAGGTGGCAATGGAGTCTGTTGTGAGACTGGTGGATGGAGAGGGTAAAATGAGAACTGATGATGATTGTGGGATGGGAGAGGCCCTGAACTGCTGCTGGCTGTAGTGGTGGTGGTGGTGGTGGTGGTCACGGGCGTCAAACTGAACGAAAACGGAGTTGCTGAGTTTGAGGAGTTTGTCAGAGCTTCAGGCAAGCTGTTGCTTGTAGTGCTGGACGTCAAGTTGAGCCCAATGCTTGTAAAGTTAAAACTCTCATTTGTTGAGTCTGTCGGTAAGCGTCCAAACCCATTACCACTGCTGGGCACATTTGTGGAGGATGTTTGAGACCTTGTTTCGGCACTGCCACTATTTCGGCTTGGCTGTACAAAATTGTCCGCAGAGTATATACTATTCCGCGACCTCTGGCTAGCAGAGTTGTCGGTGGTGTTCATAGGCTTGCTTGTTTGACTGGAAGGAGGATGGGTGAGTTTGGGCATGGAAGACACTTGTGGTGGCGAGTTAAACAGTGGGTCTGCTGAACCAGGGACTTCGTGACAAGGAGATCGCTGGAAGGAAGAGACTTGACCTTGACCGTGACCTTTATTTGCAAAAGGCGACTGACTCTCCTGACCTCCTCTAGACCGAGGTGGTGCAGGTGGCGACACCATACTTGTTGAAGATGGTGACTGCTGCATCGTGCTGGATTTCTGTGATGAGGGATAGTTCATTTGTTGCTGAGGCGGTAAGTTTGCTGATTTGCTTCTCTGACTCGGCTGGTTCGGCATGCTTTGATTGGAAGGCTGGTTGTGTGGATGGATTTGTGCTGGCTGTTGTGAACTTGGCCTTGGGCTTGGATTCGGCTGTTGCTGTTGAAGAGGAGGAGGAGCCGCCATCTGTGGCGGATGGGAGGGAGGTCGGGGCACCTGCAGAGACTGAGATGGAGATTGCTGTAGGGGTGGAGGGGACTGCCATGGAGTTGGCTGTGGTGGCGGCGGCGGCGGCTGTGGAGTAGGCTGTTGTGGCGTGAGCTGTTGATCTATCTGTGGTTGGTATGTTGGAGAGGTCTCCATGATTAGGGCGCCTGGGGAAGGAGATGCCGAGGGTGTAGCTGTCAACTCGGCAAGAGCATCAACTCCGCTGGATGAGATTGCAGCTACGACCATGTCGGACATCTGACCCTGGGCACTACCAGCTGATGCAGGAGACAGTATTGAACTGGACACAGCGTTCTCCATCAAGTCTGACTTCGGAGGAAGGTTAGAGGAGACACTGCTTGTCTTCTGTGTGGAGTCATCAGAGCTTGAAGCTGTGATAGGCGAAGGTTTGGAGAAGATTTGGTTGTCTGTGTGAGACAGTCTGGAGCTGGAGCTGGTCTGGGACACATTACTTGTAGTATCGGTCATCGGATTTGAGGGGGTTGATGAAACAGACCCATTAAATGACTGAACACAAGGTTCTTGAGCATCACCTATGTCCATGTTTTTGTTACTTTCAGAGTGCGTGAATGGAGACTTGACACTCTCTGTTGGCTGAGACGTGCTGGGCTCTGTCTGTAGAGGCAGAGCTTGAGACAAAACAGTGTCCAACAAGTCAAAGTTCTCAGCAGCAGTATTAGCCTCCTTTGTCAAGGGAGGTAACTCCACAGGGGCCTTGGGGGTGGGAGGGTTCGGGGCTTGAGCTGGGGTTGGGGCTTGGGGTGGAGCTTGGGGTGGGGCAGGACGTGAGGGGGGAGGCACAGACACAGGGAGGGAGTTCTGGTTATGGAGAGGACCAAGACTTCGTCTAGTAGGAGACACCTCAGGAGGACTGTCTTCATCAAAGTCAAAGACTGACAAAGCCTTGTTACTCTGAGGCTGGGGGACTGGCACTTTCTCCTTCTCCTTTGCCGAGTTCCTTTTCCGTTTCTTATTAGCAGGCTCACCACCATCAGCATCAGCCTTGCCCTTCCTACTCTTCTTCTTCACTGGTTCCACAGGAGCACCAAAGCTTTCAACCTGGTCCAGCACATCGGAAATCTGGCTAACACTGAATTCAATAGTCTCTGGCATATTCACAACCTTTGGTTCGGGTTCCGTGTTAACTGGGGGTGGTGGCGGTGGCGGTGGCGGTGGCGCTGGGGGTAGGGGTTGGGCTGATGCTTGTTTCTTTTTTTTACTGGACGACTTTTTGGATTCCGGTTTTCCTGTTTCTGGGGTGGTGGTGTTCTTGCTTTTGGATTTGGATTTTGACTTGGATTTTTTGGTTGGAGTCGAGGTGGCCTGTTCTGGGGCTGGGGGGGTTGGTGGGGTCAACACGGAGGGTTGCACGGAGGGTTGCACTGGTGGTTGCATTGGTGGTTGCACTGGTGGTTGCACTGGTGTTGTCTGCACTGGTGGCAGCACGGGAGGCAGCACAGGAGGCAGCACGGGAGGCAGCACGGGAGGCACCTCCGGAGGCTGAAACACAGAATGAGTGAGTGAATTAGTGACTGACAGCACTAATAGCATCATTATCAGCCAATGTATCTTATCGCCATTCTATAATGATTAATACCGATACCCACCAGAGCTTTGTTTTGGAAGTGACGTAAAAATCTCTATCTCTCCTATCAGTATCTGAGAGTCATTTGATTGGACGATGAAGTTTAGAGTCATGGTATTCCAAACTCAGTCTCAGGGCCAAGCTGGGTCAGGTATTCATCTTCATAGAAGGGAGATATAATGCCCTGGAAGGCCGAAGATGATACTGAACGGATGAATGGTGTTTCAAGCATCAATATGAAGCTTATATAACCCGACTGCCTGCAGTCTTCATTATGACACCTATATAACATGGTGGCCTGCAGTCATCAGTATGACACCTATATAACATGGTGGCCTGCAGTCATCAGTATGACACCTATATAACATGGTGGCCTGCAGTCATCAGTATGACACCTATATAACATGGTGACCTTCAGTCATCAGTATCACACCTATATAACCTGGTGACCTGCACTCATCAGTATGACACCTGTATAACATGGTGACCTGCAGTCATCAGTATGACACCTATATTACATGGTGGCCTGCAGTCATCAGTATGACACCTATATTACATGGTGGCCTGCAGTCATCAGTATGACACCTATATAACATGGTGAAAGGCAGTCATCAATATGACATATATATATAACATGGTGACCTGCAGTCATCAGTATGACACCTATATCACACGATGACCTGCAGTCATCAGTTTGACAACTGTATAACATGGTGGCCTGCAGTCATCAGTATGACACCTATATCACATGATGACCTGCAGTCATCAGTATCACACCTATATAACATGGTGTCCTGCAGTCATCAGTATGACACCTATATAACATGGTGACCTGCAGTCATCAGTATGACACCTATATCACATGATGACCTGCAGTCATCAGTATGACACCTATATAACATGGTAGCCTGCAGTCATCAATATGACACCTACATAACATGGCAGCCTGCAGTCATCAGTATGACACCTACATAACATGGTGGCCTGAGGTCATCAATATGACACCTACATAACATGGCAGCCCGCAGTCATCAGTATGACACCTTTATAACATGGCAGCCTGCAGTCATCAGTATGACACCTATATAACATGGTGGCCTGCAGTCATCAGTATGACACCTATATAACATGGCAGCCTGCAGTCATCAGTATGACACCTATATAACATGGTGGCCTGCAGTCATCAGTATGACACCTATATAACATGGTGGCCTGCAGTCATCAGTATGACACCTATATAACATAGTGACCTGCAGTCATCAGTATCACACCTATATAACATGGTGGCCTGCAGTCATCAGTATCACACCTATATAACATGGTGGCCTGCAGTCATCAGTATGACACCTATATAACATGGTGGCCTGCAGTCATCAGTATGACACCTATATAACATGGTGGCCTGCAGTCATCAGTATGACACCTATATAACATGGCGGCCTGCAGTCATCAGTATGACACCTATATAACATGGTTGCCTGCAGTCATCAGTATGACACCTATATAACATGGTGACCTGCAGTCGTCAATATGGCACCTATATAACATGGTGGCCTGCAGTCATCAGTATGGCACCTATATAACATGCTGGCCTGCAGTCATCAGTATGACACCTATATAACATGGTGGTCTGCAGTCATCAATATTACACCTATATAACATGGTGGCCTGCAGTCATCAGTATGACACCTGTATAACATGGTGGCCTGCAGTCATCAGTATGACACCTTTATAACATGGTGGCCTGCAGTCATCAGTATCACACCTATATAACATGGTGGCCTGCAGTCGTCAATATGACACCTTTATAACATGGTGGCCTGCAGTCGTCAATATGGCACCTATATAACATGGTGGCCTGCAGTCATCAGTATGACACCTATATAACATGGTGGCCTGCAGTCGTCAATATGGCACCTGTATAACATGGTGGCCTGCAGTCGTCAATATGGCACCTACATAACATGGTGACCTGTAGTCGTCAATATGGCACCTATATAACATGGTGACCTGCAGTCGTCAATATGACACCTATATAACATGGTGACCTGCAGTCGTCAATATGACACCTATATAACATGGTGACCTGCAGTCGTCAATATGGCACCTGTATTACATGGTGACCTGTAGTCGTCAATATGGCACCTATATAACATGGTGGCCTGCAGTCATCAGTATGACACCTATATAACATGGTGGCCTGCAGTCATCAGTTTGACACCTATATTACATGGTGGCCTGCAGTCGTCAATATGACACCTATATAACATGGCAGCCTGCAGTCATCAATATGACACCTATATAACATGGTGGCCTGCAGTCATCAGTTTGACACCTATATAACATGGTGGACTGTAGTCATCAGTATGACACCTATATAACATGGTGACCTGTAGTCATCAGTATGACACCTATATAACATGGTGACCTGTAGTCATCAGTATGACACCTATATAACATGGTGACCTGCAGTCATCAGTGTGACACCTATAAAACATGGTGACCTGCAGTCATCGGTATCACACCTATATAACATGGTGACCTGCAGTCGTCAATATGACACCTATATAACATGGTGGCCTGCAGTCATCAGTATGACACCAATATAACATGGCAGCCTGCAGTCATCAGTTTGACACCTATATAACATGGTGGCTTGCAGTCATCAGTATGACACCTATATAACATGGTGGCCTGCAGTCATCAGTATAACACCTATATAACATGGTGAAAGGCAGTCATCAATATGACATATATATATAACATGGTGGCCTGCAGTCATTAGTATGACACCTGTATCACATGGTGACCTGCAGTCATCAATATGACACCTATATAACACGGTGACCTGCAGTCATCAGTATGACACCTATATAACACGGTGACCTGCAGTCATCAGTATCACACCTATATAACATGGTGGCCTGCAGTCATCAGTATGACACCTATATAACATGGTGGCCTGCAGTTATCAATATGGCACCTATATAACATGACGGCCTGCAGTCATCAGTATCACACCTATATAACATGGTGGCCTGCAGTCATCAGTATGACATCTATATAACATGGTGGCCTGCAGTCATCAGTATGACACCTATATAACACGGTGACCTGCAGTCATCAGTATGACACCTATATAACACGGTGACCTGCAGTCATCAGTATCACACCTATATAACATGGTTGCCTGCAGTCATCAGTATGACACCTATATAACATGGTGGCCTGCAGTCATCAATATGGCACCTATATAACATGGCGGCCTGCAGTCATCAGTATCACACCTATATAACATGGTGGCCTGCAGTTATCAGTATGACACCTATATAACATGGTTGCCTGCAGTCATCAGTATGACACCTATATAACATGGTGGCCTGCAGTCATCAGTATAACACCTATATAACATGGTGAAAGGCAGTCATCAATATGACATATATATATAACATGGTGGCCTGCAGTCATTAGTATGACACCTGTATCACATGGTGACCTGCAGTCATCAATATGACACCTATATAACACGGTGACCTGCAGTCATCAGTATGACACCTATATAACACGGTGACCTGCAGTCATCAGTATCACACCTATATAACATGGTGGCCTGCAGTCATCAGTATGACACATTTTTAACATGGTGGCCTGCAGTTATCAATATGGCACCTATATAACATGACGGCCTGCAGTCATCAGTATCACACCTATATAACATGGTGGCCTGCAGTCATCAATATGGCACCTATATAACATGGCGGCCTGCAGTCATCAGTATGACACCTATATAACATGGTGGCCTGCAGTCATCAGTATGACACCTATATAACATGGTGGCCTGCAGTCATCAGTATGACACCTATATAACATGGTGACCTGCAGTCTTCAGTATCACACCTATATAACATGGTGGCCTGCAGTCATCAGTATGACACCTATATAACACGGTGACCTGCAGTCATCAGTATGACACCTATATAATACGGTGACCTGCAGTCATCAGTATCACACCTATATAACATGGTTGCCTGCAGTCATCAGTATGACACCTATATAACATGGTGGCCTGCAGTCATCAATATGGCACCTATATAACATGGCGGCCTGCAGTCATCAGTATCACATCTATATCACCTGGTGGCCTGCAGTCATCAGTATGACACCTATATAACATGGTGGCCTGCAGTCATCAGTATGACACCTATATAACATGGTGACCTGCAGTCATCAGTATCACACCTATATAACATGGTGACCTGCAGTCATCAGTATGAAACCTATATAACATGGTGGCCTGCAGTCATCAGTATGACACCTATATAACACGGTGACCTGCAGTCATCAGTATCACACCTATATAACATGGTGGCCTGCAGTCATCAGAATGACACCTATATAACATGGTGGCCTGCAGTCGTCAATATGACACCTATATAAAATGGTGACCTGCAGTCATCAGTATGACACCTATATAACATGGTGGCCTGTAGTCATCAATATGACACCTATATAACATGCTGACCTGCAGTCATCAGTATGACACCTATATAACATGCTGACCTGCAGTCATCAGTATGAAACCTATATAACATGGTGGCCTGCAGTCATCAGTATGACACCTATATAACATGGTGACCTGCAGTCATCAGTATCACACCTATATAACATGGTGGCCTGCAGTCATCAGAATGACACCTATATAACATGGTGGCCTGCAGTCGTCAATATGACACCTATATAAAATGGTGACCTGCAGTCATCAGTATGACACCTATATAACATGGTGGCCTGTAGTCATCAATATGACACCTATATAACATGCTGACCTGCAGTCATCAGTATGACACCTATATAACATGGTGGCCTGCAGTCGTCAATATGACACCTATATAAAATGGTGACCTGCAGTCATTAGTAGACACCTTTATAACACGGTGGCATGCAGTCATCAGTATGACACCTATATAACATGCTGACCTGCAGTCATCAGAATGACACCTATATAACATGGTGGCCTGCAGTCGTCAATATGACACCTATATAACATTGTGACCTGCAGTCGTCAGTATGACACCTATATAACATGGTGACCTGCAGTCGTCAGTATGACACCTATATAACATGGTGGCCTGCAGTCATCAGTATGACACCTATATAACACGGTGACCTGCAGTAATCACTATGACACCTATATAACACGGTGACCTGCAGTCATCAGTATCACACCTATATAACATGGTTACCTGCAGTCATCAGTATGACACCTATATAACATGGTGGCCTGCAGTCATCAATATGGCACCTATATAACATGGCGGCCTGCAGTCATCAGTATGACACCTATATAATATGGTGGCCTGCAGTCATCAGTATGACACCTATATAACATGGTGGCCTGCAGTCATCAGTATGACACCTATATAACATGGTGACCTGCAGTCATCAGTATCACACCTATATAACATGGTGGCCTGCAGTCATCAGTATGACACCTATATAACACGGTGACCTGCAGTCATCAGTATGACACCTATATAACACGGTGACCTGCAGTCATCAGTATGACACCTATATAACATGGTTGCCTGCAGTCATCAGTATGACACCTATATAACATGGTGGCCTGCAGTCATCAATATGGCACCTATATAACATGGTGGCCTGCAGTCATCAGTATCACACCTATATAACATGGTGGCCTGCAGTCATCAGTATGACACCTATATAACATAGTGTCCTGCAGTCATCAGTATGACACCTATATAACATGGTGACCTGCAGTCATCAGTATGACACCTATATAACATGGTGGCCTGCAGTCATCAGTATGACACCTATATAACACGGTGACCTGCAGTCATCAGTATGACACCTATATAATACGGTGACCTGCAGTCATCAGTATCACACCTATATAACATGGTTGCCTGCAGTCATCAGTATGACACCTATATAACATGGTGGCCTGCAGTCATCAATATGGCACCTATATAACATGGCGGCCTACAGTCATCAGTATCACACCTATATAACCTGGTGGCCTGCAGTCATCAGTATGACACCTATAAAACATGGTGGCCTGCAGTCATCAGTATGACACTTATATAACATGGTGACCTGCAGTCATCAGTATCACACCTATATAACATGGTGGCCTGCAGTCATCAGTATGACACCTATATAACACGGTGACCTGCAGTCATCAGTATGACACCTATATAACATGGTGGCCTGCAGTCATCAGTATCACACCTATATAACACGGTGACCTGCAGTCATCAGTATCACACCTATATAAAATGGTGACCTGCAGTTATTAGTAGACACCTTTATAACACGGTGGCCTGCAGTCATCAGTATGACACCTATATAACATGGTGACCTGCAGTCATCAGAATGACACCTATATAACATGGTGACCTGCAGTCGTCAGTATGACACCTATATAACATGGTGGCCTGCAGTCATCAGTATGGCACCTATATAACATGGTGGCCTGCAGTCGTCAATATGGCACCTGTATAACATGGTGGCCTGCAGTCGTCAATATGGCACCTACATAACATGGTGACCTGTAGTTGTCAATATGGCACCTATATAACATGGTGACCTGCAGTCGTCAATATGACACCTATATAACATGGTGACCTGCAGTCGTCAATATGACACCTATATAACATGGTGACCTGCAGTCGTCAATATGGCACCTGTATAACATGGTGACCTGTAGTCGTCAATATGGCACCTATATAACATGGTGGCCTACAGTCATCAGTATGACACCTATATAACATGGTGGCCTGCAGTCATCAGTTTGACACCTATATTACATGGTGGCCTGCAGTCGTCAATATGACACCTATATAACATGGCAGCCTGCAGTCATCAATATGACACCTATATAACATGGTGGCCTGCAGTCATCAGTATCACACCTATATAACATGGTGGCCTGCAGTCGTCAATATGACACCTATATAACATGGCAGCCTGCAGTCATCAATATGACACCTATCTAACATGGTGGCCTCCAGTCATCAGTTTGACACCTATATAACATGGTGGACTGTAGTCATCAGTATGACACCTATATAACATGGTGACCTGTAGTCATCAGTATGACACCTATATAACATGGTGGCCTCCAGTCATCAGTATGACACCTGTATAACATGGTGACCTGTAGTCATCAGTATGACACCTATATAACATGGTGACCTGTAGTCATCAGTATGACACCTATATAACATGGTGACCTGCAGTCATCAGTATGACACCTATATAAAATGGTGGCATGCAGTCATCAGAATGACACCTATATAACATGGTGACCTGCAGTCATCGGTATCACACCTATATAACATGGTGGCCTGCAGTCATCAGTATGACACCTATATAACATGGCAGCCTGCAGTCATCAGTTTGACACCTATATAACATGGTGGCCTGCAGTCATCAGTATCACACCTATATAACATGGTGGCCTGCAGTCATCAGTATAACACCTATATAACATGGTGAAAGGCAGTCATCAATATGACATATATATATAACATGGTGGCCTGCAGTCATTAGTATGACACCTGTATCACATGGTGACCTGCAGTCATCAATATGACACCTATATAACACGGTGACCTGCAGTCATCAGTATGACACCTATATAACACGGTGACCTGCAGTCATCAGTATCACACCTATATAACATGGTTGCCTGCAGTCATCAGTATGACACCTATATAACATGGTGGCCTGCAGTCATCAATATGGCACCTATATAACATGGTGGCCTGCAGTCATCAGTATCACACCTATATAACATGGTGGCCTGCAGTCATCAGTATGACACCTATATAACATAGTGTCCTGCAGTCATCAGTATGACACCTATATAACATGGTGACCTGCAGTCATCAGTATGACACCTATATAACATGGTGGCCTGCAGTCATCAGTATGACACCTATATAACACGGTGACCTGCAGTCATCAGTATGACACCTATATAATACGGTGACCTGCAGTCATCAGTATCACACCTATATAACATGGTTGCCTGCAGTCATCAGTATGACACCTATATAACATGGTGGCCTGCAGTCATCAATATGGCACCTATATAACATGGCGGCCTGCAGTCATCAGTATCACACCTATATAACCTGGTGGCCTGCAGTCATCAGTATGACACCTATAAAACATGGTGGCCTGCAGTCATCAGTATGACACTTATATAACATGGTGACCTGCAGTCATCAGTATCACACCTATATAACATGGTGGCCTGCAGTCATCAGTATGACACCTATATAACACGGTGACCTGCAGTCATCAGTATGACACCTATATAACATGGTGGCCTGCAGTCATCAGTATCACACCTATATAACACGGTGACCTGCAGTCATCAGTATCACACCTATATAAAATGGTGACCTGCAGTTATTAGTAGACACCTTTATAACACGGTGGCCTGCAGTCATCAGTATGAC
Source organism: Haliotis rufescens (assembly GCF_023055435.1). Classification (NCBI taxonomy): domain Eukaryota; kingdom Metazoa; phylum Mollusca; class Gastropoda; order Lepetellida; family Haliotidae; genus Haliotis; species Haliotis rufescens. The sequence goes on along the minus strand of NW_025963868.1, from coordinate 9,594,034 downwards.
ACCTATATAACATGGTGACCTGCAGTCATCAGAATGACACCTATATAACATGGTGACCTGCAGTCGTCAGTATGACACCTATATAACATGGTGGCCTGCAGTCATCAGTATGGCACCTATATAACATGGTGGCCTGCAGTCGTCAATATGGCACCTGTATAACATGGTGGCCTGCAGTCGTCAATATGGCACCTACATAACATGGTGACCTGTAGTTGTCAATATGGCACCTATATAACATGGTGACCTGCAGTCGTCAATATGACACCTATATAACATGGTGACCTGCAGTCGTCAATATGACACCTATATAACATGGTGACCTGCAGTCGTCAATATGGCACCTGTATAACATGGTGACCTGTAGTCGTCAATATGGCACCTATATAACATGGTGGCCTGCAGTCATCAGTATGACACCTATATAACATGGTGGCCTGCAGTCATCAGTTTGACACCTATATTACATGGTGGCCTGCAGTCGTCAATATGACACCTATATAACATGGCAGCCTGCAGTCATCAATATGACACCTATATAACATGGTGGCCTGCAGTCATCAGTATCACACCTATATAACATGGTGGCCTGCAGTCGTCAATATGACACCTATATAACATGGCAGCCTGCAGTCATCAATATGACACCTATATAACATGGTGGCCTCCAGTCATCAGTTTGACACCTATATAACATGGTGGACTGTAGTCATCAGTATGACACCTATATAACATGGTGACCTGTAGTCATCAGTATGACACCTATATAACATGGTGGCCTCCAGTCATCAGTATGACACCTGTATAACATGGTGACCTGTAGTCATCAGTATGACACCTATATAACATGGTGACCTGTAGTCATCAGTATGACACCTATATAACATGGTGACCTGCAGTCATCAGTATGACACCTATATAAAATGGTGGCATGCAGTCATCAGAATGACACCTATATAACATGGTGACCTGCAGTCATCGGTATCACACCTATATAACATGGTGGCCTGCAGTCATCAGTATGACACCTATATAACATGGCAGCCTGCAGTCATCAGTTTGACACCTATATAACATGGTGGCCTGCAGTCATCAGTATCACACCTATATAACATGGTGGCCTGCAGTCATCAGTATAACACCTATATAACATGGTGAAAGGCAGTCATCAATATGACATATATATATAACATGGTGGCCTGCAGTCATTAGTATGACACCTGTATCACATGGTGACCTGCAGTCATCAATATGACACCTATATAACACGGTGACCTGCAGTCATCAGTATGACACCTATATAACACGGTGACCTGCAGTCATCAGTATCACACCTATATAACATGGTGGCCTGCAGTCATCAGTATGACACCTATATAACATGGTGGCCTGCAGTCATCAGTATGACACCTATATAACATGGTGGCCTGCAGTCATCAGTATGACACCTATATAACATGGTGACCTGCAGTCATCAGTATCACACCTATATAACATGGTGGCCTGCAGTCATCAGTATGACACCTATATAACACGGTGACCTGCAGTCATCAGTATGACACCTATATAACATGGTTGCCTGCAGTCATCAGTATGACACCTATATAACATGGTGGCCTGCAGTCATCAATATGGCACCTATATAACATGGCGGCCTGCAGTCATCAGTATCACACCTATATAACATGGTGGCCTGCAGTCATCAGTATGACACCTATATAACATAGTGGCCTGCAGTCATCAGTATGACACCTATATAACATGGTGACCTGCAGTCATCAGTATCACACCTATATAACATGGTGGCCTGCAGTCATCAGTATGACACCTATATAACACGGTGACCTGCAGTCATCAGTATGACACCTATATAATACGGTGACCTGCAGTCATCAGTATCACACCTATATAACATGGTTGCCTGCAGTCATCAGTATGACACCTATATAACATGGTGGCCTGCAGTCATCAATATGGCACCTATATAACATGGCGGCCTGCAGTCATCAGTATCACACCTATATCACCTGGTGGCCTGCAGTCATCAGTATGACACCGATATAACATGGTGGCCTGCAGTCATCAGTATGACACCTATATAACACGGTGACCTGCAGTCATCAGTATGACACCTATATAACATGGTTGCCTGCAGTCATCAGTATGACACCTATATAACATGGTGGCCTGCAGTCATCAATATGGCACCTATATAACATGGCGGCCTGCAGTCATCAGTATCACACCTATATAACATGGTGGCCTGCAGTCATCAGTATGACACCTATATAACATAGTGGCCTGCAGTCATCAGTATGACACCTATATAACATGGTGACCTGCAGTCATCAGTATCACACCTATATAACATGGTGGCCTGCAGTCATCAGTATGACACCTATATAACACGGTGACCTGCAGTCATCAGTATGACACCTATATAATACGGTGACCTGCAGTCATCAGTATCACACCTATATAACATGGTTGCCTGCAGTCATCAGTATGACACCTATATAACATGGTGGCCTGCAGTCATCAATATGGCACCTATATAACATGGCGGCCTGCAGTCATCAGTATCACACCTATATCACCTGGTGGCCTGCAGTCATCAGTATGACACCGATATAACATGGTGGCCTGCAGTCATCAGTATGACACCTATATAACATGGTGACCTGCAGTGATCAGTATCACACCTATATAACATGGTGGCCTGCAGTCATCAGTATAACACCTATATAACATGGTGAAAGGCAGTCATCAATATGACATATATATATAACATGGTGGCCTGCAGTCATTAGTATGACACCTGTATCACATGGTGACCTGCAGTCATCAATATGACACCTATATAACACGGTGACCTGCAGTCATCAGTATGACACCTATATAACACGGTGACCTGCAGTCATCAGTATCACACCTATATAACATGGTGGCCTGCAGTCATCAGTATGACACATTTTTAACATGGTGGCCTGCAGTTATCAATATGGCACCTATATAACATGACGGCCTGCAGTCATCAGTATCACACCTATATAACATGGTGGCCTGCAGTCATCAATATGGCACCTATATAACATGGCGGCCTGCAGTCATCAGTATGACACCTATATAACATGGTGGCCTGCAGTCATCAGTATGACACCTATATAACATGGTGGCCTGCAGTCATCAGTATGACACCTATATAACATGGTGACCTGCAGTCTTCAGTATCACACCTATATAACATGGTGGCCTGCAGTCATCAGTATGACACCTATATAACACGGTGACCTGCAGTCATCAGTATGACACCTATATAATACGGTGACCTGCAGTCATCAGTATCACACCTATATAACATGGTTGCCTGCAGTCATCAGTATGACACCTATATAACATGGTGGCCTGCAGTCATCAATATGGCACCTATATAACATGGCGGCCTGCAGTCATCAGTATCACATCTATATCACCTGGTGGCCTGCAGTCATCAGTATGACACCTATATAACATGGTGGCCTGCAGTCATCAGTATGACACCTATATAACATGGTGACCTGCAGTCATCAGTATCACACCTATATAACATGGTGACCTGCAGTCATCAGTATGAAACCTATATAACATGGTGGCCTGCAGTCATCAGTATGACACCTATATAACACGGTGACCTGCAGTCATCAGTATCACACCTATATAACATGGTGGCCTGCAGTCATCAGAATGACACCTATATAACATGGTGGCCTGCAGTCGTCAATATGACACCTATATAAAATGGTGACCTGCAGTCATCAGTATGACACCTATATAACATGGTGGCCTGTAGTCATCAATATGACACCTATATAACATGCTGACCTGCAGTCATCAGTATGACACCTATATAACATGCTGACCTGCAGTCATCAGTATGAAACCTATATAACATGGTGGCCTGCAGTCATCAGTATGACACCTATATAACATGGTGACCTGCAGTCATCAGTATCACACCTATATAACATGGTGGCCTGCAGTCATCAGAATGACACCTATATAACATGGTGGCCTGCAGTCGTCAATATGACACCTATATAAAATGGTGACCTGCAGTCATCAGTATGACACCTATATAACATGGTGGCCTGTAGTCATCAATATGACACCTATATAACATGCTGACCTGCAGTCATCAGTATGACACCTATATAACATGGTGGCCTGCAGTCGTCAATATGACACCTATATAAAATGGTGACCTGCAGTCATTAGTAGACACCTTTATAACACGGTGGCATGCAGTCATCAGTATGACACCTATATAACATGCTGACCTGCAGTCATCAGAATGACACCTATATAACATGGTGGCCTGCAGTCGTCAATATGACACCTATATAACATTGTGACCTGCAGTCGTCAGTATGACACCTATATAACATGGTGACCTGCAGTCGTCAGTATGACACCTATATAACATGGTGGCCTGCAGTCATCAGTATGACACCTATATAACACGGTGACCTGCAGTAATCACTATGACACCTATATAACACGGTGACCTGCAGTCATCAGTATCACACCTATATAACATGGTGGCCTGCAGTCATCAATATGGCACCTATATAACATGGCGGCCTGCAGTCATCAATATGGCACCTATATAACATGGCGGCCTGCAGTCATCAGTATCACACCTATATCACCTGGTGGCCTGCAGTCATCAGTATGACACCGATATAACATGGTGGCCTGCAGTCATCAGTATGACACCTATATAACATGGTGACCTGCAGTGATCAGTATCACACCTATATAACATGGTGGCCTGCAGTCATCAGTATAACACCTATATAACATGGTGAAAGGCAGTCATCAATATGACATATATATATAACATGGTGGCCTGCAGTCATTAGTATGACACCTGTATCACATGGTGACCTGCAGTCATCAATATGACACCTATATAACACGGTGACCTGCAGTCATCAGTATGACACCTATATAACACGGTGACCTGCAGTCATCAGTATCACACCTATATAACATGGTGGCCTGCAGTCATCAGTATGACACATTTTTAACATGGTGGCCTGCAGTTATCAATATGGCACCTATATAACATGACGGCCTGCAGTCATCAGTATCACACCTATATAACATGGTGGCCTGCAGTCATCAATATGGCACCTATATAACATGGCGGCCTGCAGTCATCAGAATGACACCTATATAACATGGTGGCCTGCAGTCATCAGTATGACACCTATATAACATGGTGGCCTGCAGTCATCAGTATGACACCTATATAACATGGTGACCTGCAGTCTTCAGTATCACACCTATATAACATGGTGGCCTGCAGTCATCAGTATGACACCTATATAACACGGTGACCTGCAGTCATCAGTATGACACCTATATAATACGGTGACCTGCAGTCATCAGTATCACACCTATATAACATGGTTGCCTGCAGTCATCAGTATGACACCTATATAACATGGTGGCCTGCAGTCATCAATATGGCACCTATATAACATGGCGGCCTGCAGTCATCAGTATCACATCTATATCACCTGGTGGCCTGCAGTCATCAGTATGACACCTATATAACATGGTGGCCTGCAGTCATCAGTATGACACCTATATAACATGGTGACCTGCAGTCATCAGTATCACACCTATATAACATGGTGACCTGCAGTCATCAGTATGAAACCTATATAACATGGTGGCCTGCAGTCATCAGTATGACACCTATATAACACGGTGACCTGCAGTCATCAGTATCACACCTATATAACATGGTGGCCTGCAGTCATCAGAATGACACCTATATAACATGGTGGCCTGCAGTCGTCAATATGACACCTATATAAAATGGTGACCTGCAGTCATCAGTATGACACCTATATAACATGGTGGCCTGTAGTCATCAATATGACACCTATATAACATGCTGACCTGCAGTCATCAGTATGACACCTATATAACATGCTGACCTGCAGTCATCAGTATGAAACCTATATAACATGGTGGCCTGCAGTCATCAGTATGACACCTATATAACATGGTGACCTGCAGTCATCAGTATCACACCTATATAACATGGTGGCCTGCAGTCATCAGAATGACACCTATATAACATGGTGGCCTGCAGTCGTCAATATGACACCTATATAAAATGGTGACCTGCAGTCATCAGTATGACACCTATATAACATGGTGGCCTGTAGTCATCAATATGACACCTATATAACATGCTGACCTGCAGTCATCAGTATGACACCTATATAACATGGTGGCCTGCAGTCGTCAATATGACACCTATATAAAATGGTGACCTGCAGTCATTAGTAGACACCTTTATAACACGGTGGCATGCAGTCATCAGTATGACACCTATATAACATGCTGACCTGCAGTCATCAGAATGACACCTATATAACATGGTGGCCTGCAGTCGTCAATATGACACCTATATAACATTGTGACCTGCAGTCGTCAGTATGACACCTATATAACATGGTGACCTGCAGTCATCAGTATGACACCTATATAACATGGTGGCCTGCAGTCATCAGTATGACACCTATATAACACGGTGACCTGCAGTAATCACTATGACACCTATATAACACGGTGACCTGCAGTCATCAGTATCACACCTATATAACATGGTGGCCTGCAGTCATCAGTATGACACCTATATAACACGGTGACCTGCAGTCATCAGTATGACACCTATATAACACGGTGACCTGCAGTCATCAGTATGACACCTATATAACATGGTTGCCTGCAGTCATCAGTATGACACCGATATAACATGGCGGCCTGCAGTCATCAGTATGACACCTATATAACATGGTGACCTGCAGTCATCAGTATGACACCTATATAACATGGTGGCCTGCAGTCATCAGTATGACACCTATATAACATGGTGGCCTGCAGTCATCAGTATGACACCTATATAACATGGTGGCCTGCAGTCATCAGTATGACACCTATATAACATGCTGACCTGCAGTCATCAGAATGACACCTATATAACATGGTGGCCTGCAGTCGTCAATATGACACCTATATAACATGGTGACCTGCAGTCGTCAGTATGACACCTATATAACATGGTGACCTGCAGTCGTCAGTATGACACCTATATAACATGGTGGCCTGCAGTCATCAGTATGACACCTATATAACACGGTGACCTGCAGTCATCAGTATGACACCTATATAACACGGTGACCTGCAGTCATCAGTATCACACCTATATAACATGGTTGCCTGCAGTCATCAGTATGACACCTATATAACATGGTGGCCTGCAGTCATCAATATGGCACCTATATAACATGGCGGCCTGCAGTCATCAGTATGACACCTATATAACATGGCGGCCTGCAGTCATCAGTATGACACCTATATAACATGGTGGCCTGCAGTCATTAGTATGACACCTATATAACATGGTGACCTGCAGTCATCAGTATCACACCTATATAACATGGTGGCCTGCAGTCATCAGTATGACACCTATATAACACGGTGACCTGCAGTCATCAGTATGACACCTATATAACACGGTGACCTGCAGTCATCAGTATCACACCTATATAACATGGTTGCCTGCAGTCATCAGTATGACACCTATATAACATGGTGGCCTGCAGTCATCAATATGGCACCTATATAACATGGTGGCCTGCAGTCATCAGTATCACACCTATATAACATGGTGGCCTGCAGTCATCAGTATGACACCTATATAACATAGTGGCCTGCAGTCATCAGTATGACACCTATATAACATGGTGACCTGCAGTCATCAGTATCACACCTATATAACATGGTGGCCTGCAGTCATCAGTATGACACCTATATAACACGGTGACCTGCAGTCATCAGTATGACACCTATATAATACGGTGACCTGCAGTCATCAGTATCACACCTATATAACATGGTTGCCTGCAGTCATCAGTATGACACCTATATAACATGGTGGCCTGCAGTCATCAATATGGCACCTATATAACATGGCGGCCTGCAGTCATCAGTATCACACCTATATAACCTGGTGGCCTGCAGTCATCAGTATGACACCTATATAACATGGTGGCCTGCAGTCATCAGTATGACACCTATATAACATGGTGACCTGCAGTCATCAGTATCACACCTATATAACATGGTGGCCTGCAGTCATCAGTATGACACCGATATAACATGGTGGCCTGCAGTCATCAGTATCACACCTATATAACACGGTGACCTGCAGTCATCAGTATGACACCTATATAACACGGTGACCTGCAGTCAACAGTATGACACCTATATAACATGGTGACCTGCAGTCATCAGTATCACACCTATATAAAATGGTGACCTGCAGTCATTAGTAGACACCTTTATAACACGGTGGCCTGCAGTCATCAGTATGACACCTATATAACATGGTGACCTGCAGTCATCAGAATGACACCTATATAACATGGTGACCTGCAGTCATCAGTATGACACCTATATAACCTGGTGGCCTGCAGTCATCAGTATGACACCTATATAACATGGTGGCCTGCAGTCATCAGTATGACACCTATATAACATGGTGGCCTGCAGTCGTCAGTATGACACCTATATAACATGGTGGCCTGCAGTCGTCAATATGACACCTATATAACATGGTGACCTGCAGTCGTCAGTATGACACCTATATAACATGGTGACCTGCAGTCGTCAGTATGACACCTATATAACATGGTGACCTGCAGTCGTCAATATGACACCTATATAACATGGTGACCTGCAGTATAGAGAGAAGGCATTTCAGGTCTACATAAGCATTAACTTAATGAGTGGGTGAGTTTAATGCCGCTTTGAACAGTATTACATTTATATCATGGCTTGTCATCTTGATTTGGTAGGTAAGCCTGAAGTGATGCAGGTCTCAGACGTTTACCACTTTGATGAAATCAACAGCACCAGTTTGGTGCTGACAAATAATCCGGGATTCGAACCCATAATCACAGTTTTCTGGAGTGAGGGAAGTCTACACAGTGAATTGTGGCACCTTAGACTGGGCCACCCATGCCTCCTTCTGACTTGGAATGGTAACGACAAAGATTGTGACACTTTCTTACCAAAAAATGAGCTATGAGGTTTTGTAGCTCACCTGATACTTTTCAATCACGACATTCAATATTTTATCAATAAACAATACTAACCTTCTGCACGGGGAGCACAACCTGGGGCGGGGCCATCTCAGTGTCCTTGCTGGGGGTGCTTTGTGGGTCATGAGTGGCTTTCACAGGGGACACGGTACTACTGTCCTCATCACCATCCCCCACACTGGTGTCAATGTGGAGCGGATTGTCCTCATTGGCGGGATTATAAAAACTTGGACCAGGAGAGATCTCGGATGGGGAGGGGGAAAAGATGGATTCTGCAGCCTTGGCTAGGATGTCCGTGGCGGCAGCAGCAGCAGCCTCTGCAGCACTGACGGACGTCGTTGATGCCTCTGTGCTTGTGCTGGAGAAGTTAGCCTTTGATTCGGAGAAGGTTGTACTTGTCACTGCCATTGTTGGCTGGGACAGGGCACCTTCGGGGAGGGACGCGGGGGTGCTTGGTAGTGGTGATGCTGATGTCAACGGGGGTGGAGCGGCAGTTTCTGTTGGTAAGGCCGTTGAAGTGACTTTGCTCGAGGTGCTGGATGGTTTGGGGAAAATTGCTCTCTGGTTCTTTTTCCCAGATTTCTTCCCCGCTGAAGATGGAGGTGTTGAAGCAGTGGTGTTGGTTAGGGGAGCTGTTGTTGCAGCAGCAGGAGCCTGATTTTGGTTTGGCGCGACCGTTGCAAGCACTTGCATTGTGACAGGATCTATTAAGACGTTCATTTGCTGGCCGTTCATAGGCACTGACAGTAGCACTGGAGCTTGAGGCCCGGTTTGTGTCTGGTTCAGAACAAGGCCCTGTGGAGTGGCATTAGTAGCAGCAGTAGGGACGCCTGTATGAGCAATGGGCGGCACCGATGGGGTCAGAGACTTCACTGTATCACTACCACCTTTACTCCCGGGATCAAACTCCTGCCCGCTCATCACACTGCACGTGTTGGACACAACTTCTTGAGGGTTTGACATGGAGTTAGCAGTCTGTACAACATTAGACGCTGTGCCCGAGGCTTGCACTTGTGTGCTCATTACACTCTGGGTTGAAGACGTTGGAACGACACTTGTGCTTAAAGTGGCACAGTTGTAGACTGGATTCTGAGCGACTTGAGACGATGCAGTGGTGGTAAGAAGCAAGCCCATGTTCTGTTGTTGCTGCTGGAGCTGTAACTGAATTTGCTGCTGCAGCAGCTGCTGCTGCTGCTGTTGCTGAAGCTGTTGCTGAGGAGTCTGTTGAATTTGTCCATTAGGCCCGATTATCATTGGAGCCCCAGCGGCAGGGTTGTTAGGGTCAATCCCCAACAGTGTATTGGGCACTCCGGGCCTCGGCTGCATCTGAGGGTACTGAAAAGAAGGGGCACCTGTATTGGACAGCACCTGCACGTTCCCATTCACCGACTGAGCCTGTGGATTGACAGTCTGGGCATTGGTCACAACAGGGATTATTTGACCGTTAGGGAGGATGAGAGCTGTTGGGAGCTGATTCGGCTGACTTGGCATGGTGTTCAAAGTCAACAGGTTCCCATTCTGGCTGACCGGCATAGCCAGACCTGGATTCTGGATGACTTGCTGGTTCATGGCCAACTGACTGTTCAGTTGTTGTTGGTAGACGTTCTGGCCGGAAGGCAGGGACACCTGGGGTTGACCTTGAAGGGCCATGGGCTGGAGGCCTTGGGGTTGTAACATGGGGTTCTGTTGGGCAAACATTGTCATGGGATTCTGCTGTTGGGACAGGTTAGGGGGCATGACCGACGGCTGGGTTTGGGAGGCAGTCACTGTTATTGTATTAGCACTATTGACAATCGGCTCCGATTTACTGGACACTATGGCAATGTTCATAGCACCAGTATCGGTTTGTTCTTGAGCACTTGGTAATATTACTGAGGCACTGTTTGACATGGAGGTGCTTGGTTTTGATTTCTTGGAACTTTTCGACTTCTCGGGAGCAGGTTTGCTTGTTGGAGCAGGCTGTTGCTGCGGCTGCTGCTGCTGTTGTTGCTGCTGCTGGTGTTGCTGCAACAAATGCTGTGGTGTTGGCTGTGGCTGCTGTTGGTCACTGGGCTGCATGCCTGGCATCACCGGCATGCCTTGTTCATTTATCACTATCATCTGACCGTTCTGGTTTATCACAAAGTTCCCCATTCCATATCCCCCTAAAGCACCATTCTGAAACATGCCTGGAGCACTAGGTTGACCAGGGTTCATGAGGGGCATATTTACAACCATGTTCCCTTGCTGCATCAACTGTGAATAGTTGGCCTGCTGACCCATGGACATCACAGAGTTCACCGCAGACGTGTTTGTGACGCCCACCGAGGTCTGACTGACCACCGAGGCTGGAACCTGGGGCATCCCCGACATCACAGAGCACACTGCGGCGCTCTGAGTATTCGAGGCCACGGAGGCCAATGTCTGTAAGGCTGAAGCGGAATTTATATCATCTGTCGAACCTGACACTGAATTTGGTGTGTCACTACCGGATGAACTCGCCGACACAGGTTTTGATTGGTGGAGGACATCAGATGACGTGGAACCAACAGGGCTGGGCTGACGAGAATTATCCGACTGGGCTGGTCCAATTCCGGCATCCTGCATGGCAAGTTGCAACAAGCCCAACCCATTAGCAGCCATGTTTCTGTCTCCTTGAAATATCATCCCAGGCGGCTGAACTCCACCGCTGCCAACACCAGATCCAGTTCCTGCAGAGGACATGGGTAGAATCATTTGTCCATTCCCGTTCATCACAACAGTTCCTGGATTAGCAAATCCAGAGTTCATCAGCAGGTTCTGGTTGGCAAGCACCTGCTGCCCAAGCCCAGGGAACATCTGGTTCATCAGAGGCATTCCTCCATTGCCCATGAAGCCAGGTCCAAACATCGCTCCTGCCATGGCCTGCGCTGCCGCTGCCTCCTGAAACTGTTGCTGCTGAAGCTTGGTCTGCTCTAGTTGGAAGCTCACTGTATTCTTCCTCTTGCACTTAGCCAACTTGGACTCGTCATCTTTCTGGGAGGAGGAGGAGCTGATGTCGGGGACGAAGGTGTCGCTGGGCACGGATGAGCAGCTGGGTTCACAGTCCATGGATGTGGCCGTGCTGTCTGGCTTGCTCTGGTTGCGGGACTTCCACTGGTAGGACGGGTCCTGCATTGCTGACAGACCTGCAACAGTAAGTGAGATTGAGAGTACTTGGGAAGACTATTCATGTCAAATTGTATTGCCATATGATACAGATATATTCTACTACTTAAAATTCTACCCGATTCTGTCATACCATGACTGATTAACTACTGCAATAAGAAAAAATTGGGTCTTCTTTTGAGCAGTATATATCCTATTTTCAGGACGCTTATTCAGTGTCCCGAGTCGGAACAGTATTTCAGTTATATCAGTGTGTCAGTATTTCAGGTATACCATGGCATGTCAGTATTTCAGGTATATCATAGTACCCAGTATTTCAGTTATACCACGGTGTGTCAGTATTTCAGTTATACCACGGTGTGTCAGTATTTCAGGTATATCATGGCATGTCAGTATTTCAGTTATACCACCACATGTCAGTATTTCAGTTATACCACGTTGTGTCAGTATTTCAGTTATACCACGGTGTGTCAGTATTTCAGTTATACCACGGTGTGTCAGTATTTCAGTTATACCATGACATGTCTGTATTTCAGGTATATCATGGCATGTCAGTATTTCAGTAATACCACAGCATGTCAATATTTCAGTTATACCACGGTGTGTCAGTATTTCAGTTATACCACGGTGTGTCAGTATTTCAGGTATATCATTGTGTGTCAGTATTTCAGGTATATCACAGTGTGTAAGCATTTCAGTTATACTAGGTGTGTCAGTATTTCAGTTATACCACGGTGTGTCAGTATTTCAGTTATACCACGGTATGTCAGTATTTCAGGTATATCACAGTGTGTCAGTATTTCAGTTATACCACGGTGTGTCAGTATTTCAGTTATACCATGGTGAGTCAGTATTTCAGGTATATCATGGCATGTCAGTATTTCAGTTATACCACAACATGTCAGTATTTCAGTCATACCACGGTGTGTCAGTATTTCAGTTATACCACGGTGTGTCAGTATTTCAGTTATACCACGGTGTGTCAGTATTTCAGGTATATCACAGTGTGTAAGCATTTCAGTTATACCACGGTGTGTCAGTATTTCAGTTATACCACAGCATGTCAGTATTTCAGTTATATCACAGTGTGATAGTATTTCAGTTATAACATGGTGTGTCAGTATTTCAGTTATACCACAGCATGTCAGTATTTCAGTTATATCACAGTGTGATAGTATTTCAGTTATAACATGGTGTGTCAGTATTTCAGTTATACAATGACATGTCAGTATTTCAGGTATACCTCAGTGTGTCAGTATTTCAGTTATACCTCAGTGTGTCAGTATTTCAGTTATACCACAGCATGTCAGTATTTCAGTTATATCACAGTGTGTCAGTATTTCAGTTATACCATGGTGTGTCAGTATTTCAGTTATATCACGGCATGTCAGTATTTCAGGTATATCACAGTGTCAGTATTTCAGTTGTATCACAGTGTCAGTATTTCAGTTATACCACTGTGTGTCAGTATTTCAGTTATACCACAGCATGTCAGTATTTCAGTTAAATCACAGTGTGTCAGTATTTCAGTTATAACATGGAGTGTCAGTATTTCAGTTATATCACGGTGTGTCAGTATTTCAGTTATATCACAGTGTCAGTATTTCAGTTATATCACAGTGTGTCAGTATTTCAGTTATATCACAGTGTGTCAGTATTTCAGTTATACCACAGCATGTCAGTATTTCAGTTAAATCACAGTGTGTCAGTATTTCAGTTATAACATGGAGTGTCCGTATTTCAGTTATACCACAGCATGTCAGTATTTCAGGTCTATCAGAGCTTGTCAGTATTTCAGTTATACCACAGCATGTCAGTATTTCAGTTATACCATCGTGTGTCAGTATTTCAGTTATACCATGACATGTCAGTATTTCAGGTATATCACAGTGTGTCAGTATTTCTGTAATACCACAGCATGTCAATATTTCAGTTATACCACGGTGTGTCAGTATTTCAGTTATACCACGGTGTGTCAGTATTTCAGGTATATCATTGTGTGTCAGTATTTCAGGTATATCACAGTGTGTAAGCATTTCAGTTATACTAGGTGTGTCAGTATTTCAGTTATACCACGGTGTGTCAGTATTTCAGTTATACCACGGTATGTCAGTATTTCAGGTATATCACAGTGTGTCAGTATTTCAGTTATACCACGGTGTGTCAGTATTTCAGTTATACCATGGTGAGTCAGTATTTCAGGTATATCATGGCATGTCAGTATTTCAGTTATACCACAACATGTCAGTATTTCAGTCATACCACGGTGTGTCAGTATTTCAGTTATACCACGGTGTGTCAGTATTTCAGTTATACCACGGTGTGTCAGTATTTCAGGTATATCACAGTGTGTAAGCATTTCAGTTATACCACGGTGTGTCAGTATTTCAGTTATACCACAGCATGTCAGTATTTCAGTTATATCACAGTGTGATAGTATTTCAGTTATAACATGGTGTGTCAGTATTTCAGTTATACCACAGCATGTCAGTATTTCAGTTATATCACAGTGTGATAGTATTTCAGTTATAACATGGTGTGTCAGTATTTCAGTTATACAATGACATGTCAGTATTTCAGGTATACCTCAGTGTGTCAGTATTTCAGTTATACCTCAGTGTGTCAGTATTTCAGTTATACCACAGCATGTCAGTATTTCAGTTATATCACAGTGTGTCAGTATTTCAGTTATACCATGGTGTGTCAGTATTTCAGTTATATCACGGCATGTCAGTATTTCAGGTATATCACAGTGTCAGTATTTCAGTTGTATCACAGTGTCAGTATTTCAGTTATACCACTGTGTGTCAGTATTTCAGTTATACCACAGCATGTCAGTATTTCAGTTAAATCACAGTGTGTCAGTATTTCAGTTATAACATGGAGTGTCAGTATTTCAGTTATATCACGGCATGTCAGTATTTCAGTTATATCACAGTGTCAGTATTTCAGTTATATCACAGTGTGTCAGTATTTCAGTTATATCACAGTGAGTCAGTATTTCAATTATACCACAGCATGTCAGTATTTCAGTTAAATCACAGTGTGTCAGTATTTCAGTTATAACATGGAGTGTCCGTATTTCAGTTATACCACAGCATGTCAGTATTTCAGGTCTATCAGAGCTTGTCAGTATTTCAGTTATACCACAGCATGTCAGTATTTCAGTTATACCATCGTGTGTCAGTATTTCAGTTATACCATGACATGTCAGTATTTCAGGTATATCACAGTGTGTCAGTATTTCAGTTATACCACAGTGTGTCAGTATTTCAGTTATACAACGGTGTGTCAGTATTTCAGTTATACCACAGCATGTCAGTATTTCAGTTATACCATCGTGTGTCAGTATTTCAGTTATACCATGACATGTCAGTATTTCAGGTATATCACAGTGTGTCAGTATTTCAGTTATACCACGGTGTGTCAGTATTTCAGTTATACCACAGCATGTCAGTATTTCAGTTATACCACGGCATGTCAGTATTTTAGGTATATCACAGTGTCAGTATTTCAGTTATACCACGGTGTGTCAATATTTCAGTTATACCATGGCATGTCAGTATTTCAGTTATACCACGGTGTGTCAGTATTTCAGGTATATCACAGTGTCAGTATTTCAGTTATACCACGGTGTGTCAATATTTCAGTTATATCATGGCATGTCAGTATTTCAGTTATACCACAGCAAGTCAGTATTTCAGGTATATCACAGTGTGTCAGTATTTCAGTTATACCACGTCATGTCAGTATTTCAGTTATACCATCGTGAGTCAGTATTTCAGTTATACCATGGTGAGTCAGTATTTCAGTTATATCATGGCATGTCAGTATTTCAGTTATACCACAGCATGTCAGTATTTCAGTTATATCACGTCATGTCAGTATTTCAGTTATACCATCGTGAGTCAGTATTTCAGTTATAACATAGTGAGTCAGTATTTCAGTTATATCACAGTGTGTCAGTATTTCATTGGATCCATGTTGAAAGATTTCCACCCATAGTCAGTTGTATTGAAGAATTGATTTATCCTTTGGTCAGAGGTATGAAAGTGAAGATCAATCATTGCTCGGTTGTATGGGAGAAATGAATCGGTTGGTGATTGGTCACGGTTGTGGAAGTCATTCAACACTAGTTAGATGACAAACTGGCCTCACCTGCATTTCGGATGATCTCGATCAGTCTGTCTCTCTCAGCATGTACCTCAGTCAGCTCCTTCTTCAGCTTCTCAATCTCTTCCGCTGCAACACAAAATCACAACTGTATCAGACCATCTGCTATGGATAAGCAAATATATATGTGTTTGGGTGGATGTGGGTGTGGTATTAATGTGGATGGGGTTGTGAGTGTGGATGTGGATGTGTGTGGTGTGGTGTGGCGCGGCGTGGCGTGGATGTAGTGTGGATGTTGTGTGGTGTGGTGTGGTGTGGTGTGGTGTGGTGTGGTGTGGTGTGTGGTGTGGTGTGGTGTGGTGTGGATGTGGTGTGGATGTGGTGTGGTGTGGTGTGGTGTGGTGTGGTGTGCTGTGGTGTGGTGTGGTGTGGTGTGGATGTTGTGTGGTGTGGTGTGGTGTGGTGTGGTGTGGTGTGGTGTGGTGTGGTGTGGTGTGGATGTTGTGTGGTGTGGTGTGGTGTGGTGTGGTGTGGATGTTGTGTGGTGTGGTGTGGTGTGGTGTGGTGTGGTGTGGTGTGGTGTGGTGTGGTGTGGTGTGGATGTGGTGTGGTGTGGTGTGGTGTGGTGTGGTGTGGTGTGGTGTGGTGTGGTGTGGATGTTGTGTGGTGTGGTGTGGTGTGGTGTGGTGTGGTGTGGTGTGGATGTTGTGTGGTGTGGATGTGGTGTGGTGTGGTGTGGTGTGGTGTGGTGTGGTGTGGTGTGGTGTGGTGTGGATGTTGTGTGGTGTGGTGTGGTGTGGTGTGGTGTGGAGTGGAGGGATGTGGATGTGGATGTGGATGGTGTGGCATGGTGTGCTTTGGAGGGATGTGGTGTGGATGTGGATGTGGTGTGGTGTGGTGTGGTGTGGCGTGGCGTGGCGTGGCGTGGCGTGGTGTGCTGGGGAGGGATGTGGTGTGGATGTGGTGTGGTGTGGTGTGGTGTGGTGTGGCGTGGCATGGTATGGTATGGTATGGTGTGCTGGGGAGGGATGTGGTGTGGATGTGGATGTTGTGTGGCATGGCGTGGTATGGTCTGCTGTGGGAGATGTGGTGTGGATGTTGTGTGGCATGGCGTGGTATGGTCTGCTGTGGGAGATGTGGTGTGGATGTGGATGTGGTGTGGCGTGGTATGGTATGGTATGTTGTGCAGGGATGTGGTGTGGATGTGGATGTTGTGTGGCGTGGCGTGGTATTGTATGGTGTGCTGTCGGAGATGTGGTGTGGATGTGGATGTGGATGTGGATGTTGTGTGGCATGGCGTGGCGTGGCGTGGTATTGTATGGTGTGCTGTCGGAGATGTGGTGTGGATGTGGATGTGGATGTGGATGTTGTGTGGCATGGCGTGGCGTGGCGTGGTATGGTATGGTGTGCTGTAGGAGATGTGGATGTGGATGTTGTGTGGCGTGGCATGGCATTGCATGGCGTGGCCTAATGTAAAATCTTTACAAAACTCCAAAGTTTTGGCACAATACTTTTTACTGAATTTGCTTGTTGTTGGTTTGAGATTGAAGCAAAAACCCTAGTCACTGCTGTTTATGAGCATCCGACCCTACCTTGCACTTCTCCGCCACAGTCCTGCAGCAACTTGTCATTCTTGTCCTGCAACTCCTTGATGTATGTGCATGCCTTCTCCATGATGTCCCCATGACTCTGTAACCATGGAAACACAGGTGCTTCATTGGATAAGATCGTTGAATAACGAATTCAATTCATGAATGGATACGGTTTGATTCACCAAATAAGCGAGTGAATCGTAACAGCCCTACGGTTAACCTATCACGATGAATCAATGTACCGGTGAATCGTCTCACCCCAATGATAACTACAAGATTACATACCAACTTCTCCATGCCCAGGCTGAACTTAGGCAGAAGGTCTTTGATTGCCACCACCCAGCGCTTGATCTTGTCTTTGCGACGTCTCTCCAGGACATTGTGGCTGAGACGTTTCCGATCCTTCTCCATGCTGACAACACAAATGTCACTGGTTGTTAGGCTGAGAGACTTAATGTTCATAGTTAAGAGTTTGTTTTGTTTGTTTGTTTGTTGTTTAACGGGGCACTCAGCAATATTTCAGCTATATGATGGCGGTCTGTAAATAATCGAGTCTGGACCAGACAATCCAGTGATTGACATCATGAACATCGATCCAAGCAATTGGGATTGATGACATGCATTAACCAAATCAGCGAGCCTGACCATCCGATCCCATTAGTCGCCTCTTACTACAAGCATAGTCGGCTTTTACGGCAAGCATGGGTTGCTGAAGACCTATTCTACCCCGGATCTTCAAAGGTCTCATAGTTAAGAGACACAGTCTGAGTGAGTGAGTGAGTGAGTGAGTGAGTGAGTGAGTGAGTGAGTGAGTGAGTGAGTGAGTGAGTGAGTGAGTGAGTGAATGAGTGAGTGAGTGAGTGAGTGAGTGAGTGAGTGAGTGAGTGAGTGAGTGAGTGAATTTGGTTTTAGGCCGCTTTAGTTTAAGCAATATTCCAGCAATATCACAGTGGGGGACACCAGAAATGGGCTTCACACTATGTACCCATGTCGGGAATCAA
This sequence comes from Haliotis rufescens, assembly GCF_023055435.1. NCBI lineage: Eukaryota > Metazoa > Mollusca > Gastropoda > Lepetellida > Haliotidae > Haliotis > Haliotis rufescens. The sequence goes on along the minus strand of NW_025963868.1, from coordinate 9,575,035 downwards.
ACCTTGGTCCTCGGCGTGACGAGCCAACGCTTTAACCACTAGGCTACCCTACCACCCCCAAGGAGGCATGAGCTCAGGAACTATTATGCAACATTTCCAATGCAACGGTTGACATACCTCTCTCAGAACAGACAGCTTTAAAGAAGGAAAAATACAAAATCTGGAAAACATAACTATTTCGACCAAATACAACCAAAAAGTATTTTCAATTTTATTCTTTCCCCCCAATTTCAGATAAGGAAGTTCGAAAGAGGCAAAAAAACATTCATGACCAACTTGTCTTATTCCGGGACAAGCCGAATAGCGACTCGTGCCTCTCTCATGGCCATTTTGCAATTTTTCCGTCTTAGTGCCAACAGGCATACCTAAACAGTTGTCAACTCTTGCGTAATGGTCCACATATATTTCCCCATATATTATATATATCTCAATGAACATTAATCGATAGAGGGATGAGTCTTCCTGCAGGTTACGGAAAGGGGCGAGTAGTGACGAATGAACATTCATCGATAGGGAGACGAGTCTTCCTACAGGTTACGGAAAGGGGCGAGTGGTGACGAATGAACATTCATCGATAGGGGGATGAGTCTTCCTACAGGTTACGGAAAGGGGCAAGTGGTGACGAATGAACATTCATCGATAGGGAGACGAGTCTTCCTACAGGTTACGGAAAGGGGCGAGTGGTGACGAATGAACATTCATCGATAGGGAGACGAGTCTTCCTACAGGTTACGGAAAGGGGCGAGTGGTGACGAATGAACATTCACCGATAGGGGGACGAGTCTTCTTGCAAGTTATGGAAAGGGGCGAGTAGTGACGAATGAACATTCATCGATAGGGAGACGAGTCTTCCTACAGGTTACGGAAAGGGGCGAGTGGTGACGAATGAACATTCATTGATAGGGGGACGAGTCTTCCTGCAGGTTACGGAAAGGGGCAAGTGGTGACGAATGAACATTCATTGATAGGGGGATGAGTCTTCCTACAGGTAACGGAAAGGGGCGAGTGGTGACGAATGAACATTCATCGATAGGGGGATGAGTCTTCTTGCAGGTTACGGAAAAGGGCGAGTAGTGACAGCGTTAGAAATTGGCACTAGTCCTGTAGTCCTTACCAAACTGCCCAATAGTAAAGGTATCCTAAGGACTAGTAGAAATTGGCCCATTTTAAGGGTTTTGCTATATGTTATCATTATAAGGACTAGTGGACAAAAACTGTTAGTTTCTAACCCTGAGTGACGAATGAACATTCATCAATAGGGAGACGAGTCTTCCTACAGGTTACGGAAAGGGGCGAGTGGTGACGAATGAACATTCATTGATAGGGGGATGAGTCTTCCTACAGGTTACGGAAAGGGGCGAGTGGTGACGACTGGGGAAAACAACAAAATCTGTTGCTAGGGCACACGTGTGTTGTTTCTTACTTGGAGGGGTCGTCTGGAGCGTGGATCCAGAGTTGCTGGTCATCTTCCAGATCTCCGTTCATGCTGACTGGACTGCTGCCATCTTCCCTACATCCTGCAGGGCAAACAAAGTCCAGTGTAACAGGCATCAAGCAACAGGTATCAAGTCATGTGGCTATTGCAAGATAAAGTTAAAAATGAGTGAGTGAGTGAGTTGGGTTTAACACCGTTTTTAACAGTAGTCCAGTTATATCTCGGCGTGTCAGCTTAATGTGGGAGGAAAGCTCGAAGTGATGCAGGTGTCAGACGTTTACCATTTCGGTGAAACCCACGAGCACGGTTATGGTGCTGACAAACCTAGAAACATAATTGAGGCGAACCGGGATTCGAACCCACAATCATAGGTTTCTGGCATGCCCAAGGGACGCAACTCTGCACAGGGAATCAAGCAACAGGTATAGTCTGGAAGGTAATTTAAGGTACCGACGTTTACTACAATATCTGAAAAACTATCGGACCTACTCCAGTCAAAGTTGGTTAGAGATTATTAAACAGTCATACATAACTGGATATTACATTTAGAGACAATCGGTGCATGAATAAAAAATCTGTCTATTTAGCTATCACTATATTTCATCAACAACCACACCTGTTTGTCACGGGTGGAACGAGCATTCATTGAAACAGCCATCTGCATAATGCTACCCCAGCGTCACAGGGCCATATGACACAGTTGAACCAATCAACTCAACTCGAAAGGTTGCACGGGAATCACGCACGTTGAGACGCCCAACGCTAACACCGTATTCGTGCGTGCGTGATTCCCGTGCAACCTTTCGAGTTGAGTTGATTGGTTCAACTTTGTCATATGGTTGGTTGGTTTTTTAACGCCGCACTAAGCAGTATTCCAGCTATATATGATGGCGGTCTATAAATAATTGAGTCTAGACCAGACAATCCAGTGAGTGAAATCATGAGCATGGATCCACGTAATTGGGATCGTTGACATGCATCAACCAAGTAACCAAGTCTGACCACCCGATCGCGTTAGTCGCCACTAAGGACATGCATAGTTAGCTTTTACGGCAAACATGGGTTGCTGAAGACCTATTCTACCCCGGATCATCACGGGTCAGCAGTCTTGTGTTTTGTTCTAACCCTGGTATAGTAATTTTGCTTTTGTTCTCATTGTTATGAGCGTTCTTCCTGTTACCCAAAAGTAACTAGAATGATTCAGAGAAATAATGCTGTAAACATGTTATAATTATATGAACAATATTTCATTTAGAAATCATGATAGAACAATAAATGACTGTCAAGTGATAACTGATTACTAATCATCCACTAGAAATATAAAACTATCTTGACTACACAATGCTAAAAGAAATTATGTCATTCTGCTGTATGAGGAATCAGTCTGAGTGAGTGAGATGGCCAAATGTTTGTTTGTTTGTTTGTTTGTTTGTTTAACGCCACAATCAGCAATATTCCAGCTATATCAACCAAGTCAGCGAGCCTGACCACCCGATCCTGTTAGTCGCCTCTCACGAGAAGCATGGTTTGCTGAAGACCTATTCTACCCCGTATTGTCACAGGTCGAGACAATCTCCTTAAAATCAGATCTTAGTTTTCGTTGCTGCTAAACAAAGATCTGAGGACATCCCATTACAGGTCATGTCAGAAGAACCTTTCGGGAACTTTAACCGACCACTGAAATAACTAACAAGAAGTCAACATCAGCCAATTAGAAAGCAGCTTTCTCAAGATTCATGGCATTTGTTTCAACCTGGCGACTTCCATTTCAGACTACGCTTGAAAAATATGTTGACACAGTTCTCGATTAAGATTTTAAAAACTGAACAAACGAACATTCCAGAATGTCTAATATGTGGTTGAGATTGTATGGCAGTGCTCCCCACGTACTGTGCAACGCCTCCGTTCAAATGTTTATCCCAACAGAAGCGTGAGACAGACGATAATTTTGATGGAATAAGTCGTACGAACCGTAACAGTCGTTCGGAATACCTTGTGTTAACGTTTTCGAGGTTGCATAATTAGAAAACACATACCAACTGTCACTTTCACGATCTGGTAAGCGACGCTTTGATTGGTCGGAAGAAAGGTCGTTCTGATGTGTCCCATAATGGGATGTCCTCAAATCTTTGTTTAGTGATAGCAAAACTAAGGTCTGATTTTAATGAGACTGGGGTCTAAAGAACCTACTGGTAGGATTATATGTTTGTGATTGGTTGGTTTGTTGTTTTACGGCGCACTCGGCAATATTCTAGCTGTATGACGGCGGTCTGTAAATAATCGAGCCTGGACCAGACAATCCAGTGATTGACATCATGAGCATCGATCCATGCAATTGGGATACGATGACATGCATCAACCAAGTCAGCGAGCCTGACCACCCGCTTCTTACGACAAGCAAAGTCGCCTTTTACGGCAAGCATGGGTTGCTGAAGACCTATTCTACCCGGGATCTTCACGGGTCTTACATGTTTGTGAAGATCCAGGTGAGGATTGGTCTTCAGCAACCCATGATTGTTGTAATAGGCAGCTAACAAGATCGGGTGGTCAGGCTCGATGACTTGGTTGATGCATGCCATCGTATCCCTATTGTGTAGGTAGATGCTCATAATATCAATCACTTGATTGTCTGGTCAAGACAATTATTTACAGACCACCATCATATTGCGGAGTGCAGCGTTATATAACAAACAAGATTATATGTTAAATACACAACTTGAACTGTCAGGAATCAGAATCTTCTTGCAACATATTATAAATGAATCTATCACCAAAATGAAGCAAGGATCTTTCTAGACTGGCTCAGAGGCCAATATTCGGCCCCAAGTCTGCAGCAATCGCCAGTAAAACTTCCAAAACGGGAATAAAAAGTTCTATTTCATGTAAATACAGTATAACTAATGTGATGGCTTGGTCAAGTTGTTTATTATTCCACTGACAACAAGGAGAAAGAGACCCAATTTTACATTATCGTATTGAAAGCAGTGTTGTAATGCAATATAATACCTATCAAGATAAGAAAAATAAGTTCTCTGAAAAATCCTATTTTAGAGAACAAATTTTCTTTTTCTCACTTTGTCAACCAGGAGCACTTAGAATGAAATCCTAGATAATCCCAATATAAAAATACAATGTAAAAATACCTCTGAATTCAAAACAAAAAGAACTCTTAAAAATCACATTTACAAAATTAGTTATATATATGTGAACATGAATTGGGAAATTTTCATTTCCAATTTAGGATTTTTTAATGATGTTTACTACAGACATGGTGCCTGGCATATACCCGTGAATATCCGGGGTAGAATAGATCTTCAGCAACCCATGCTTGTCGTAAAAGGCGACAAACGGGATCGGGTTGTCAGGCTCGCTGACTTGGTTGATGCACGTCATCGATCCCAAATGCGTGGATTGATGCAGCGGTCTGTAAATAATCGAGTCTGGACCAGACAATCCAGTGATTGACATCATGAGCATCAATCCACACAATTGGGATACGATGACATGCATCAACTAAGTCAGCGTGCCTGACCACCCGATCCCGTTAGCAGCCTCTTACAAAAAGCATAGTCGCCTTTTACGACAAGCATGGGTTGCTGAAGACCTATTCTACCCCCGATATTCACATGTACTCTGTCAAATGAAAGAACTGAGCTCTTAACTGAAATGTCACGGATAACTGATTGATTGATGTCAATATTAGACTGAATATTCTCACCCTTAATTACAGGCATAACAACATGCCATATGTGATATATTGTTTAATGACAAAAATGATCTGGAACTACCGTATTCGACGTAATAAGTGCCCAGGGCGCTCTCAAAATTAGAAATAGGGGGCTCTTATTAGAATATTATTTTGGTGAAAAAAAACAGAGTTGAAAGATAAATTTCGTGGTTTATGCTGACAGCCTAAAATGTTATGTACGACAGACATATGTTTCCAGAATTTAATTGCCAATAATAACGGGTGCATATAACACACGAGTGCGTATTATACGCGAATAGGGGAAGGAAGCGGTGCGTATTATATGCGAATAGGGGTCGGAGGGGGTGCTAATGTGGGATTGTTCACTAGCCAATATATCAGCAAATCTCACCGTGGGCGCTTATTAGAGGGGGGCGCTTATTACGTCGAATACGATATATGGTTACACTACAAATTACTAATTTTCGCATTTCTTTCTGGTTATGCACCCATTCCTTCTGACATTTATATGTTTGAATAAAGATAAAACTTCAGTGTATGTATCATTTTATATGTCGGTCAAACTATTCCCTATCAGACATTTTGTACCTAGCTCTTGAGACCTACAGCGGGTACTCGGGTAGGGTCGGGAAATAGGGGGATGGGTACCCGGGTAGTAAATTTGGACTCATCCCAGCCCTACTGGTAATGTATCTAACCTCTATAAATACATTTTAAACAATGCCAGTTTGTGCACATCAAACCATATTTGACAATGATATTGTGTCAAGCATTGGCTGGTAATATTCAAACTTGGCTCATATATCCTTTACAAGTGATGTCATATTGTCTATGACTGTCAAGACCAGAAGTACATGTACATCAAAACTGTCTCGCAATGACTCACTTGCTAAAACAAAAATCCTAACCATGGGGTAAGTGTATTATCATTTTAGTTAAACTTTTCCTTCTTATTTTAAATGTTAACATGTCTTCCTGAACAAACTTCCCCTTTTCAGACATCTAGCCTAAAATCTAAAAGTGATCTGTGACAGTTTTTCCTAATCACTAGGCATGACAGCTAATCGTTGTTGAGCCATGGAGTGTTTATATACAAGGTCACTGACCTCAGGTGTGATGCGCTAGGATCATGAGACTTCGTATATCTCACTTTCCCGGAATTATGCCAAAATGCTACCTTGGTTAAAAACATTCAGTTCACCTGGTACAACAACAAAGTGCACAAGTCTTCACGTTCTTCGTTAAAGAGGACTTGTTTATCACGGATTCGCGAAGTGTACCGTGGCGATCTAAACAATAGAGAAGCAAATTATCACCCCTCGTAGTTAACAAGGCTCGTGTATTAGTGGGAAACAACGAATGATTGGAATTGCGATCGGCAATTATTCAAATCTAGTTGGAATTTCAGCTCAGTTGACAGGTGAGATGGAAATGGGTCACCAAGAACCGGAGCTGATCGTTTGCGCGGGAACAAGCATGTCCTCAACAACACATACCGTCCTTTTTAGAAGATAAGCCTTCTTTTGAGCGACTGCCATCTTTGTGTAATCCTTTGTTCTTTGTTTTGCTAGCCATAGTTCCATTATCTCAAAATTCGTAACACGGGACGACATCTTTCTCTGGAGGCCGCCATTTTCTTTAGAAACACATCATGAATATGTATTAGCCTCGTTTCCGCACCCGGGGAACTCCTTTGACGTCAAGGAATTTCGGGGTCATTGGGTTCAAAAGTCGAGAAACCGCGCTTGGCAATGAGCTCCGATTCCATAAATCTCGCCTGAAACGTAAATTGATGATTATTCGCATGTATTTTTATAATGTGCACAAGATATGAAATATTCAACACATATTGCCAGTGAGTGTTATGAAGGAGTTATTTGAGCGCAACGAGAGCTAGGTCAAAATTTCAAATGTTACACATTTATTCTATTGAATGTTTTCTTTTTTTTATAAATAACATTCGGTCGGTATCCTCGCCAGAATATGTGTGAGGTTTTATTCCGCTTTTAGCAATATTTATGTAATAGGTCGGATGAAGCCAAGAATGGGCTTTATATAATTATATATACCAATGTTGGGAAAGTTTCAAATCCGAGCATCGAGGTGACTGAGTTAACGCCGCGTTTAGCAATAATCCAGCAATATCATGACGGGGACTCCAGAAATGGGCTTCGATGGGGAATCGAACCCGGGTCTTCGGCGTGATCAAATGAGTGAGTGAGTGGGGTTTAACGCCGCTTTTAACAATATTACAGTTATATCGCGGCGTGTCAGCTTAATGTGGGAGGAAAGCCCGAAGTGATGCAGGTCTCAGACGTTTACCACTTCGGTGAAACCCACGAGCACGGGTATGGTGTTGACAAACCTAGAAACATAATCGGGGCGTACCGGGATTCGAACCCACAATCATAGGTTTCTGGGACCGCCTCCGGGATCTAGTGGTAGAGCGTCCGCCCGGAGAGCGGAAGGTCCGGAGTTCGATCCCCTGCCGCGTCATACCAAAATACGTTAAAAGATGGTACTTATTGTTACCCTGTTGTTACCCTGCTCGGCATTAAGGGGCTAAAACAAGGACTGGTCGGCTCGGAGACAGTATACTGTGTCTGAGTGGGGTATTCATGTTAAACTGCGGCATGGTATCTCTGTGAGCTAGCACTATAAATCGGCATCAGTCCCGACTAGTACAAGCAGCCACACACACACACGTGCATGCACGTCGCTATATAAGTGCAATAATCTTGGACGCGACGTTAAACCCAATTTCACCTCACCTCACCATAGGTTTCTTGCGTGTTCAAGGGACGCAACTCTGCGCCTTAGACAACTGGGCCACCCGTGCCCCCGTATTTCGTATTAATACAGGTACAGCTGCACTTACCGGAGCCCAGCAGTCACTACATCGTGTATCACTACAAGTATATATAGGGTCGTCCCGTTTCCCTTTTAACGCTGCACTCAGCGCAATTTCCATCTGTATGGGGACTGTGTGTAAATGATAGAGTCTGGACCAGACAAACCAGTGATTGATATAATGAGCAACGTACCACGCCCTCGGGGCAGGGTGTCACACAATGACTCATGCTTCTCATATCAGAGCGAACAGAACGGGAATTTGATGGACACATTCTGTGATTTGGCTGATTGCCAAAACACGCCACATTCCTAGTTTAGCGTGAATGAGTGAGGGAGTATGATTTTACGCCGCTTTAAGCAATATTCCAGCAATATCACGGCGGGGGACACTAGAAATAGGCTTCACGCATTGTACCCATATCGGGAATCGAAGCCGGGTCTTCGGCGTGACGAGCGAACGCTTAAAACACTACGCTACCCGACCGCCCCTTCTAGTTTAGAATGGGCTCTCGTAACCTCATGCTTGTCATACACCGGGTTTTGTCACCTATATGTTTCTTTATAGGAAGCCCTTGTATTTAGAGTGAGTGAGTGAGTGTGTTGGGTTTAACGCCGCTTTTAACAGTATTCCAGTTATATCACGGCGTGACACCCGACACCGATAGTCACCTCTTACGACAAGCACAGTCGCCTTTTAAGGCAAGCATGGATCGCTAAAGACCTATTCTATCCCGGATCTTCACAGGTCCCTTGTGAGTTTAGTCGTTTAGGCTGCGGTCGGCGATATTCAGGATATATTCCCCGCAAGAGAAAACATATCAGAGTTCATAATAATCATATGTGCCCTAGGGTCATATCACGTCACGAGACAACAGTGTATTGTTTCCATCATCCGGACGGCATTGTTGACATCATTCGAATGTTATTTTGACGTGAGGTCGGAATGACGTCACACTAGAAACGACGTCATAGCTGAAGATTGTGACGTCATTCGACAAATTATTCATGTTAAACTGCGGCATGGTATCTCAGTGGGCTAGCACTATAAATCGGCATCAGTCCGGACTAGTACAAGCAGCCACACAAACACACATACACGTACATGCACGTCGCTATATAAGTGCAATAATCTAGAACGCGACGTTAAACCCAATTTCACCTCACCTGTTTAGACACTCGTGTCGTAAATATAGTATGACATGAACACTCACATACTTACTTACTTACTTTGGAGATTTAACGTGCGCTTTCCTTGTGATGCGTATTTCGCACACGGTCACTCATATAATATTTATATCTCTATATATGTGGAGCTTGAAAATAGTTCCTGCTAGGCCACCTCATTTGCATATTTACCATGAAATCCTGCCCAGCAACACTTCAAGAACATACACCAACTCCATCCATACATTACATACTGCTGGTATGTGACAGTATTTATTGTAAACATATTTTTGATGATTTTATAGTGGCAGCAAATTGATTGAGGCGCTCGTACAATATCGAGTCTTGGTAGTAACCTTGACAGCTACCTACCTCCATTACTGGTAAGCCAGGATAGGTGGAGTTGAGTTGAGTTGGGTTTAACGCCGCTTTTAACAGTATTACAGTTATATCGCGGCGTGTCAGCTTAATGTGGGAGGAAAGCCCGAAGTGATGCAGGTCTCAGATGTTTACCACTTTTGTGAAACCCACGAGCACGGGTATGGTGTTGACAAACCTAGAAACATAATCGAGGCGAACCGGGAATAGACCCCACAATCATAGGTTTCTGGCGTGCCCAAAAGGCCGCAACTCTGCACAGCGAATCGCGGCGCTCTAGACGACTGGGCCAGCCGTGCCCCTGAAATGCTTGTGAAGATTGAGATCTTAACGTAGTCATAGTTGACGCAATGACAAACTCCTTACTAGATCCCATGTGATTGGTTATGGAGTTTCGGCATACTGTGAACGTTGTATATGCTAGCTGAGTTGATATAAATGGATAATTATAGCACTTGTCTTCACCTTCTGATGCGGTTTCTGTATCTGGTCAATTCGTCAGGCCAAGTTCGACAATAACGCTGTCCATTTCTCTTTCAACCCATATTTCCGTTGCCAGTAGCAATCTTCAGAATATCAACACCCATGAAGCGCATTTCTGTTTCCCCCGCAGCAAAATTGCTGGAATATTGCTAAAAGCAGCGTAAAACCATACTCACTCACTACATAAACATGGATATTTTACTGCCCTTCTTTAGCATTTGAAAGACAGAGTTATTGCCCTTTAGATGTACACTTCTGGTTCCATTCGTGACCAACTCGTGTTATTCCGGGACAGGCGAATCATTCTTCACCACACGCCTCTTTCCGTAACCTGCAAGAAGACATATTCGGCTTGTCCCGGAATAACACGAGTTACTCACGAATCAAGCCGAATAGCTTCTTGCAGGTTACGGAAAGGGGCGAGTGGTGACGAATGTTCTGGTTCAGGTGGCTGGTGACAACACACACACACACACACACACACACACACACACACACACACACACACACACACACACACACACACACACACACACACGTGCATATACATGGCTATATAATCATGAACGCGACGTTAATCCCCATTTCACCATACCTCACTTGAGTTCGAAAAGAGGACAAATTAAATTGATGTTATTCGATTCACCTAAGTGCGTATTTTGTTTAAATTCTAATTTACAGAAACTAAAAAAAGAGAAGGATATATATGTTCACTATTATAATTATATAACTGTATTTATAAGGTCCAATTTATGCTGGTTGAAAGAGGCTGGATCGGGTGTCGGTTACTTGGTTGACATCGTACTCCACGGTGAGCATCGTTGTTCACAAGGTTCAATCACCGGATTGTCTAGTCCAGACTCGATTATTTACAGCCCGCCGTCATCTAGCTGGAATATTGCCGTGCGGCATTAAACAACAGACAGACAGACCGACAGACAGACACTGTATAAAGTGGTTGAAAATACGAAAAAGTCAATTTCTCGAATCGCTCATAAAATCAATCAATATAAGTCGGAAATCGAATGAACGAGAAAAAAATAATTCTAGGACCAGTTAGCAGGTGACTGTCCGTCAATACTAGACTTTGTAAGCAATCTTCGTTTGTAAATATATACATATATATATATATAACAGAAGAAACTACATTACAAAACGTCAAAGATAAGCATTCGAAGTACCTAACTACGATACATATATGATACAGATGATCTATCGGCGCAACGTCGTGATATATAACTACAAATGTACAATACTGCTGACAACGGTGTGATATATAGCTACAATACTGCAGACAACGGTGTGATATATAGCTACAATACTACAGACAACGGTGTGATATATAGCTACAATACTGCAGACAACGGTGTGATATATAGCTACAATACTGCAGACAACGGTGTGATATATTACTACAATACTGCAGACAACGGTGTGATATATAACTACAATACTGCTGACAACGGTGTGATATATAGCTACAATACTACAGACAACGGTGTGATATATAGCTACAATACTGCAGACAACGGTGTGATATACAGCTACAATACTGCAGACAACGGTGTGATATATAGCTACAATACTGCAGACAACGGTGTGATATATAGTTACAATACTGCAGACAACGGTGTGATATATAGCTACAATACTGCAGACAACGGTGTGATATATAGCTACAATACTGCAGACAACGGTGTGATATATAGCTACAATACTGCAGACAACGGTGTGATATATAACTACAATACTGCTGACAACGGTGTGATATATTACTACAATACTGCAGACAACGGTGTGATATATAACTACAATACTGCTGACAACGGTGTGATATATAGCTACAATACTACAGACAACGGTGTGATATATAGCTACAATACTGCAGACAACGGTGTTATATATAGCTACAATACTGCAGACAATGGTGTGATATATAACTACAATACTGCAGACAACGGTGTGATATATAGCTACAATACTGCAGACAACGGTGTGATATATAGCTACAATACTGCAGACAACGGTGTGATATATAACTACAATACTGCTGACAATAGTGTGATCTATAGCTACAATACTACAGACAACGGTGTGATATATAGCTACAATACTGCAGACAACGGTGTGATATATAGCTACAATACTGCAGACAATGGTGTGATATATAACTACAATACTGCAGACAACGGTGTGATATATAGCTACAATACTGCTGACAACGGTGTGATATATAGCTACAATACTGCAGACAACGGTGTGATATATAACTACAATACTGCAGACAACGGTGTGATATATAGCTACAATACTGCTGACAACGGTGTGATATATAGCTACAATACTGCAGACAACGGTGTGATATATAACTACAATACTGCAGACAACGGTGTGATATATAGTTACAATACTGCAGACAACGGTGTGATATATAGCTACAATACTGCAGACAACGGTGTGATATACAGCTACAATACTGCAGACAACGGTGTGATATATAGCTACAATACTGGTTAAACGAGCATATTACAAACGAATTAAATCATCTTGCAGGGCCAAAATAAGCCAACGAGGAGCCCTGGTCGTGCATGTTCAAACAATCATGTGCTTCTATGGCATACGGTCATTTGATAAAGTGCCATGGCATCTGTAAGATGGGTCGCACGCGACAAATTCTGTTTTGTCATCTTTACTCTTGATTTAACGAAATGAAAACAATTGTTATCCTTCGACTCCAGCTTGCTCCGGAAAATTGTCAGTTTGAAGGAATCAACACGCCATTGCAGAAATCTTCTTGTTTCCCGCTGTGACAGAAAATAAGGGCGGTCGCGCGAGATAACGATGCGGCCGGTGCCTCGTTGTGCGCCAAGACCGGTGCCCAGTCTGACGGTCGCGTCATCCCTACAGACAACAATGTGTTGAGGTAGGGCGGGATTCAAGTGCTGGACGTGGGTGGGTGGGGTTCATTAAATGACGGTGCGGGGGTCGTGATTACACGAGAGGAGGACAGACTTGTCATAACACACGACTCAAGTGCCCCTTGATGAAGATCACAGACCTCCCGAGATGCCCCAGTTCTGGAAATACATATGGCTTTCTTCTTTTATTGTGATTGTCACTTTCAGACAGCGTCCACATCGGAACCTCGGTTATCCATACAGTCTTATCTTGAACTTAATTTATCCATCCATGTAGAATATGTCACCTGTGTGGATAAATGAGGTTCCAGCATAAGAAAGATGAAATCTCGTTAATACAGACGAGTGACATTAACTTTATTGTAAAACCTCGTCAATCCAGAAAGGTGGCAAACATTTTCTCAGAATGTCGTTAATCAAAACAGTTCATGTTGTTTAACGCTCAGCAATATTCCAGCTATAGGACGGCGGTCTGTAAATAATCGAGTCTGGACCAGACAATCCAGTGATTGACATCATGAGCATCGATCCATGCAATTGGGATACGATGACATGCATCAACCAAGTCAGCGAGCCTGACCATCCGATCCCATTAGTCGCCTCTTACGACAAGCATAGTCGCCTTTTACGTTGAGCATGGGTTGCCGAAGACCTATTCTACCCCGGATCTTCACGGGTCCACTCCACTGTGAATGTCATTCATGCAAACAGGGGACACCATTCTACCGTGAAACTTCGCTATTCCAAACACCTGTTATAATTTTGCTTTGAGTGAGTGAGTTGGGTTTAACGCCGCTTTTAACAGTATTCCAGTTATATCGCGGCGTGTCAGCTTAATGTGGGAGGAAAGCCCGAAGTGATGCAAGTCTCAGACGTTTACCACTTCGGTGAAACCCATGAGCACGGGGATGGTGCTGACAAACCTAGAAACATAATCGGGCCGAACCGGGATTCGAACCCACAATCATAGGTTTCTGGCGTGCCCAAGGGACGCAACTCTGCACAGCGAATCGCGGCGCCTTAGACGACTGGGCCACCTGTGCCCCCAAATTTTGCTTTGAAATTATGCTCCGTGGTGTAAAGGATAGAGCGTCCGACTGGAGAGTGGAAGGTCGGTGGTTTGATCCCGGTCGCGTCATACCAAAATACGTTAAAAGGTGGTACTTGTTGTTACTCTGCCTGGCGCTCGGCATTAAGGGGTAAAACATGGACTGGTCGGCTCGGAGTCTCTTTACTGTGGGTGGGGTATCCTGAAAATTTGAAAAGGATTCCAACTGAAGTCTAGAATAATATTTTTAGTGTATATAATTATAGGACTAAATATTAGTCTATCCGGACTAGTACAAGCAGACATGCACGCACGCGTGCTATATAAGAGCAATAATCTTGAACGCGGCGTTAACCCCACTTCACCTCACCTCACCATGATGAACATAGAAATCGAATTTGTGACACGGTCCAATACTACTATATCAACTTATACGTGACAATCTGCCAAATTAACCTTAACACGAGATATACATCACATTGAATGTGCTCCATACAGAAGGATTGTTTAGATTTTCCATGGATACGTTTTTAACCATATGGTCTGATCTCGTCTGCAACGTTTTACAGATTCCACTAGATACATCGTAACTTTACATCATTGCTCCTACTTAGCGCATAAGGGGTTATGTCACTAATTCTATAGGATTGAAGCGGGTCGCTTAGCCCATTGTCTTGGCGATACTGACGCAGACGACACTTGTGTTTTGGCGGGAAAGTCTCGTCTGTTGTCTGACCAAACGGATCATTATAACTTGGCCATATGTTGAGATATTACCTTTGGGCAAAAGAAGACGCCGTTTCTAGTTTGAGCCGATGCTATACCATTTGTGTTTGTCAATGAAAGTGTCTGTTGATGTAATAGCCGATCAGATCCGAGCTGATACCATCAAACGATCTATAGATTTTAACTCAAACCGTTCCAATTATCAATACGAAAACATAATAGAGGAAATCATACAAGTCCGATGGGTACTAAAGAATACAGCAATTCTGGATTTGTGCCCTTTTAAATCAGTGTGACGACCCGATGTTTTAATAGGTTCATAGCATCCTTTACTGGTCGCACGATGCGACCAAATGGATAGGGTGGTTAGGCACGGTGACCTGATTGATTACTTGTCACCGTATCCTAAATTGCGTGGATCAATGCTCATGATGTCAATCACTGGATTGTGTGGTTCGCAGCCACATATCTGGAGTGAGTAAGTGAGTATGGTTTTACGCCGCTTTTAGCAATATTGGTTGGTGGTTATAGCGGTCGCCTAGTGGTTATAGCGGTCGCTCGTCACGCCGAAGACTCGGGTTCGAATCCCGACATGGGTACAGTGTGTGAAGCCCATTTCTGGTGCCCCCCGCCGTGATATTGCTGGAATATTGTTAAAAGTGGCGTAAAACCATAATCACTCACTCATCCTAATAACGTTTTGATAACGTTTGTTTTTGGTCAAATCCAATTTAACAATTTACTCCTTGGTTTAGAAGTTATCTGAATAAAAAGTAGTTTCCTAAATGACTCAGCGAGTTGAGCGGAAGGTGGGTGGTTTGATGCCCCAGCCGCGCCATACCTATTGTTACCCTGCCTGGCGCTCGGTATTAAGGGCATAAAACAAGGACACTCGGTCTCGGAGTCGGTATACTGTGTCGGAGTTAGGTATCCATGTCTAACTGAGGCGCGGTATCTCAGTGGGCTTGTACTATTAAACCGCCACAAGTCCGAAATAGTACAAGCAGCCACATATACATGCTAGTCTTACAGACCCCGACCCGTGAAGATCCGGGGTAGAACAGGTTTTCAGCAACCCATGCTTGCCATAAGAGGCGACCAACGAGTGTGTATGGTTTTACACCGCTTCTAGTAATATTACAGCAATATCACGGCGGGGGACGACAGAAATGGGCTTCACACATTGTACCCATGTCGGAAATCGAACTCGGGTCTTCGGCGTGAAGAGCGAACGCTTTAACCACTAGGCTACCCGACCGTCCCCGTGTTGACTTGGACGATCTCCGAATACGTCACCCTGCCTGTCATCATATATTCAATATCAGCTACAAATGTAACATCAGCTATCCCTGATGTAATGAGCAGAGTGAAGCAGGTATTGGCCTCATCGGTTTAAGATGGTTCATAGATACCAGGCCCCGTGAACATCAGGGTTAGAATAGGTCTTCAGCAACCCATGCTTGTCGTAAGAGGCGGCTAACGGGATCGGGTGGTCAGGCTCGCTGACTTGGTTGATGCATGTCATCGTATCCCAAATTGCCTGGATCAATGCTCGTTGCATCAATCACTGGTCCAGACTCGATTATTTACAGACCGCTGTCATATAGCTGGACGATCCCTGATTGCGGCGTTAAACAACAAACAAACAAACAAAGACAGATACCAGCCATCCAGCCTTATTATATATGAATGACGTTTTTTTCGGTCAAATCCAAATTGTGAGTGTATAATCTGTTGCCCGTTCCGTTTCTGTTTAAATGTTCTTCAGTCAGTCAGTCCTGCACTAGGTGTGGGGACTTTTCGCTAGAATCTTCATTTATCAATTTTCACTTTCTGTTGTATTTTGGCTTATTCACAGCTATAGACGATAGCATAGCAAATATAACCGACACATGTCTAATAACCCGAATTTGACACGTTCGTCCCGCGTGTCAGTCACGCAAATACCGGTGACACAAATCCAAACCGCCACAAATCTCATAACAAATATCCTGGACCTTGTACAATGACGCCCTCTCCAACTGGCTCCCTAGCATCTCTCCACTGAGACTGGGTGACCGTCTATTCACTGCGTCGGGTTGGCTTTAGGAGATAAAAAACCTATAAACTGGTCGGCTTGGATTCCGTATACTGTGCCTTTGTAAAGTCGGTCTTGCCCTAACCACACGCACGCACGCACGCACGCACACACCCTCATATATCGTTGCATCGTTGGTGCAATAGATGTTGAGTAAACAGGGGAAGTTATTGCCTAATAATTGAATAATGCAGCTTCAGCATATTTTCAAATCGTGCCCACCCGTTCAGAGATTCATTGTTAGAGAAAGTTCCTGGGACGACTTTACGGTTCGACGGGTTAGACTTAGTTAGACTTAGAACCCTGAAGGCGTGGATCGATGCTCATTATATCAACCACTGGTTTGCCTGGCCCGGATTCGATGGTGGGCATACCATCGTCATATATACTGATGGAGCTTGTTGGGCTGCTGGGACTAAACAGCAGACCCACCTGTCTTGCACCCATGTATGTTACACTCGCCACTTTACCCGTGAAGATCCGGGGTAGAATAGATCTTCACCAACCCATGCTTGTCGTAAAAGGCGACTATGCTTGTCGTAAAAGGCGACTAACGGGGTCGGGTGGTCAGGCTCGCTGACTTGGTTGATGCATGTCATCGATCCCAGTTGCGTGGATCGATGCTCGTGATATTAATCACTGGATTGTCTGGTCCAGACTCGATTATTTACAGACCGCCTTCACATAGCTGGAATATTGCTGAGTGCGGCGTTAAACAACAAACCAACCAATCAACACTCGCCGCGTTGCTTATGCCCTTTGGGGTGGGGTAGCCTTGTGGTTAAAGCGTTCGTCCGACACGCTGAAGACCCGGGTTCGAGTCTCAACATGGGCGCAATGTGTGAAGCTGATTTCTGGTGTCCCCCTGCCACGATATTGCTGGAATAGTGTTAAAAAAGCGACGTAAAGCCATACACACTCACTTATGACCTTTAAACGTAATTAATAACATATGTAGGTGGGATGAGATGGCAGTGTGGTTGTTAACCTTCTGGCCCCTAACAGACAGCTTGGGCTGTATACTCCTCAGGGAGCTGAGAATGATTCTCGAGTGCACAATGATCCTGTGACAGGGTAATAATAGCGCTTTGAGCATGCCCCTGAGTGGTGTGGAAAAATGCGCAATATAAAAAGCCTATTATTATCATCATCATCATCATCATCATCATCATCATCATCATCATCATCATTATTATTATTATTATTATTATTATTATTATCATCCTGAACCATACCCTCAAACTGTCATCCTCTTGGCCAAGTATGTAAACTCAATATGTAAACTCAGTATGTAAACTCAGTATGTAAACTCGGTGTTGTCATCGTTGTTACGGCATACATTATATGCATTTGAAGATATTTGATCCTCTTGATAATCTCTTGAAATCCGAGGGATTATCCGTGCTACCCAAAATGGCCAGGAATCTGATAATTATTGGGTCCGAATGTTCCCATGAACACAAAGACCACGTGGATCGTACAGCTTCAAATACTGGAGTTTCAAACGGTATAATTATATAGGTATACAGACGTATGTAACTCTTACTATTGATAAACTCCGCCAGGAGGAATGGTAATCGCCCTACAAAAGTGGGTGTGGTTTTGTAGCTACTTAGCAGGTGCATGTAATTCAGTGACGACAACGGATTTAGGTATAGGAAAATACACGCACAGTGAAATTTATGAAAACAAGCAGCTCTCTCTCTCTCTCTCTCTCTCTCTCTCTCTCTCTCTCTCTCTCTCTCTCACTCTCTCTCTCTCTCTCTCTCTCTCTCCACGCAGTTGGGATACGTGAAACATATTACAGAGAGAGAGAGAGAGAGAGAGAGAGAGAGAGAATGAGAGAGAGAGAGAGAGAGAGAGAGAGAGAGAGAGAATATTGTTTATTAAAGTGTCACATGTTATATACACTTCGTGATAAGATATATACATAAAATATAACATCCGGCCAAATATGGCCTACGAGACACTATAAAACGTATAAATCATAAGCTATTCAGTTGAAACAGAATAAAAAATGTAGCACACGGACACATACCTACGTGAAGCTACTTTTCAGCCACACGGAGGCGCGTACTCATACTCAACATACACCGCACATAGACATACATCCACAGACACATATACATAAATACATACCTCGTGATGCGCACACACACACACACACACACACACACACACACACACACACACACACATCACGACATACATACATACATACATACATACATACATACATAACAGTCATACAAGTCATACAAGTCATACATACATACTTGGCTTAAAAATGAAATTGCCTTCTTTTAACCATGTTGTAAATTGATTTGGCTAAAATACATTGAAGCGATTCTTCGTTCATAATAAAAATAAACTTTTCTAAACTACTCATATAATGAAATGCATTATCTACTGAAGTTTCTTCTTTAGCTAAGTTGTATCTTAAATCATCATAAAATGGACATTTTATTAAAAAGTGACATTCATCTTCAACATAATTTACATGATCATTAAAAGGAGTACAAGTTATTACAAGTACTTAGTGCTCTCCTTTTCTTTAAAGATTTAAAGTTCACCGGGGTTTTATTTGGATGATATAGAAAATATAGGTCTTCTAAACAAAAAAGATTTCTGTCAAAGTGTACCGAATTCAAATTACAGCAAAGTACGGTTATAACGAACACGCTTATAACGAACTATTTTTTGGTCCTGTCTGTTTGCTGTATATATTCCGTTCATTTGCTTATAGCGAAGTACGGTTACAACGAATTAGAGTCAGTGTCCCCCTTGAGTTCGTTATAACCGTAGTTTACCGTATTCCAAACAAAGTGACAATGGAATACCACCATAGAAGTACGTCAGGTAAGAACCAATATATTCTTACCAAAATACGCATTAATGCGGCTTCAAGTTACACTAATCGGATTTATCAGGTTAACATTGAACGATTCTGTGAAGTGATACAGTCCATATAATCATAAATATCATCAACTTATATTTATCTATACATATATGTGATGGGTTACTTTTGCCGCTGAGTATATAAGATCGTGATCGTGTCACTCACTCGTACTGCGTTTCCCATCATTGTGATTGACAGGTAATAAAACCAGATCATCAATTTCAAGGGCAGCTAACTCGCTCATCTTCCCTAAGGAGACATATTTATTGCTGAATGCAACCGTTCACTGTTGTCAGCGGGAGTTCTATATAACGCACCATTACCGTGTATACACGACTATTAACGCGTAATTGGATAACGATCCTTAAGTTTATTGACATCTTGCAAGGTGCAATTTATTTAAATTTCATAAACACAAGATGATTTTGATAAAACAGTGCAGAATTTTGAAACAACCATCATGATTTGATTTCGTCAAACAGAGACATTCAAAATCGTAATTTTGCGAAGGTGGCATATTTTTATTCTGTCAAAAGTATTAAAGAGGTTCTAGTGTTCAGACTGTCTGCAGCTTTGTGTGTTTCTGTCATCTTGTCGGTCCTAAGTAACCGTTCCGGTAAAAATATAAAAGTATATTTCACATCAAGCTATTCTCGCCCGCCGTAGAGCGTCCGCCCGGAGAGCGGAAGGTCCAGGGTTCGATCCCCAGCCGCGTCATACCCAAAGACGTTAAAAGATGGTACTTGTTGTTACCCTGTCTGGCGCTCGGCATTAAGGGGCTAAAACAAGGACTGGTCGGCTCGGAGTCAGTATACTGTGTCTGAGTGGGGTATTCATGTTAAACTGCGGCATGGTATCTCAGTGAGCTAGCACTATAAATCGGCATCAGTCCGGACTAGTATAAGCAGACACACAAACACACACACACACACACACACACACACACACATACACGTCGCTATATAAGTGCAAAAATCTTGGAGGCGACGTTAAACCTCATTTCACCTCACCTATTCTCGCCCGCCTCAATAAATACCATCTCTCCCTGGATGACACCATTTCATAACAAAGTCGCCCCCAGTAGTTTATATGAAGGATATTCGAAGAAGGGATGTGTCTACAGACCCTGTGAAGATCGGGTTAGAATTGTCTTCCGCATTCCATGCTGCCTATGCTGACGGGATCGGGTGGTCAGGCTCGCTGACTTGGTTGATGCATGTCATCGTATCCCAATTGCGTAGATCGATGCTCATGATGTCAATCACTGGATTGAGACTCGACTATTTACAGACCGCCGTCATATAGCTGGAATATTGCTGAGAGCGGTGTTAAACAAAAAAAAATCTTTTTCAATAGCTTGATTGCCCCGTCATGTTATCTCGAGGAAACAACAACTTCACCACATAATATGGAAATACGACATGAGATTATGAACAAATGCTCGTTTAAGAAAATTAAAACTTTAAAACCAGTATTGAATTCTCGTTGTAGTACCTAGGGTAAATGTTTTCTATCTTTTCTTTTTTTCCAAAACAAATCTTCAGCCGGCTGAGCAAGTATGAATAAAACACACACAAAAAATGCGCGACACGTTCAATATTTGTTGTCCATCTTCAGGCCAAAATGACACTTGTTCACTGTTAAGAAAAGAAAGAAAGATTTGAGTTGGATACATTAAAAAAAATATATCTTATATTAGGAAAATGATAGTGGTTATTTTGTCTTTTCGTATATATATTGTCAGGAAATAAGGTGAAATCAACACTTAACATTCTTAAATTTTCAAGATTCCTTGAAATTGTATTTTCAATTAATTGCCCCCAATTGCCTGTTGATAAACGAGCAGTGGTCCAGGCTGTGTAAAGATCGCTCTGATACGTATAGAATATGTACAGAGGTGTACGTTGTCTTGATGCTGGGCAATCAGATAAACATGTCCCCCTACCCCCCCCCCCCCCCCCCCCCCCCCCCTCACGCCACCCAACCCTCGCCATCTTACCCCATGTCCCCTTAAGTCATATAAAAAGAAATTCAAAATAATTCAAACAGTTTCGTCCAAAGAATGATAGTTCCCAATTTTTAATTCTTGTTTTCTGAAGATCAAAGGAGCACCGCCCTAAGCGATAGTTTTTAACGCCGCAGAGAAAAACAACACACTTATGTTTAATCCACGTATGTGAGGTTCATATTGGATTGTTATCAGCGATGCGATGATTACATGTGCCTCCGGTCAACGAGCAGACAAGATTTCGATTAGCATCATTTTGTACGTATCAACAAACACGACAAAAGATACCAGGAGTTAAGGGGTTAATATTTATCCGTAATTAATTACATTTGCTTCGGGTTATTGGGGTTTTCAGTTAACCCCAGTTCACGTTTTGTACGAAAAGACGAACGTTGGGTGTCTCCTTGTGAAGGTTTATACGCTATTTTTTTCTTTCCGCTCAGCGACCGCGAAGGCGGTCCTTTACCTAACTGTTGGGTGATATCTATTTAATATCAGTTTAACTATCTATCTATCTATCTATCTATCTATCTATCTATCTATCTATCTATCTATCTATCTATCTATCTATCTATCAGTCTGTCTGTCTGTTTGTCTATCGATCTGTCTGTCTGTCTATCTATCTATCTATCTATCAGTCTGTCTGTCTGTCTATACGAATCAAACAGCACATTGCAGAAACCAAATACGAATAACGGAAAATTAGAAAATTCAAAATATCGTGAGTGTGATCTTTTTCCAGTTTCATAATTTTCGAGTTCTTAAATATTGAGGGATGACGGGAAAGCCTCGTGGCGGCGGTGTGGTGTATGTGTCTTGGTGTGAGTGAGCATTGTTTTACGCCGCTTTTCCAGCAATATCAAAGCGGGGACACCATTAATGGGCTTCACACATTGTACCCATGTTAGGAATCGAACCCGGGCCTTCGTCGTGACGAGCGAACGCTTTAACCTCTAGGCCACCCCACCGCCCATGTGTTTTGGAGGTGCGGGAACGATATCAGATTAGCACAAGGTATTTGACAAACGCACATTGTCAATTACTTCGAATTAAGTAATGATCTTGCTTACAGAGCAATCGGAACACACCAACTGTTCCCTTGATAAACTAATCTGTGCTCGCTCGGAACTAAGCAACGCATAAACGCGCACTTCGTACACAAGATGGTAAGTCGGCGAGCGATTTCGAGGCACAATAAACACGAATGCAAATGTAAGACAAATGATAGACCGCGACCATAAGTCATCTTGCCGCCTTTCACTCACAACAATAATGAACAGAGATGTTGTACAGTTTCGTACTGAGTTTCTCTAACTGTAATCCGTTTCTTGCCACTCCTACTTTTGAATCTTTTGTAATTTTCTGCTTCGTCTGTCTGTCTCCTGATTACTGCTTGTCATGCTTTACCTGAAATCTTGGACTGAGTCGATCAGTCGCTTAAGTAATCTTTATCCGTTTCTCCGATCCTACTTTTCAATAGACGCGTATTTCATTGATGTGCATAATACGTTTCAGTTCCCTCCTACTTTTCGCCTCTTTTGATATTTCTCTCAGGTTGATCCGTTACATCTGGAAATTGATAGGCGCGAAAATCTGTCGCTTAGTTAGCGGATTAAAGTCTGTTTTGGATAACTAAAACATGGAATTATAATTTTATTTTTGCCAATTACATCTTAGTCAATCTGTCGACTACACACTCAATCAGGTTGATTGGGAGCTGCGCTGCAGAATAATACCGAGCTTCGTAGTCCACGCTTTCTTGATGCATAACTTATTCACTTTCTTTTTGTAAGATTTATTAAGTTTCTTGTCATATCAATTTTTTACATTCTTGTATCACTTATTTACTTTCTTTTTATATCAATTATTTACATTCTTGTATCGCTTATTTACTTTCTTGTTATATCAGTTATTTACATTCTCGTATTACTTATTTACTTTCTTTTTATATTATTTACATTCTTGTATCACTTATTTACTTTCTTTTTATATTAATTTATACTAATATTAATGATCAGTTAATATTTGTAACAGTTACCTTTTTTGTTTGATTTTTTTAGATTTAATGTTTTAATCCATCATAGACGGTGGGGTCAGAAAAGATAAAAGTAACTTTTTCGGTCGAATACCTTAGCCGAAAAATAAAGGAGGTCGGTGATATTTCAGTTTGTGCCGAAACGACTATTTCTGTGGCCATGCTTTTCCGGCCGAATAAGGTCAGTCGGACTA
Source organism: Haliotis rufescens (assembly GCF_023055435.1). Lineage (NCBI taxonomy): Eukaryota > Metazoa > Mollusca > Gastropoda > Lepetellida > Haliotidae > Haliotis > Haliotis rufescens. The sequence goes on along the minus strand of NW_025963868.1, from coordinate 9,551,108 downwards.
AAACATACACAATGACTGGACATATATTTGTTTTTGTCAAGTAACATTTTTATATCGGCTACGTGATAAAGGTAACACTTTAATTCGATGAGATAAAAATGATACAGGACCACATTAACCAGATATCCTCTATTTTCCTGATATCTTTTGACTTATTATCACCCCTTGATATGCGAACGAAATCTGACATACAGCGTTGATCCAATTAATCGGCGACACAGTGACATTCGACAGATAAACGGATACAATGGACACTCGTTTATCCAAACAATCACGGGATGTGTGGGTGTGAGAGAGAGAGAGAGAGAGAGAGAGAGAGAGATTTTGTGTGTGTGTGTGTGTGTGTGCGTGCGTGCGTGCGTGCGTGCATGTATATAATAAAATCAACCCCTCCTATGGTTTGTTTAATACGGACAATTTCGCAACGGGTTAACGAGGTGTCTCTGTACAAATTGTGCAAAAGAAAGGATACACTTGAAATTTGGATTTGACTCAAAATTAAAAAACATTAACAAAACGTTACTAGTCTGAAAACACTCACCGGAACACGACAACCGAAAGGCCCAAAATACAACTAAAATACCCGTACCAAACACATCAACACCCGTTTCTTGTCTTTGAAAGGCATTTAGAAGTGATACACATAAGGAAGAGAATTGATGGATGTCAACTTCTTTTTTATGAGGAATCAGACGAAGCGGTAAGCATATACCCCGAAACGTTTTGTTCCTCTTAATAAAGAAGTTGACATCCATAATTTCTGTTACCCATTTCTGTTTTCTTTTTCATTTATAGCCACCCTCAAACAGGGATGTTTACTTTACTTAGGTCACACATCATGTGTATGTTTTGTTTGTTTGTTTGTTTGTTTTGTTTTGTTTTGTTTTGTTTTGTTTTGTTTTGTTTGTTTGTTTGTTTGTTTGTTTGTTTGTTTGTTTGTTTTGTTTTGTTTTGTTTGTTTGTTTGTTTGTTTGTTTGTTTGTTTGATTGATTGTTTGTTTGTTTGTTTGTTTGTTTGTTTGTTTGTTTGTTTGTTTTGTTTTGTTTTGTTTTGTTTTGTTTTGCTTTGTTTTGTTTTGTTTTGTTTCAGCAATATTCCAGCTATATGGGACATCATGAGCATCGATCCACGCAATTGGGATACGATAATATGCAGTCAACCAAGAAACGGAGCCTGACCAACCGAACCATTTAGTTACCTCTTACGACAAGCATAAGTCACTGACTATACTAATCCTGAATCCACACGGCTTGAACATATACTTTGGAGAAGATGGAAATTAATTCATTATGGAAATGTACGTTTAGTGAGTGTGTTACTAAGGTTGCAGCCGGTTAAAGCAAAATTCTATCACTATCACTGCTTGGCACAATATCGAAACCGTGTATCGAAACCGGCGCTTTTAAGGACCAGGAGTGAGTGATTAGTATTTTGCACCGCTTTTAGCAATATTCCAGCAATATCACGGTGGGGGACACCAGAAATGGGCTTCACATTGTACCCCTGAACCACCAGGTGTTCGCGAAAAGAGAAAGCAACTCCCGTCTAGAGAGGCACCAGTTTCCACTCACACAATTTCATGAAAAAATAAATTTTCGTTTGTTGCCTTAAGGACCGACCATTTGATATTCTGGGGGATGGGCTGGAATTTTATCGAAAAACTTTGTCCCAGTAGTTTGATTTAAACATAGTTGTAAAGCACCACAATTGAATCCTACCATTCGTTGGAATTTGAAAGAGTGTCAGAATACCGGAACTCATAGTAACAAATGTTTAATTATTTACGTTGTGCAGATACTGCTGACAGTGTCCTAATACAACTCTCACTTGTCAACTCTTGTTAACCCTTGTCAACCCTAGTCAACCCGTCACAGCATTTTTTATGCATTAATGTTGCATTTCGTTCAGGTTGTCGGTGAGATGTGTTCGTGAGATGCATTTTCCGTCATCACATCATCCCGTGTTGAGTTGTGTGGTATATTTAGGAATTGACTTCAATATTATTTGCGTTTCTGGAGTAATAAACGTAGACTACGCTTAGTCTCAGAAAACATATAATTTTCAAAGAACCAAATCATTCCATTTAAATTTTAAAGGAGCCCCACTGAGATGGAAATTCACAACCTGAAATATTAGACTTGCTTCATTTAGAGCTTTGCATTACAGAAAGGGCAGGATGGAAGGGAAAATGATATGGTTCAAGGACTGCGAGACGGACTTGTATAAACGTAAAACCCCTGTGAGTGAGTGAGTATGGTTTTACGCCGCTTTTAGCAATATTCCAGCAATATCACGGCGGGGGACACCAGAAATGGGCTTCACACATTGTACCCATGTCGGGAATAGAACCCGGGTCTTCGGCGTGACGAGCGAACGCTTTAACCACTAGGCTACCCGACCGTCCCCGTAAAACCCCTGTGAATACTGTTTACACCAACACAAAAAAGCATCTTTTAAGTCAACTGTTATCAAGACATAGGTTTTACTTGCTTTATCATCAACACCATGAAGACAATAGTACGACATCAGTGACATCATTCGGCACAATAGAAGAAGAAGAAGAAGAGTGAGTGAGTGAGTGAGTTTGGTTTTACGCCGCTTTTAGCAATATTCCAGCAATATCACGGCGGGGGACACCAGAAATGGCCTTCACACATTGTACCCATGTCGGGAATCGAACCTGGGTCTTCGGCGTGACGAGCGAACGCTTTAACCACCCGACCGCCCCTGAAGAAGAAGAAGAAGAAGAAGAAGAAGAAGAAGAAGAAGAAGTGTTTTCGGTATCAAAGGCCGCATGGCCAAGGGTACAATACATGTGATGAATGTTTGCACGTGGACAGGTGGGACAACTGTTATACTATCTCAATACAATATGATACATTATACAGGCAGATTTCTTTTCAAATATATAGCAATATTCATTTTTTGTTGCTAGTAATTTTGCTCGTGATGGATACGGGTAAAAGTATCTTTGGATGTAGAGCTTTCTGGTTTCCATAAAAAATGGTCAAACTAAATGCAATAATGAAAACATGAACACCCAAAGATGCTTGATAAGCCAATCAAATGCCACGGAATTTATTCATAAAGACATAAAGGGCTACCTTTCCAGTTTCCAAAAATCAAATAATTATACAAATGGAATAAAATATAATAAAAAGCGCAAAAATGCGAATAACAATAAATTTCACACCGGTTGCTAACGAATGGCTACAGTCACACAGTATGTCAACCGTATGTTTCTAGCTTAGTTGGATTCCATTACCTAATCAACAACATTGACACTAAATACACGTAATCCCATGAACTTCACAAAAGAACATTTAATCTAGTGCCGTAAGTCTTAAAAATATTTTCCCTACAACTTCCTTCTTAATCTGACATGCATTATCCTAATCCCGAGATAACAAATTAGATCTTCTGATTCAGATTCCTGCGCGTCATCCTTTATGGCTGGTGGGATGAACTGTGTGTGTCTTAAAAAGACCAAAGGAAAATACATGCCGAATTTCATTGAAATGAAAAGAAAATTGATTTCTTTTATTTTATTACAAAATTTCAGTCTTGATCGAGACGCACAAACACAAAAGACCTAACAGATAAGGTTATTTTTTTATGAGAGTGCTCTGAATATTGATGGAAGGATTAATGAATGGACAAATGATATTTTGTGAATTCGTATATGGATGAATTAGAAACCAAAGCTGACTTTACAGACTTTTAGAGATATTATCGTGAAGAAGATTGAACAGTAAACGGGAGGCTCAATAGAACAAACAATATTTTGTAATGTCCATTTACAGGTAAGGTGAAATGGGGTTTAAGGTCGCGTTCAAGATTATTGCACTTTTATAGCGACGTGCGTGCATGTATGTGGCTGCTTGTACTAGTCCGAACTGATGCTGATTTATAGTGCTAGCTCACTGAGATACCATGCCGCAGTTTAACATGAATACCCCACTCAGACACAGTATACTGACTAAGGGTCGATCAGTCCTTGTTTTTGCCTCTTAATGCCGAGCGCCAGACAGGGTAACAACAAGTACCATCTTTTAACGTCTTTTGGTATGACGCGACCGGGGATCGAACCTCGAACGCTCTACCACTGGACCACGGAGTCGGTCGCTCCATTTACAGACTTCTAGAGATAGTATCGTGGAGAAGGTTGAACAGCGAACGGACGGTTCCATATGTTATCATTATTGTTTACAGGTCGCCGTCGAATGGCAGGAATATTGCTGAGTGCGGCGAACACCGTGTGGGTGGGGGTGCTACAGGTGGAGCGGGACATGCTCACCCCTTTCCCAGACACCTGGTGTCATCACTAATTTTCAGTGATTCATGCATATAAAGTTTTACGGCCTCTGCAAGATAATCGATACTGGTTATTGTCTGGTGTTGACGTTTTGAATTAAACAAAACATTTTAGGACCAGGAATGTAACAATATCTTTGGTGTTGTTGAAATATGATTGAAAAAAAGACACGGAACCTTACTAAACGTAACAAAACGGAATAAAGCGAATATAATATTTTCAATTCAATGAGAATCATGAAATACGTCTTTTTTTCATAAACTGACGATCAAGAGAGAGTATACCCCCATGTTTGATAGTGGCTAAAAAGGAAACAAACAAGAAATATTTATTCATACTTATCAATGAATTTTTTATTTTTACTTTTGGCATGTCTATACATGCCTAAGTGATTACCGTATTTTAACCTCAGTGTCTCATAAGACCATTAAGGCTAGATGGTTGGACACTTTGTATGTACATGTTTAATTATTGTTGACAATCATGTAACATTGAGATAAACTAATTCTGTCGGTCGTAACTATTTCCTAATTGTATGTGTACATTTAGAATGCAATACCATTGCCGTCCGCAGTATTCAATACGTACATAGATCCTAAAGCGGCTTATAGCACAGGGCAAGGTATTGAATGCATGCTTGGTGAGCCGGAAAAAAGATCGTTTGAAAAACAGGATCGTCAGAAAACGGATTATGATTTAGTTTCGGTACAATATCATGGAAGGATAATCATATTGGCGACAACTCATCTAGAAAGACATGTAGGTGATTAAATTGAAGGCGTGGTAAGAAAAGGATTTTGATTCAAGGTGAAAGACGGATCACTCAGCCACGAGAGATGGTGTTAAATGAACAGGCGTATTGTGTGTGAAATGCGGCAAGATGACTTGTAATTCCGCTCTGTAATTTGAGTATTTTTTTCATTGAACGAGTTTTAAATCTTGTAAGCCGTACTTAGATCCAAAGTTCATTGGACACGGCTGATTGTATAGCGACACAACGTTTGATTTAAATGGTATCTTATGCCGATTTTTTAAATTGTATAATTTCGCAAAATGGAAAATCTGAAAATGTTTTTTTAAATTTGCCATGACCAACCTCTTAATAAAGTCCTCGGATACTTGTTTCACAATGCTGCAAGTACTTTGTTTCTTAAAATGGGAACATAACCGCTCATGATAATGATTTCTTGAAAATATATAATGTTAGGTTTACCAGTTAAAAATGATATTGAACCCACACGGAAGAGTGATTGAGTATGGTTTTACGCCGCTTTTATTCCAGCAATATCACGGAAATGGGCACCAGAAATGGGCTTGAACATTGTACCCATGTCGAGAATCGAACCCGGGTCTTCCGCGTGACGAGCGAACGCTTTAACCACTAGGCTACCCGACCGCCCCCCATACGGAAGAAAATATGTATTATTATCACAGCATATATATCCATACTGCCTAAAAATGGTAAAGTGTACGAAATAGCATTTTGAAAAACTTAAAATGAAAAAGACACCACAAGGTGGACATAGTAATATTGCCATTATGCTAATATTGCCATTAATTGGTTTAATGTCAACACCAGATAATAACCAGTCTCGATTTTCTGCCGCAACAGATTCCATTGGGCGTAAAAGACAAAATAGCGGTGAAAAATTTATGAATGGATCACTGAAAATCAGTGATGTTCGCGAAAAGGGTATACATGTCCTGCTCTATGGTAGCTCCCGCCACAATTTGCATAAAAATGTAACTGTTAGTTTTATGAATACATCACTGTTACACGAATGCATCGCTGACAATCAGTGTTGACATCAGGTGTTAGCGAAAATGTCATGCCCTGTCGGTAGCACCCGCCACTCACACGATTTTCATAAAAAGGTTTTCTGTGTAATTTTAAAGAACTATTATGTTTTTGACAAACAGTGATAAATAAAAGATATATACATAAAGTTATCGCATTATGGGAATGTTATTATTTCGTTGTTTGTTGTGATACAATTTATGCTGCTCGTAAAATTGAAAATTCGACATGTTCTAAACCGATAAACACTATCCTCCCCTCAAATTAATAAAATGCTGTTACAAAAATATTATTAGATTGTATTGTGTGGTTCGCTGCTTTTCATAGTGCCATACTTATATTTTACAAATAGCAACATTTCCTAATTTTGTTCAAATAAATGTTCTGTATTTATCAGAATCAGAATCAGTTTATTCTCAAAAACCACAAAAGGTGGTACAAGAGCATATTACAATAAACAATTATGCATATATACAAAAAGCTGTAAAGATGGCAGTTAATAACAACATGTGATTGCCTAGCATTTTTAATACTAATGGACATTTTTACAATAAATCTCGATAAATTCTTTAGATCCTGTGTGTTTGTTGTTGATAAGAGTTTTACAAAAAAAATTAAAAGCGAGAGGCAAACATTTCTCTCATCGTATTATACTGAATGGCCAAATATTATATAAATATTTGGCCATTCAGTATAATATGATGAGAGAAATGTTTGCCTCTCTCTTTTAAAAAAAATTACATCTGAATTAGTAGTGAAATTCATCAGCAATAGATGGAGAATTAGAAGATGTTAAAGTTGGGGCACCAATCAGTCGGCCCCTTTGATGGCACCGGGAACAAGTGGAAACTCGGGCATCTTTTTCTGCTTCTCGATCGTGTCTTTGTTGATGAGTGTGATCAATTTTGCATGACCCCGGGGTGGACAACATGTTAAGAGGGAGATACCCCTGGGTGTGGTATGGGGGTCGGGCCAATGTCTTCGGGGAATATACTGGAGATTTCATTTACAAATCGTTTGTTGGAGGGATTTACTGTGAAAACAGGTAGATTATGTCCCGAAGACTCACCCTTAGCTAACTTATGTGGGAAAAACAAGTTGTCAGTCAAACAATCATCCACCTCACCTCATCATCATCATCATCAAACTAAATTTCATTATATTAACTAGTGGAGGACTCGGGCAGAATACATCTAGCTTATCGCAAGAGTCGATGAGAATCGGGTGGTAATCATCATCATCATCATCATCATCATCATCATTTCATGATCATCGTCATGCAGAAAAGAACAAGTTGCGTGTGACAATAAAGAAACTTACAATGAAAATACTTTGTATATTAAACTAAATGTCATATAACCCGTGATTATTTTAGGGCAGACTAGATCACCAATTTCCTATGCTTGTCGGAAGAGACAAAGACCAATTCTGACCCGGAATCTTCACGGGACGATCTCATTATCTTAATGAAGGGTAAACTATGTCATTTATTATACAGACAAAAAAAAATCAAGAAAACACAATTCGAAAGAGCCGAAAAAATCCTATTTCACAAATCTGTTAAACGATTGTAATCCATTCTGTACAATCAAAGCCTTTTCAAACTTTTATCAAGGGGACACAACCGCTCTGGGGTAAAACTGATTGTTGGTATTGACGAGCAACCATCTTGTACCGGAGCTCGTGCTTCACATTACATAATGACTGTGATTTCGTGAATGGCACATATCTCAAACACATGACTTTATTATTCAAACCGTCCTATCCCGATTACTTCTCCCATGAATATCTCCCCTGCAAAGGTTACCGGTTTACCGGGGATGTACATGTTGATCACACTCATTTAAAAAGCCCCGACCAGGAAGCGGGCGATCAAAGCACCACCTCCCAGTCACGTGATAAGCCAAACCATATTAACCATAATATTAGAGCATTTGTCTGTATGAGTTATTTAACATATGTGATCAACACTTTTAAAAGAAGATTCACAAACTCAAATGGTTTTGGTCAAGTTCCAACAAACTGATAGACTAACATATAGTCCCCTTTATAAAGTGGCATGTGAGGTTAAATAATGCTATAAAGGAACCACTGAGTACATGCATTAAGGAACCACCAAGTCTGGGGCTTGAAAGGTAACAGACCGACAGACCGACAGACAGACAGGTACTTTATGTGAGCCTCACCTCATTAAGAAACCCATACGTATGCCCTGGGATTTTGTATGGAGACCAGATATTTATTTAATTAACTGAGCTGATTTTTTTGTAAAAACAAACCCAACCCTGCTTGCAACAGTGTATTTTTGTGGCAGACAATCTCATTTCTATTTTACACTCTGAAGCATTTTAAAAAATTTCAAGCGTTATCTGGGACAATTTATTTTTGTCGATAAATTGTCTTCAGGTTCGTGTTACATTGTCACAACACCGATGAATGTTACATTGTAATAACACTGATGGAGGTGGCATTGTGAAATAGTTGATGAATGTTACATTGTAATAAAACTGATGAATGTTATATTGTATTAAAACTGATGATGGTTACATTGTGATATAGCTGATGAATGTTACATTGTAATAAAACTGGTGAATGTTATATTGTATTAAGACTGATGAAGGTTATATTGTATTAAAACTGATGAAGGTTATATTGTATTAAAACTGATGAATGTTACGTTGTAATGAAACTGGTGAATGTTACATTGTAATTAAATTGATGAATGTTACATTGTAATAAAACTCATGGATGTTACATTGTAATATATGTTATAGTGTTATAGCTGATGCATGTTACATAGTGATACAGCTGGAGAAGAATGTTGAACTGTGGTATTGCTGATTAATGATACAATGTAACATTGATGATATTGTACAACACATCACTAGTATTTGATACAGCCTCAAACACAAGCTTATGATATTGTCGTCATCCTGCAAAGGACTCTGCTTTTAGTAAACATTTTTTATGATCATGGAAATGTCTTTCAGCTTTTATTTTCAAGCCACAGTTCCCTGATGCGGAGGTATAAAGGGGTCAAAGTGAAATAGATGAAATAGATGTTGAAATTCAAGTGAAATACAAGCATCATGGAATCTTGTTCTCGATAGCTTGACACGTTGCTGAAATGCGGTTGGTTCCTAATGTAAAACCATTTTTGAAAATGATGACACTACAGTTCAGGAAGTTCATTCTAAACATGAACATCTCGGACTTACGCTCTAAGAAGATTGTATGTGGACACACACTGATAGCCTAGTTAAGAAAGTCAGTCCAATGATTCACTGTCTCAGGAGTTTCAAGTATCGTTTAAATAGAAAAACACCGGAAATTAGGTATAAATCTTTCATATTACCGATATTTGATTATTGTTGCCACATATGGGACAACTGCACAATAGAACAGGCGTTACTACTTGAAAAAACAGAACTAGATGCACTCAGAACTATTTGTGGGCTGTTCGTGGCACTAGTCAAGGCAAACTTTATAAACTTGATAAATTTCTAACGTCATTAGAAGAAAGAAGGCATTTTCAAAAGTTAAATATCTTTTCTGAAATGGTTAACAATCTAGTACCGGATTATCGCTCATCCTTAGTTTCAAATACTGTAGTGTAGAGTGTCGGATGCAAGTGATCATAATTTGAGAAACTGCTCACAGCTGCAAAACATAAAGTGTAAAACAAATAATTATGCCAAATCATTTATCCCAGATACAGCTAATATTTGGAACTCACTGCCTATTGAATACACCAATGCCAGCAGTTTACGAAGTTTTAAAAGTTTCATAACAAGCAATGATAGGAATGGTATATACTTTGATGTAAATTATGGATCAAGATTCTGTCAGGTTATACACTCCCGTCTCAGGCTTGGCTCCAGTGATCTTAACGCCGACAAATTTGCCAGATTTACATCCGACAGCCCGAGATGTTGTTGTGGCCATCACACGGAAGATGCACTTCATTTCTTTCTTACGTGTCCCTTAAACAGCACATTAAGGCAAATATGCACTATTTCGTAAAAGGCTACGATTTAAATTCAATTTTAAAAGGTAATTCACATTTAACGACTGTAACAAATCTTGAAATTTTGAAATCAGTGCACAGTTTTATTCTTTCTTCTTGTCGATTTTGAGATTTTGTCTTAGTCGTTTTTTTAATGCTGGTTTTGCTATATGATACTGCGATGTCGTTGTGCTGGATGTAAATAATAACGTAGCTGTGGTTACGAAAGATAATCGAGTAATAAAACATTTACAGAACAATAATTATATTTAATGTCAATTCTATAATGTGTGCTATTTCTAATGTCACTTTCAAACATTGTAATTTGAATATGTATCATGTTCTGGAGAGGCATTCAGATAAGCAAAATTTGCTTGTTTGTCAATCCCTCCACTTTGGGGAAATAAATATGTTCATATCAAACGTGGTTGACAGTCCGGCGTCTTTGATGTTAATCAAAAACAATAAGCAAATGTTTTCCGTTATTTTTCTACTTGATCTCAACTTTGTTGATGAGTGTGATAAACATTAACGACCCCGGGGTGGGAAAACATGTGTAGAGGGAGGTACCCCTGGGTGTGGAATAATCCTGGGTGTGTTGTGGGGTGGAGGTTGTGTTTCGCAGGACTTTTAATTAATTAATATTTTTCATTAGTAAATCACGTGTTGGGAAGAACCTATAAATCGAGCTCCGATCAAAAGATCAACTGATTGATTGATAGCATCTGCATCCATACAAGATAATTTCCACTGAGTTAGCAATAATTTGTTTGCAATTTTCCACGATAACATTTCAAAAGAAATTATTTTCGATGGCTCTTATGACCTTTCGTTCACTTTATTTCACTTAATTTCACATATTTCAACTACATACATTGAAAAGTGCCTATGATCGATCCTAACACAAACTGGTCATGGCTTGTCATCACTCCTGTAATTTGCGGTGAACAAAGGCGAACCGAGAAATACCTGAAGCAGTCTTATTTCTGTAATTCAATCGGTCAATCCAAAGAAAGTTAAAACAATATGACAGCTATACATATCCGAAACACAAATATGGAGTTCCTTATTGTCCCCTACAATCCCATAACGAACGTGAACAATGGCCATTGATCGTTAGATACTTGAACCAATTCTCACGTCATCTCTTCAGTCGGTAATCTGATAATTATTGACATGTGATCGATCGGTAATCATCAATACTCGATGTCACGTGATCCATAGATAATTGTTATCACATGTTGTTTCCATAAATACAATTATCATCTAAATATTACTAAATATAATGTGGCCGAGGATGAAAAAGTTCTTTTTGCTATTTAATAAAATAAGATTTTTTGAAGATAAGTATCCAATCCGATAAACTTGGTGTCATGATCCAATTAATATGCAAATGAGGTCCCCTGGGCGGGGACTACTTTCAAGCTCCATATATCAACACGATGCCTTCTTTCTTAAAAAAAAAGTGCCCACACTGCAAACAACCAGAAACCCCAGAACACGCACTCATCCACTGCACACACTACCTAACACATCGAACCGCATTACAAACCACCCTCAATCTAAACAAGGCTCTAACTCTAGAAGCAATACTAAACCCACAAAATAAACTAGAAAACTTCAAGTCCTTAGGCGTATTCTTAATATAAACGGAACTAATAAAACGCATCTTAAAACAAAATAACCTACCAAATCAAAATCACATAAACAAACCAACATCCACCATACCCAGCTCCCTTAGTTCTCCTCCCCAATCCCATCGGCATCTATTCCAAATCTCAAAATTCCCAAATTCTATATAAGCAACCCCTAAAACCCCCCTCTTGGGTTGCACAGACCACTTTCGCCCCTTTCGGAAACACATTAAATGGCCTGGCCGGGTCCGTGTGCGAAATACGCCTCAGTCGGAACGCGCACGTTAAATCTCCAAAGTAAGTAAGTAAGTTCTTATTCGTTTTACCTATGTGTCGCCGTGACATGTCAACAAATGTGGTTGTAGGTCATATGGCACTATATGTATCATAAATTGGCGGTTCACTCAAAAGTTATATTCATGCGCAGTTTCTAAAGTTACGTCATATATTCAGCGAAGTTTCGTCTTTAAACATTCATTATTTGAATGACATTATATCATAAAGATATTATTCTCGTACGTTTCCGTATCGTAAATATCATACATGTATATAAGAATAGAAAATATGTATTATGCAGGCCTTAAGCGATCATCATTCATATTTTCTATTCTTAATATATGCTTTTTAAATACGGAAAACACACACTTACTTACTTTCTGACTGATGCGTATTTCGCACACGGGCCTGGCCAGGCCATTTAATGTGTTTCCGAAAGGGGCGAAAGTGGTGTGTGCAACCCAAGAGGGGGCTTTAGGGGTTGCTTATATAGAATTTGGGAATTTTGAGATTTGGAATAGATGCCGATGGGGTTGAGGGGAGAACACACACATGGTTTGCGAGAGTTTTATCTGAAATTACTTGTTAATCAGTTCAGTGTGTGAAGCTATCGCCTTTACTCACACAGGAGGCATGGGAAGTACAATAAAACCACAAAATGTTTTAATTAGCACGTGATTGACAGAGGAGGGTTTAAAACGGCGGCGTCTTTGATGTTAATGAAAAACAACGGGAATACACTTTTCGTTTTTTTCTACTTGATCTCAACTTTGTTGATGAGTGTGATAAACTTTTACGACCCCGGGGTGGGAAAACATGTGTACAGGGAGATACCCCTGGGTGTGGTATGGGGTGAGGGTTGTGTATCGCGGGAGTTTTAATTAGTAAATCACTTGTTGGGATGATGCACTATGAAAACACAGTGTATTTCGTGTGAGGATTCCCCCGCAGGTGCGAGACGAAATCAGGTTGTGCGACTGACTGTCTGACAATATACACCAGACGTTTCATCCCCACAACGGTTATGTCCCTTGGAAAGTGAATAAAGACAATGTATATCGGTGTGAGTTACCTGCTGATCAAATACATTTATATAGATGGGTTTGATCTTTGATCACATACAATTGTCGTTGATCATGGTTTTATTCCAAAAACATACGTCTCTGCAGCTATGTTTTATAAAACGTGAACACCTGGTGTCATCACTGATTTTCAGTGGTCTATTTATATGATTCCCACAGCTATTTTGTCATTTGCACCAAATAGAATCTGTTTCGGTGGATAATCAAGACTTGCATTGACTTTTTATATTTAAAGACGTAATTGTCTTCGCAAAGAATCTGTTTGATATTTATATACTGACATGTCTAACTAAAATTGTTTTCGCAACATTACTGAACTTTTGTATATTGCAAATGAAGTATACACTTAAAACTTAGATTTGGCCAAAGAGATATTAACGTTATCAAAACGTTACAAGGCTGAATCACTGGAAACTTAAGGTCCAAAACACAACTATGATACCCGTATCAAAATTAATGTATCAGCATCGAATAAACATTTCTTGTTTGTTTCGTTTTCAAAAAAACTTTTAAAAAATATGGTAACACGATACATATCCGAAACACAAATATCCTGTGCCTTATCCTTAACTGTAACCTTATAATTACGAGCAAGACAATGGCGGTCGCTGGATGCTCCTTGAAACAATTCTCACTTCATCTCTTCTGTTCTTAATCTGATAATTATTGACATATGATCGATCGGAAATCATCAATACGTTAGGTCATGTGATCCGGGGAAATTCACTAATTGTTATCACTTGTTGATTCCATAATAACAATTAGCATCTCGTTACTAGGGTGATTTATGGTTGTAACTAGTACTTCGTGTTGTATTATGAAATAATAAAGTCTGGAAAATGATAAGTTTAATTGTAGTTAAAAGAATGCATAATGTTTAGTTGAAGAAAGTCACTTCTATAAATAGCCAGTGCTTAATACTAATGTTTAATCGAAATACTAGCTCTATGCATTGTTAATATTCGAAGGTTCCGATGACAGTTACCTGGAAACCTAGTTTTCTCAACTGATTTTTTACAAGTGGTAACCTTTATAAGTGCACATAATATTTTCCAGTCTTCATGAATTTCTAAAGAAGAAATCATTCGCTGGAGAACTAGTTTATAAAATCATGTAGACTTATTGTGAAAAAATATATGCCGATTTTATAATGTGTCTGAAATTTATATGACGTGAATTGTTAATCAGTTCATTGTGAGATGCTATCGTCTTTACAAACAGGAGACCTTGGAAAGAAAAACAAAACTGTTTCAACTATCACATGATACACAGAGGCGGGTTTAAAACGGCGGCGTCTTTCATGTTAATAAAAAACAATTTGAATACATTTTTCGTTGTAATTTTCATTGATCGCACTTATATGACCCCGACGTGGGAAAACATGTGTAGGAGGAGATACCCCTGGGTGTGGTATGGGGTGAGGGTTGTGTATCGCGGAGTTTTAATTAGTAAATCACTTGTTGGGATGATGCACTATGAAAACATAGTGTATTTCGTGTGAGGTTTCGCCCGCAGGTGCGAGACGAAATCAGGTTGTCCGACGGATTGTCTGACAATATGTACCGGTACACGAGAAGTGTAAACCCTACAGCGGTTCACTCCCCTTGATTGAGAATTAAGACAATGGTGACCTAAAATAGAGGTGCAAATATAATTTTGCCTGCAGATGAAATTAATTAACAAAGATGAGATTGATCTTTGCCGCGCCAAAGTGCAACTGCAGTCGAGCTCGGATCGAAAGATCAATGAATTGATTGATAGCGCGTGTGCCCATACCAGGGAAATACCACCCGTTTAGAACATGGTTTAAAGGACACAGTAGTGTATAAACAGGTTATATTATTTTGCGATGAATAAGCATAATGTCCTTGTAGTATTTGTACACAAAAAAGTTGTTTTCGTGAGGACATTGAACCTTTCAAACTTTCCCAAGAGTTATTTATATAATGAATACGGTATTTGATATAAACTGTTGGACCAAAGAAAGTACACACCCATGTTTGGTGATGGCTAAACATGAAACAAATAAGAACTGGTTATTCAATGGTTAACCCATGCTTGTGGTAAATGGCGACTAAGGGGATCGGGTGGTCAGGCTCGCTGACTTGGTTGATGTATGTCATCGTTTACCAATTGCGTGGATCGATGCTCATGATATCAATCACTGGATTGTCTGATCCAGACTCGATTATTTACAGACCGCCGGCACACAGCTTGAATATTGCTGAGTGCGGCGTAAAACAACAATCAGCATCAATAAGTGGCATACAACAGGTAAGGTGCACACGACGTCTCAAAAGAACATGTTGAGAGCAATTTCAAATCCAATTTTCAAGTGTATATCAACTGAAATATGTTTTTACAGTCCTGGAGATAAACTTTTCTAGCAATGTTTTCCGTCGTGTTCGTGGTGACAAAAGACACACGTTAAGTGGAGCATGCGAAACAGACTTATTTCTGTAATCAAATCAATCAGTCAAACAAAATTTAAAACAATATGGTAACGCGATACATATCCGAAACACAAATATCCTGTGCCTTATTCTTAACTCTAACAACATAATTACGAGCAAGACAATGGCGGTCGCTGGATGCTCCTTGAGCCAATTCTCACTTCATCTCTTCTGTCCTTAATCTGATAATTATTGACATGTGATCGATCGGAAATCATCAATACATTAGGTCATGTGATCCGGGGAAATTCAGTAATTGTTATCACTTGTTGATTCCATAATAACAATTAACATCTCGTTACTAGGGTGATTTATGGTTGTTACTAGTACTTCGTGTTGTATAATGAAATAATAAAGTCTGGAAAATTATAAATTAAATTTTAGCTAAAAACATGTATAATGTGTAGTTGAAAGTCAGTTATATAAATAGTCAATGCTGTTTTCTAAATACTAAAGTTTGATTGAAATACTAGCTCTATGCATTGTTAATATTCGAATAATCCGATGGCAGTTACTTTGTAAACCTAGTTTTCTCAACAGATTTGTTTGCCGGTGGTAACCTTATCAGTGCAAATAATATTTTTCAGTCTTCAAAAACTTTATTAAGAAGAAATCATTCCCTTGAGAACTACTTTATTAAAGGCGTGTAGAACTTATTGTGAAACTATATGCCTATTTTATAACGTGTCGCAAATTTCTATGACTTGAATGGTAACTCAGTATGTTGTGAGAAGCAAACGCCTTTACTATCACAGGAGACAACGGAAAGTACAATAAAACCACTAACTGTTTCAATTATCACTTGATTGACAGAGGCGGGTTAAGAACGGCGGCGTCTCTGATGTTAATCAAAAAGAAATGGAATACATTTTTCTTTTCTTTTTACTTGATCACACTTTTATGACCCCCGGGGTGGGAAAACATGTGTAGAGGGAGATACCCCTGGGTGTGGTATGGGGTGAGGGTTGTGTATCGCGGGAGTTTTAATTAGTAAATCACTTGTTAGGATGATGCACTATGAAAACACAGTGTATTTCGTGTGAGGATTCCCCGCAGGTGCGAGACGAAATCAGGTTGTCCGACGGATTGTCTGACAACATACATGAGACGTTTGATCCCTACAGTGGGCCACCCCCCTTGATTGAGAATTAAGACACTGGTGATCTGCAATAGAGATGCAAAAGAAATTTTGCCTGCAGATGAAATTAATTAACAAAGATGATATTGATCTTTGCCGCGCCAAAGTGCAATTGCAATCGAGCTCGGATCGAAAGATCAATTGATTGATTGATAGCGCGTGTGCCCATACCATGGAAATACCACCCGTTTAGAACATGGTTTAAAGGACGCAGCAGTGTATAAACAGGTTATATTATATTGAGATGAATAAGCATAATGTCCTTGTAGTATTTGTACACAAACAAATTGTTTTCGTGAGGACATTGAACCTTTCAAACTTTCCCAAGAGTTATTTATATAATGAATACGGTATTTGATATAAACTGTTGCACCAAAGAAAGTACACACCCATGTTTGGTGATGGCAAAAATGAAACAACAACTGGCTATTCGGTGGTGATGTATTTGCTAAGGGTGTCATAGGCAGTATTGCATCCTATCAATCAGTGTCTCACAACAGGAGACATACACATGGCGTGCAACATGGGAGTAACAATTTCAAATCCAATTTTCAAGTACTTACTTTCTTTTGCCCTGCAGTTTATATCGACTGATATAAGTTTCGAAAACTACTACTAGTCACAGTTCTCAAGATAAATCAGTCGAGAATTGTTTTCGCTGTTGTTTGTTGTTAAAAAAGGCAAACTTAACGTGAAGCATGCGAAACAGACATATTTCTGTAATTAATCAATCAAACAGAATCGCTGCCCGGCAGTTAATATTGACTGAAATAAGTTTAGAAAACTACTGATATTTACAGTTTTGAAGATAAACCAGTCGAGAAATATTTGGACTCTTGGTTTGTAGTTAAACTTAAAGTGAAACAGATTTATTCTGTAATTAAATCAATCAATCAGTCAGAAGAACTTTATAACAATACGGTAAGTCGAATATATATCCGAAACACAAATATCCTGTGCCTTATTCTTAACTGTAACCTCATAATTACGAGCATGACAATGGCGGTCGCTGGATGCTCCTTGAGCCAATTCTCACTTCATCTCTTCGGTCCTTAATCTGATAATTATTGACATGTGATCGATCGGAAATCATCAATACGTTAGGTCATGTGATCTGGGGAGATTCAGTAATTGTTATCACTTGTTGATTCCATAATATCAATTAGCATCCCCTTACTGGGGTGATCTATGGATGGTTGAAGCACTTCTTGTCATATAATGATATAACAATAAGATAAATTGTCTAATATTAGCTACAACTTTAAAATTATGTTGTTGAATCCAGTGGTATATCTATGATAGGAATGAAGTTTTTGGGAAGAATATTCATGTGATGTCATTTTTCATTAATGCTGTAATATGAAGGTCGTAGGGCAAAACTGTTTTAATATGCAGTGTAGAAATGAAAAGTGGGTATGGACAACTATTTTGTACTAATATTTACTTGATAGAAATATGTCACAAACGATGAATTAAGGAAGTATTTATCAGGCGTTTTTCATCTTTATCTTTCTTAAGAGAGAGTTTTATTTATCCCGGCTTAGAACAGTATTTCAGTAAGGAAGAGAATATAAGGATGTCAACTTCTTTATTATGAGGAACACAACGTTTCGGAGTATATGCTTACTCCTTCATTCATCTGATGAAGGAGTAAGCATATACTCCGAAACGGATGAAGGAGTAAGCATATACTCCGAAACGTTGTGTTCCTCATAATAAAGAAGTTGACATCCGTATATTCTCTTCCTTATGTGAATCACTTCTTAATGCCTTTCAGACCAGTATTTCAGTAACATTGCGTCGTTCGGCTTAATGTAAACTAACATTGTATAAAAGTATCTTTTACTGAAGAACTATTAAAACGACGTACGACTTTGTGGAAAAAAAGCACAGGCTTACCAAATAGAGTGTTGGCGTTTTATAGGACGTTACTTGTTAATCAGTTCAGTGTGTGAAGCTATCGCCTTTACTCACACAGGAGACAATGGGAAGTACAATAAAACCACAAATTGTTTCAATTATCACGTGATTGACACAGGAGGATTTAAAACGGCGGCGTCTTTGATGTTGATGAAAAACAACGGGAATACACTTTTCGTTTTTTTCTACTTGATCTCAACTTTGTTGATGAGTGTGATAAACTTTTACGACCCCGGGGTGGGAAAACATGTGTACAGGGAGATACCCCTGGGTGTGGTATGGGGTGAGGGTTGTGTATCGCGGGAGTTTTAATTAGTAAATCACTTGTTGGGATGATGCACTATGAAAACACAGTGTATTTCGTGTGAGGATTCCCCCGCAGGTGCGAGACGAAATCAGGTTGTGCGACGGACTGTCTGACAATATACACACAATGCATCATCCCTACAGCGTTTATGTCCCCTTAATTGAGATTAACATAGGATTTATCCATGCTATCGTTTTGGAAGGGATTTGCCTGTAAGTTAAAAAAATATATAAATGGGTTTGATCTTTGCCGCCTAAGTGCAATTGCAATCGATCACAGATCGAAAGATCAACTGAGGATGATTGCTGTGATATACCCTTTAATCAGTGAAGAAAATTAATCAATCATAACTTTATCGAATTTTAACCTGACGATAACATTTTGATGTGTAAAATCAGTTTGTTAAATACGCTTATTTCCAACCAATATGACACACATGAACAGTACATATGATCTTTTTCTGGGTAAAGGAAAAAGCCTTTTGTCTTTTTCCTGGCGTTTTCCCTTAAAGCTTCATGGTTCCAAAGAGAACCAACGGCCATTACTCCATATTCACTGAAACATAAGAGCATATATGTGATTGTATGTTAAGTAATTCGTCACAATGTATTGTGTGCTATAAGAATTATAATGATATTACAGTCACTTTTCAATAAGTAACAACTCAAAAAGTATTCACAATAATATAAATGTTAACAAAATCAAATTGACCATAATTATAAATTCCACATTCAACGAGATCGTGGGTGGTCGGATAGCCTTGTGATTAAAACGTTCGTCGTCACGCCGAAGACCCGTGTTCGATTCCCCACATGGTTACAATGTGTGAAGCCCATTGCTGGTGTCCCCCGCCCTGATATTGCTGGAATATTGCTAAAAGCGGCGTAAAACCATACTCACTCAACGAGATCGTGACACTTCTGAAATCAAGTATGACAAAAAATATATACATCTACACTAATGTTTCTCTATATCGTAGCTTGCTCTATTTGATTTCATTTTAACATATTGATTTAAAAGTCGAAAGGATTGGAAAAAGGGACTTAATAAACTGAGGGCCACAAGAAACTAAACATCTATTTGATTTTTTCATATATTTCATTTTGAATTGAAAATATCTTACGTTATCGACATTACATCCCAAAAAGAACTGTACTGGCGCTTTGTCATCACTTTATCGAATATTTCGACCTGGTTAAATTTAAAAACAAAATTATTTGAGTTAAAACTTTAAAAAATTGTTTTGCATAATTCCCAACTGCTGAAGGATTTATTAGATACTTTATCTTTGAAAAATCAATAAAGTTACTTTTTTACAAATTTACAACATTGTCGTGGTAGTGGTCATGTGGTTGCAAATTCATTTCTTACCCCAGTCTCCACTGGCCAAGTCTCTGAATGGGGCTACGAGGTATTTACAAAGATAGAACGTGTTAGGTGCAGTCTGTACGTGCACATAGCATAGCATAGCATGTTCCATAATAACAATAAAACTCTCCACCAACACCGATAAAACTTGCCTAAAATAGTTCTCCAAGTACAGTTTGGGTTGTATGGTGTTGTAAAATTAACAACAATTTTAATGTTAGCAAAGGGTAATTTGTCGTGAATATCATGTTAAATTTGCTTTTTGTTCATGCTTGTATTACTTGCACCCTTTTCCATGAGGTTAGAATGTTAAACATTCTTAAAAACAACAACACTATATTACTGTCGGAGAACAACAAACAAAAGTCTTGTGAAATCCAGAGAAATTCGTTCATGACATTAAAAACGTATTGTAAATTGATTGAATTAAATTTGTAGTTTATTATGTTCATTTCATTTTTATTAGATTTATGCCAATATAGATTTTTAACTTTGCAGCTGAAGGTTTGTTTCAGGAAAAGCGTATTCTTTTCTCGGCCGCACACGTAGCGTTCCTTCACATGATAATCACCAATGTGTTAACAAACAATGTATAATTCCATTAATTCAAGTTAAGAAAGTAAAGTTGGCATTAAGTGCATAAAAATGTACGCTATTTCAATAGTGCGGATATGGGATTTGTCATTCAAAGTATATAGATTGTTATTTCCAGCAAAGTACATTAATTTGACATTTGGTAAATGTCCAATTGTAAATATAAGACAATTGGGTGCAGTATCATGTGGATTTATGTCGTAATGGATGGGGATTTGATAGAGATGCAGATCCGTGAAGAGCCGATAATTCACCACCATAGAATAAGCAACAATAACACCACCATCTGACATTTGTGTACCTCACGTGACCGTGTCCAATTGGTGTAAGTTTCTCCTAATGCATGTCAATTTTTCTTTCCTGTGGCGCATCCCCGAAGTATGTGTTAACTTGAATACACCCCCCTAAAACCACTACGGCAACTGGTTTCAACACCGAAAGGGAGGTAACTGCCTTGGAAAACGAATAGACGCGATGCCTCCAAATTGTCCATTGGTCATCATTGCGGGGGACATAGCTGTCACTGGTCCCCCGCCGGTTGACCAATCAGCAGGCAGGATTACGTAAGGTCACGTTCCTACAAATCCTCCCCAGGACCGAGCAGAGGTCAGTGTGGTCACCGCATCACAAGCAAACATTACTCCTCCAACTGTCAAACCTTCCCAAGTTTCTCAATCAATTGATTGGAACCAATTCCACATGTGCCTGAAAGTCTTGGACTAGCAACGAAAACCTCGTTAATGTCAGTGTGAGAACTTTGGAAACTTTTTGAAAACTTTTCAAAAGTTTTGAAATATTTGTCAATCATGGATTCGTGTGTGTTGCTGCCCCGTGACTTTGGACTTGTGTTGATGCTCCATCCCAACCCCAAGAACATCCTCGAGATGTCTGTGTCCGTCTGGAGTAACGTGCACCTCAGCCCGGGGACGTCCTTCTACCCTGACGAGGGACATGTCAAACTCGACAAACTGGAGATATATTCTGTGCTGGACAAGAAAGACGTAAGTTTTAAATCATTTCTTTCATATACATGCATATCAAAATGGATACTTTAATAGATGACGGGGTTTTCATTTGTCCATATAATACTCTCATAGGTCATACGGTTTTCCTGCTTATATATAACATGTATATACACTTTGTTTTAAAAAACAACTTTTCTTCATGGATATAAATCCTTCGTCATTTTTTCTTAAAGCGAATGCCACAGCTAAACATAATTGTTATTCATTTTATACTAAAAATGACCGTATAAACGGTATTTTTTGTATGAAAGGTCATTTTGTTTCAATGCTTCAAAGTTAAACTGTCATAAAATATTTTCATTATGGCACTAGAATAAAACATGCATATTTGTATATATTTTTTATTTAAAGATTCCCAGTGGGTTTCCTTCCTCTTTTATTCATTTCCACGCCCATCTACCACTCCTAAATCTCTAAACTAACGACTTAGGCAGAACTAAATCCAATCGGGACGACCCCTATCCCCCTAATTGGGAAAAACAGACAGTTTTCTATTCAGTCTTAAGTCAATCGGGCCTCATAAAGAACTCCCCAAGTATTTGATTAATTGTCCAGCATTTTGTTTCCTCAATGCTCGATTGTCACAAATTGCCCTAACGATGCCAGAAAATTACTAGTCCCTGTAAAATGCCATGTTAACAATACATGAGTGTCCATATACCTTTGGCCACCCTAACGAGCCACGGTAACAACCTACCCGTATAAGTGAATAGTTTTACACCTTCCTTAAACGCTTCTATATCTCTGATAGTGTCTGATTGTCTAGATGGGTCTAATTGATTTCTGATGTACTGCAGAGCCTTATAGTAATTACTCTTGACGCAAACGCACAGTAGTCATATAAGGTTTTATTACCTCCTAACTGCAAAATACTATAAAATAGATACATGTGATAATTTGGAGCATACTTACTGTAGTTTGATATTTTCTTTGAACAGCCGAGACATGTATGATTGTATATGAGTATATAATTAATTTATTCTATTTTATGCTGTTACTGAGAGTTTTAAGTATCGTAAGCTGATATATGGCTGGGTTTCAGTTTTAATAAATCTTTATGTAATTTACCTGGTACATAATACATAGTTACTGGCATGTGACACTAAAACAAACTAGTTCTACCTGTAACTATAACTTTGTCTTTCTGTAGCCACAAAATTAAATAGATAAATGTGACGAATAGATATATCATCATCATTTTATCCTCACTCACTCTGCAAGAAGTACTCATAAGATGCAGGATAATAAATAATTCATATTTCATAATTAACAATGCATTTTTGTCGAATGCAGATTTTTTTACATAGATTCAATGCTTTATTTCGACATTCTAGAAGAAGATTTCGAGGTCACGTCATATAATCATGTCGTATACCTGATTGTTGGCCAAGTCAAATGTAAAATTAAATGTAATTTAGCGCCATGTAGGGATAAGCACCCTAGTTGTGAGACTTGAGTATATCAAAGATAGGTACATAGCCATCTGGTGACCACATGGTCTGTGCGTACTTCCTTCAAGGAGGGAAACAGATGCAGTAGTGGCCGTCAGTGATTGTTCCTCATTAAAGAGCTTATTTTATATAATCCCCATCGAACACATGTTACACCTCCTCTGAAACTGAACTTGAATCTTGCACGGGACAACAGCTATCATACAAGGTTTTATATCAGTTAACACGGCAATGTGTAGTTTTACCACATGAATAATTAGTTCAAAGTGAACTTTGGTCGTCTGGAAAATAAACTGATAAAAGAAAGAATAAATCAGAAAAAGAATGTATCAGAAAAAAACATATGTCAAAATATATAATATATATCAGAAAAATATAGTTCTTAATTTAATTTATGTTTAATTTTCTAAAGTGGGGTACAACAGGGCTGTCGCTTCTTTCCTTCATTGTTATGTTCAACTGCTGTAACGTTTGGGGGAATCGATTCATCGTATTATCGTGACATTCCTCAGTATTGCCTGGTGTTAAGTATGAGATTTAGTCACAAGAACTGACACTCGTCTCCGGGGATCGTTACATAAAACGCCAGCTTTGGTATGAAAGTAGGAAGTCTGCAGTGTAGATAAGAAAACATTTCCGGAAGATAGGGTTCACGGTCTCGGTTAGGTTATCACTGTAACAACACTGGACGATCAATTAGAAATAACTTGATACATCCATCAGGCACCTTTATAGTCAACCACGGACTTGTATAATAGGTCCGTGAGTCAGCGTAGTATCTTAACATCGGGGATATGATTAAAACAGGCAGTCCCAAATTCAACATCATTATAGAAGATTTTTTTATGTAACGAAGTATGCCAGTCCGAGTTTCGTTGGATTCTTAAAAAAAACATGTATACATCGTTCTACTTTATTTGTAAAGTCATGTGTTATTTTTGTTGGTACACATTTTCGTTTATTGTGCAATTGTTATTAGCGTTGATTGTTACAGACAAAATATTACCACGTACCTGCAGCAATATAAAAGTAATTACAAAACACAGTACAGGTGCAGTGGTTTGATGTTTCATTTTGACAAAAAAAACACGTGCATAATTATCCTTATCGATATCCATTCACTGAAAACATTTTTGAACGTGAGAAAATAGCCTCAGTTAATCTCCCTTCAGATCGTATAGCCTTGCAAGAATAACACATCCGATATATCTACGCAGGGGATGTGTTTATACAAAAAGTGAAAATATCCAACGAACTGCGGAATCGCAGCGGGAATGCATACTTAAATCCTCATAACCAGTGACGCGTTCTCTATCAGCTGTGACAGCATTGTTACCTGTTCAAACAATATTGACAATGCAGTGATTAGCTCTGTGTTACGAGGTGTGATAGCGCTGTATGTAGTGTAGGTAGTTGATCGGTCAGTTTTTATAAGGAGTCGTGTTGTGTCAAGGGTTTATCCCGATCGGGAATCGACTCCGCACGAGGTCCACACGAACTTACAAGACTGGTTTTGCTAGGTATTTATTTCAACTGAGCGTAAACAAACATTCATATCTTGACGATATTTCAGCTATTTTTTTGTTCAAATCTGACGTTTCGTGTCAGATAGTAGTGTCTTTATCTTGGGTGGCAAGAAAGAGATGTCCACCCATCATTCAATCATGTCGCCATTGACACTACAGATCTTAAGTCTCTTAAAGACATCTCTATATAATAATTTGAAACGAATTGACCACATTTTACGATTTTACTGCGCGATATGTATTGTTCCGAATTTAAAAGATGAAGAGTAAGAACAGCGCCTTGTCACACCCCGGTGCGATGTCATTTTCGATTGAAAACAAATACATTCTAGGCTAATTGAAACTAATGTATCTTAATCAGCTACTGGAATTTGAAATCTCTTGGGACATCACAGTTTATGCTAGAGCAGATTTTGTTTATTTGGTCGGCTATTTTGACTGCACAAGGATATCTTAGCATGACGCAATAGTGCAGAAGTGAGATACTATTGGCCTGGGGTGAGGGAAATCTACAGGAGCTATAGGGTGTCTCAAGGGAGGGGAGCGGGGAGGGGTGATACATTTGGGAACAGTTGATATTGACTTACCTGAAAGGATATGAATCCTTACACTGACAAATATTTCTGTACAAAACGATTATTTAAAAAATATATATATATATATCTGCAATTAAAATTTAACTCAACTTTTCGTCATTGTAAAAAGTAACCCCATAAATTGATAAAATCGTTTCTTTATCACTAAATTCCACCGAATTGCATTCTTTTGTTTTTCTGAAATATTCCCCCAAGGAAAAATATACAATTGTAGCAACCCTCCGCCGCAATCCCTAGGGTGTGAATTTGTCCAAGAAATTGTTCACGACCCGAATCAAGCTGCGCCAGCATTATAAACATGCCAGCACGACAGGCGCACCGTCTTGATCGCAGCATGGGACCATAACCAGTCCAAATTCGATTCGATACGGCAAGGGGCGCCTGGGTATCAGTTTTCTGAAACACAATAATTCTTTGTTAAAAATGCTACAAAGAAAGCTCTGTACCTGAACGTTGTACATTTATTACAAAATAGTATATTTTCCATATTAAACTAATTTAGACACTTTGAGTGGGACGCCTGTAATAAAAATGTTTACCCTGTAGACTAAAATCGGTGTGATAAACTTCATTGTTTGTCAACAGCATTGGAATGAATTTTCCCCCGAATTTCTTAAAAAATAATTTAGTGGTACGTTAACTTCACAACAGTGTTACTGACCGAAGCCTTTTCATCAATTGGTTAACTATTCTTATAGGTATCGATAATAGATCAATCAGTGATAGTAATGTCAGTCATCAACAAGGTGTTATTGCCATTGTTCCTGCAAGTCGCAATCTTCTCTCAGTGATGTTACCAAATGTCTCTCCTATGTCATTATCACTCGTAACATTCTATCACTTCAACATTTACCTCACTAGAAATATGTACAAGGTAATCATTATCACAATTATCAAGATTATACCCCTTAAACGCGGCTCGCGCCCCGACATAAAACTCCTTTCAGCTTAAAACTGTGTAATTGTCCGCTCTGAATTGTATCACTACGCGGCACGTGCGAGCAGCCGGAAATTTCGTCGCGGCATAATAACAAAGTGCACGCGCTGTGATTGAATACAATCCCGCCTAGTAATTGATTAGGGCGCGATGGCCATTGTTGACCAAGAATGACCACACTTTGAGACATGTTGTCGCTTTGAGGCGTAACGTAATGGTCGGCGTTATTCAATCCGGGCCTTGTGTGAGGCTCAGCCTCTAATTCAGCCACCTCGGCCTCGGCCCATTCACACTCTTAGCGGACTAATCAGATTGTTGAATAGTGTTTGACTCAGTATTGTATAAGAGAGGTCAAAGGTTGAAACTCGAGGAGCCCATTTCCCTTGTCCATCTGCTTCTCAATCTTCTGAGGTCTGATTCGGACGAATGGCGGAAGATATTAGAATTTTCAAGTTATTATTAAGTCATCAAAGGGCCGACAATTTCCATTTGAAACCGTTAGGACTAATTTTAGATGGCGGGTATTTAGCAATGAATGATTACCCCAACACGAATAGTTTTCAAAAAGGAAATTTACTTTTAAAGAGTTGAAACATAGGGTGACATGTTAAGCGTATTGTTTTTCAGGTGAGACGTACGTTGGGATGCTATGACGTAATTCAAGAGGTCGACACCAGGGAGGTCAGGCACTGCAACTGGATCCGGTTTGTCAAAGCGTCTAAGAATCCAGCTGATGTCAACATCGTTGGCACATTAGAAAAAGGAGAGCCCGTCTTTAAGATCGTCAAACCGGTTCGACCGAATGATGAGATCGTTGCGTTCTTCGATGTTCCTGAACCAAAAGACACAACCCCGGAACGTGAGATTAAAGAAGAGAGTATGGACGTCGAGAGCGATTCCCCAGTAGATGTCTGTAGCTCCGAGAGCGAATCATTCAAATCAGGTACATATATTTTCTAATGCTTGCAATTTTTTTTATATTAAACAGGTGCGTGTGTTAAAGATATATAATTTCTTATATTTCTCTTTTAAACTGTACTGTATACTAAAGTTCTTGTATTTCTTTTTTTCCACAGAACCAGAACGAGTGATATCCCCCCTGCCAAGACTTCCCTCACCAGTCAAAGTTATCTCCCCTATCTGTTCGCCGAGCACCCACACGACTTCGTCACCACTCGGGAGAGACGATGATTGCCGATCTGCTGGCAGTGACGTCACCTCCAGTGATGACGTCAGCTCTACATATTCCGTAAGTTAAACAAACACTATTGTCAGAAATCGCCAACTTTAATTAAATTGAAATAATAAAAAAATCTGTATTAAATAAAAATTGATCGAAAACGGTTTTTTAAAAATATTAATCTTCGCCCACAGGGACCAAAGGAGATTTCTCCCCTCACATCGACTCCACGTGACGTCACTTCCGTTTCACCCGAATCTCAACTTCCGGTGAAGAGAAACCGTGAAAGGACATGGCTGCCATGTGAAGTCTGTGGCAAAAAGTTCGACAGACCTTCTCTGCTGAAACGCCATATGAGAACTCATACAGGTATTACAATACTATTATTAGAATTATACGACTGTCGTAAATTTTTAACATCGCAGGCACACATGTAGGTCTATTCTATATAAAGCAAATTTAAAAATACCGAGTCAGCAAATTTACTGAATCATACTGACCGTATTAAGTAACGCAACGCAATCATTTGAGCAAATGTCATAAAGCAAATTGAAACAATTCAGCAATTGGAAACTTACAACGTCAGCAATTTTACTGATCATACTGACGGCATTAAGTAACGCAACGCAAGCTTTTGATTAATTGTTATTTCGCAAAACCCACATTCCATAACAGCTTGTGTAATCGGTACCTCTGTATTCCAGGTGAGAAGCCTCACGCCTGTGACGTGTGCGGCAAGGCATTCTCCACGTCCTCATCACTGAACACGCACCGTCGCATCCACTCTGGCGAGAAGCCCCATCAGTGCAAGGTGTGCGGGAAGTGTTTCACCGCCTCCTCCAACCTATACTACCACCGCATGACGCACAACAAGGTACGTCACAACTCTAGGCCTTTCTATAAAGCGGAACCTCCTTAATCCAGACACATTACGAATTTTTACGATCGATCGAAGTTGTATTTTATATGATGCCCCTTCCAGACCCTTCTTGTGTTGTAGCCTAGTGGTTAAAGAGAAAGCTCGGCACACCGAAACCCGGTCTCGACTCACATGTGTAATAATAATAATAATAATAATAATAGCGGCGTAAATCTTAACTCATTCATTCTCTTTACCGATGGGATGCTAAATGTCAAAAAGGACCTGTGTGACAATGTCTTCATGTTTCTGTCTCCAGGAGAAACCCCACAAGTGCACCATGTGCTCCAAGTCATTCCCTACCCCCGGGGACCTCCGCTCACACATGTACGTCCACAACGGATCCTGGCCCTTCAAGTGCGGAGTCTGCAACCGCGGCTTCAGCAAACAGACCAACCTCAAGAACCACCTTCTGCTGCATACAGGTACGGGTTCGAATCTCAGTAGTTTTCTGTGTGGTGTATCCGTAATTATCATGTGCATGGCAAATATTGAGGAAATATACAGAGAATTTATGCTTCTGTACACTTCTGTTAATGGATGTCTCGTAAAAATAATTCATAACAAATCTTGGTATTGTCTTAATGTGACCGATTTTTGATTTCCAGGGGACAAACCTCACGAGTGCACCCTATGCGGAAAGAGATTTGCTCTGCAGTGTAACCTGAAGACTCACATGAAGACGCATGAAGGTAAATAATTATTCCGTGAAGAGCAAAACACAATTATTAAACAATTTATTTTAAAACGTATATTCACATCAAATTCCCAAACCTTAACTGACTGACCGCCCCGAGAAGACGATCTTAATATTCCGGTCCATTCTATGTTTCCCACTCCCCCTCTAAGATATGACCCTGTTCGCCCCGATTATGTTTCTTGATTTTGTCAGCATCATACCCGTGCTCGTGGATTTCGCCAAAGTAGTTAACGTCACAGATCTACATCACTTAAGCTTTCCTTCCACATTAAGTTGTCACGCCGTGAATACTGTTCAAAGCGGCGTTAAACACAACTCACTCACCCATTGACTCACTCTAATATATGAACTTCCTTCCTTCCTCCAGGTGATGATAAAGAGATCTGTACGCGATGTGACCAGATGTACTTGACTGCCAGCGGAACCGTCATGAACGGCCTGTGCCTCCCCTGTCGCGACGACTCCGCTTCATCCCCACCAGAGAAGGTCAAGAAAACATCCCCTAAATCGGACTTCAGCATCTCAAAACTGACCAGCGATGACAACAAACCCAAGTCAAGAAAAGTCAGCCCTGTCCAAAATCCTCAGCAAGGACTCTCACATTCGATATCCAACATGCAGCTCAATTCCGCATTCCGCACTTCGTTACCAAGTCCACATTTTGTATCCTCCCCTTCAACGGATTTCCAGATGCAGCACCAACCCATGCCATCGTTCAGCTTCGTCCCATTCGGCAAGATTCCGTCTCATAGTTCCTATCCAGGTTTTGGTAGTCCCCAGTTTCTCCCAACCGGAAGACATTACTTCGCAAGTCAGGAACCCACAATGCATCTTGGGTCTGCTGTTTCACATCGTCCAGTCTGGCCAAGTTTGATTGCTCAAGGATTTTAAAAGGACATCAGATAAAAATCGTAGCATCCACGAGACATTCCATTTAAACTGATATAGTGCATCTTGTCCGCAAACGTTGTCGTACCTCGAGAATTTGTCTGTTGACGGATCTCAGCCCCAGTCGTAACCGAACTATTACAAAAACTGGTTACACTTTTGTGAATAGACGGATCCCAGTTCGTAACCAAAATTAACGACTAGTTACACTTCCGTTTTGTCTTTGTGTATAGACGGATCCCAGTCCCAGGTCGTAACCGAACTATGACAACAATTGGTTACACTTCCGTTTTGTCTTTGTTTATAGACAGATCCCAGTCCCAGGTCGTAACCGCACTATGACAACAATTGGTTACACTTCCGTTTTGTCGTTGTCTATAGACGAACCCTTACAAGAGGTTACAGAGTTTATTCTGTCCCTGGGGTCGTTCTCCATCTGCCATCTAGTCAATGTTATGTCATGTCTTTCAGTGTATATGAATATATATTGCACCCATCGCATTAAATATATCCATGACAGTTGTTAATACAATGTACAGACAACCAGCCGTCACATTCCTAGTAACTTAATAGTAGCTATTTATCAAAGTATAACCATGCTATCGCTCATATTTACGTATTGTTTATGGTGTATATATTGTTGACTGTCTTTCATTGTTGACAAGAGTATTGAATGCATAATATATTGTATATTTTTGTATATTAAAATGCTGAAATGAATCAAATTCCTTTGTTGATATTAATCGGCGTTCTCCACTTGACCTTCAGAGTGAGTGAGTGAGTGAGTTGGGTTTAACGCCGCTTTTAACAGTATTCCAGTTATATGACGGCGTGTCAGCTTAATGTGGGAGGAAAGCCCGAAGTGATGCAGGTCTCAGACGTTTACCACTTCGGTGAAACCCACGAGCACGGGTATGGTGCTGACACACCTATAAACATAATCGGGGCGAACCGGGATACGAACCCACAATCATAGGTTTCTGGCGTGCCCTTGACCTTCAGAGCGTGAGTGAGTTGGGATCAACAGTTACTGTTGTATGTAAGCGCGTCAACCGTGGGAGGAAAGTTTTTAATTTGTTTGTTTAACGCCGCGCTCAGTGGATATTCCAGCTATGTTACGGCGGCCTGTTAATAATCGTTTCTGGACCATACAATCGAGTGATTGACACCATGAGCATCTATCTACTCAATTGGGATACGATGATATCCATCAACCAAGTCAGCGAGCCTGACCACTCGTTAGTCGCCTCTCACGACAAACATGGGTTGCTGATGATCAGTTCCAAACTGTATCTTCACGGGAAGAAAGCCCAAAGAGATGCGGGTCTTAGTCGTTTAACATTTTGTTTAACCCACGAGCACGGTCTGGTGCTGACAAACCGAGAAACATAATGAGGCTGAGAAGGGGATTCGAACCCGTGAGGTGGCACACCTAAGGGACGCATCTCTGCACAGCGAGTTTCTGTAACTGGAACATTCTGCCCCATTTCTTCACGATTTGTGCCGAAGTTTTGGAACTGGTTCGGATCTCCACAATGTTACAATGTGTGAAGCCCATTTGTGGAGTCCCCGGTTGCGATATTGCTGGAATTTGGCTAAAAGCAGCTCTTAACCCACATAACGGATAAATAATGATAGTAAAGTAGTCAAACACCGTTGTATCGAGGTTAGAGAAACCTACGAAAATATACTCGAGTTATCCGAGGTTCGATACAACCGAAAAATGAACTTGGCATACATGATGAATGAGTAACACGAAACGTACGCGACAAACTTCGAGAAAATTAAATTAAATGTCCAACATTCATTGATTGAACCGTGATGACCTATGAGTCGAGACGAGATTGACTCTATCAAAGTACAGAGTATATTTGTGCTGGAAGTACTTACTTGGAACTGGAAAATTACTTCGACACATCCGATTAAAAACACAAGAGGTTAAATAAAGATAAATGAAGAAGGAATATGCATTGACCGAGCATTTACGTCGGGACAACCGTAAGTTCGACACATCAAAGTTCGACACAACTGTGTTTGACTTTCAGTATTTAACTATCTGGTATACAGTGTGATGTTGATGTCAACTATTGATATTTTGACTTTTACCATTATATTTCCTTGTAACTTATTTGAGAGGCATTTTGAAGTTGGAGTACTAGGCAAGGATAAGATATATTGATAAACAACTTCTTTATTACAATTAGGAGCGACGTTTCGGTGTAGGTTCTAACACTGTTATCAAGTTGACTTGCCTTTGCGTGTGTTTGTGGCGGATGACACCGGTGCAGCATTATACGTTCACCTATTCGCGAACTCCTGGTATTATCACTATTTAGTAGTGATTCATAAACACATGTCTATGATATAGTCGGAATCATACAATGGACTCTGCTTCCATAGAGATGTCTTATGATAATGGAAATGGGCTTCACACATTGTACCCATGTCGGGAATCGAACCCGGTTCTTCGGCGTGACGAGCGAACGCTTTAACCACTAGGCTACCCGACCGCCCCGGCATAAAGAAGGTGAAAAACCAACACATTACTTTTGTCACTCAGAAAATAGGAATTACACTAATAAACGTATGAACAATACCATAAAGGATAATGGCAAAGAAAATACTGATGGTCGCGAGATAATAAATGAACAAGAAGGTTTTTGTAAGAAATAATATACAGCCACTGTCGACATAGACGAAGACAGCTATTGTATATTACAAAAGTGTTTTAACCCCATTTTAAGTAAAGAAATTTCGGATGAATTTGGAAAGGGAATTGAATTCCAAATTAGAATTGAATGAAATAGCACAAGTTAAGTCTGTGAAACATAGAGTCCTGGTCAAGATGGATTTTCAGTAGAATTGTTTAAGTTTATCTGGAAAGACCTGAAAATATGACGATAACTGAGGAGTTATGAGGAGTTTTTACATGTGAGATGAGGTGAGGTGAAATGGGGTTTAGCGTCGCGTCCAAGATTATTGCACTTATATAGCGACGTGCATGTACGAGTGTGTGTTTGTGTGGCTGCTTGTACTAGTCCGGACTGATGCCGATTTATAGTGCTAGCTCACTGAGATACCATGCCGCAGTTTAACATGAATACCCCACTCAGACACAGTATACTGACTCCGAGCCGACCAGTCCTTGTTTTAGCCCCTTAATGGCGAGCGCCAGACAGGGTGACAACAAGTACCATCTTTTAACGTCTTTTGGTATGACGCGGTCGGGGATCGAACCCAGGACCTTCCGCTCTCCGGGGCGAAGGCTCTACCACTAGACCACGGAGGCGGTCGTTTTACATGTATCCCGAAGCCAAATAAATACAGACGCCTGCTGAAAAACTGGAGAACCATATCGTTATTAAGTGCTCTGTACAAGGTAATAAGTGCTTGCATAAAAAATAGAATTAAACAAACTTTAAATGCTCTAATTCATGATAATCAGACCGGATTTATTCCTGGTAGATGCATAAGAGAAAATATGAGGTTATTATATAATATTTTGTTTGAAACTGAAAGGCAAAACAAGAAAGGTTTATTACTATTGATATACTTTGAAAAAAAACATTCGACACAGTTCTCAAGCGTTTCATAATGTTGGTGTTAGAAAAAATTAGATCCGGTAAAAAAGATGGGTCAATATTCTGATTTCCACCTCTTGTATTATACAAAATGGACACCTATCAAATTGTTTTGAACAAAGGGCCTGTAGACAAGGAGATCCACTTTCACCCTATTTATTTTTATTTTTATTTGAGATATTAGGTATTATGATAAGGACAAATAACCATTTACATTGAATTACCTTAAATGACACAGAACATAAACTAGGACAGTATGCCGACAATATTGAATTATTTCTAGAAGGCTCTGATGCCTCTCTTAACGAAGCCATAAAGACGTTATACAAGTTAGGATCAATGGCAGGAAGTCAACGAAATCCCAATCAAGACTTAAATTTAGACTGGTATAATGGAGGTTTTGAAGTATTAGGAATTACACTAAATCCCAATTGAACAGATCTGTGGGTGATAAACACCAGAAAACGTATTGAAACAATCAAAAGAATTCTTCTAAATTGGAAAAAACTAAACCTTGCTTTAATTGGCAAAAATACTATAATTAAAACATTGGCATTTTCAACACTAGTTCATATACTAATATCTCTCCCAAACCCTCCTAAAGAATTTACGAAAGCGATAAACGGTGTACATTTTAAATTTATATGGAATGATAAGAAGGATAAAATTTAAAAAACCCAAATGAATCTAACTTGGAAATATGTAGAGGGTGGACTTAGAATGATAAATGTTAGAACTTTTATTGACTCCTTTAAGATATCTGCTCTTAAACGACACCTTTCAAACATCCAACCTATAACCTTTGTGGCGTCCCTGTAAAAGATGTGGTAATATTTGGAAACAATTTCAGGTTGACAATCCTTTTGGGAAAGACGCTCTGGGTGCTTGGTAAAAATACATTACAGAATTTTATCTTAAACGATGAAAACATAAATGAAGTCTTTATTCAACCACTGGGACTGACTCATTAATTAAAATACTCCGATTTCGTAATCAATCACTGTTATCAGAAGGGAATATAAAGATGTATGCAATTCACAAGGTCTTTATCCCAAATCTACCAGCAGTGTGCGAGATATGGGAAACGGAGCTAAATAATAATATACATTTGGGACAAACGTTTTTGCAACATAGAAAAAGCAGGCAGGAAACCAAATTACTAAATTTTCAATTCAAACTCTTACAAATTATTTACACTAAAAGAGAATTGTTAAAAATGAATCTCGTCGACAACGATACCTGCTCATTCTGTGGAATAGCAAAAGAAAATATATGCAATATACAATTGTCAACAACTTTTGGGAAGATCTAATACAGTTATTAAGTGATTGACATATTATTCAGTTTACTAAGAAAGAAATTCTTCTGGGAGGGCTTACCAACAAGTTTCTAAATCATTTTGTAATAGCAGCAAAGAGACACATTAATATTATAATTATAAAAGGGTTAAAGCCCTGCTTCTTCAAATTTGTAAAAGTTATGGAATATATAAATCACGTCGAAGAGTTTATTGTCCACAATGCTACACCACAGATTTCTCTGAGTTGTCTTTGGACAGATACACTCAACATGCATAATGAACCAGCAGCTCTTGTTGGACAAACCTCGTGCCAAAAACATACATTCACTTACACACAATAAAGGAAAGTAAAAACAATCAACAACTAGATTAAAACATAATTATACAAAACCGTAAAAAAATAAACTTGAGAAATTAAGATTTTTTTCAGACAGGGGTGTGTGCCGGCGACGCAAGAGGTTCTGATGCCAATAGTCAAGACCGTATGTCAATCTGTGATCCCGTACGTGATTGTCAAATCCCCAAATGTGGACCCAATTTAACAAAGTCCTTGATCCACCACTGTGGAACTGACGCCTACGACCTCCACTTAAATCCCCCATTGTCTTGTCATGAACTCAAATCAAACACCGAGATCACATTAGCATTGTAATGGCCGTCTTATTCAACTAAAATATACATTAAACACAGCTTTTTGTCAACAGACCATGAATGGAGCGATTGGTGCACAAACACACTGTACAATTACAACCGTAACATTACAGTCCAAATCTGGTCGTCCTCCTCTTTTTACTGAAATAAATTAAGGTTAATCTGGCAAAATCTGCCATTACAGTTTGCTCATAAAACTGTAATCAGTCACAAAGCAAGTTACGCCGATCTGTCTCCAGACGCTCTTCCTTGTAATAGCTTGCCTCTAGCCCGTAACTTCTGCTCGTTTCTGTTGAACTTCACCAACAGGTAATTGAGACACTGTCGTCTGCTGCCGTCGTCTGTTTATCACGGGGGTCGTCTCAAAAGTTTCTGGATATCCTGGTATTTGAAATCGGAGTAATGTACCGTGGACCGTGAAAAGCCCCGTGATATCTTTGATAGGATTAACCCTATTTATAAATGTATCGTCAAATATATGTTAGTTGAATAAGAACGCAGTATTAATTTGTGAACGGTCAACATATAACAATAATGGTCACAAGTATACATCTATGTTTGATGGTGGCTGAAAATTAAACAAACAAGAAATGGTGTGTGTGTGTGTGTGTGTGTGTGTGTGTGTGTGTGTGTGTGTGTGTGTGTGTGTGTGTGTGTGTGTGTGGCTGCTTGTACAAGTCCGGACTGATGCTGATTTAAAGAGCTAGCTCACTGAGATACCATGTCGCAGTTTAACATGAATACCCCACTGAGACACAGTATACTGACTCCGAGCCGAACAGTCCTTGTTTTAGCCCCTTAATGCCGAGCGCCAGACAGGGTGACAATAAGTAACATTTTTTAACGTCTCTTGGTATGACGCGGCCGGGGATCGAACACCGGACTTTCCGCTCTCCGGGCAGACGCTCTACCGCTAGCCCACAGAGGCGGTCAGTAACGTTTTGATAACATTTGTAATTTTCTGCTCAAATCATTCATTGTTGTTCATTGTACCGATTGATCTGAAAATGGTGCTTGTCATCTGTTTCTCAAGGCAGATGGCAATATATATTAATGAGAAGTCAAAAGAACAAACGTTGACATCAATATCGCACTAAAAAGCGGAACGGAATCCAACTGTGCATGCAAACGATAAGCGAAAAAATATGATCTGGGGGTCGGCCAATGATGAGGGACAATGTATCTACAAAATGCCGGATAAAGTGAGTGAGTGTGTGAGTTGGGTTTAACGTCGCTTTTAACAGTATTCCAGTTATATCACGGGGTGTCAGCTTAATGTGGGAGGAAAGCCCGAAGTGATGCAGGTCTCAGACGTTTACCACTTCGATGAAACCCACGACAAACCTAGAAACATAATCGGGGCGAACCGGGATTCGAACTCACAATCATAGGTTTCTGGTGTGCCCAAGGGACGCAACTCTGCACAGCGAATCGCGGCGCCTTAGACGACTGGGCCACCCGTGCCCCCCCCCCCCCCCCCCCCCCCCCCCCCCCCGGATAAAGAGAATTGTTACAATAAAAACATTTGATGTCATGAGAAGACCCCTCCTCTGCTTTTATCTATTGGGCAATCGGTGTTCCTGTTGCGGATCAAATCAGCTCCCTGCTCATCGCCAGCTCTTATCTATACCCAGTTGTGCTATACCTTTGTGTCCGTCAGCAGATAGTGCTCATCAAAGTCCAAGTGTTTACTCGATGGCGAATTAACGAGGATATATTGGGGAATAATGGTGCAAGGCAAAGTCTTGACACGGTCGTTAGCAAGACCTGGCACCTTTGGTAATCCCCAGACCCCAATACAACACTCATGTGGTCAGCTGGCCGCCCCTGGGGGTGAGGAGAGAGGAGGGGAGGGGAGGGGCTGGTAGACGGTGGTGATTGTAAGAGTAGATGTATGGGGATAGGATGGAGCGAAACTTGACTGTGGTAATTGTCAATTCTCGTAAACTCTCGGAATCTCATGAGTTATCACATCTGTCTCGTGGGTGAGCACCTGTGGGTAGTGGAATTGGTGGGGGGGTTAACATTTGGAGAATAGGAATGGAGGCAGAACTTGGGTATGTGTGTATATGTAGCAGTATGTGATGTGGCGGAGGGTGTCGGTGAGCGCCAGACAGGGTAACAACAAGTACCACCTTTTAACATCTTCTAGTGGGGGAAGGGTGTTAGTGTGTGTGGGTGGTGTAGGTGTGTGTGTTTTGATATGTGTGTGTGTTGATATGTGTGTGAACGTGTGTATATGTGTCAGTATGTGGGTGTGGTGGGGTGTGTCTGTTGGTGTGTGTGTGTGTGTGTGTGTGTGTGTGTGTGTGTGTGTGTGTGTGTGTGTGTGTGTGTGTGTGTGTGTGTGTGTGTGTTAATATGTAGGTGTGGGTGTGAACTTGTGTATATGTGTCAGTATGTGGGTGTGGTGGAGGGTGTCTTTGGGTGTGTGTGTGTGTGGGGGGGGGGGGGGGGGGTAGGTATGTGTGTGTTAACATGTGGGTGTAAACGTTGGTATCTGTGTTGGTATGTGGGTGTGGGGGAGGGTGTTTTGGGGTGTGAACGTGTGTATGTGTGTCAGTATGTGGGTGTGGTGGAGGGTGTCTGTGGGCGTGGGTGGGGTAGGTGTGTTGGGTGTGAACCCCCATTCCAAATGACGCACCATGTCATCACATATACTGTCATGGAAACAGCTGAAGTGATATCAACAAGCTTGCACATTACGTTGAAATTAATAAACACCTTCTATTTCCGTGTAACTCTCCAACATATTACATTCCTGCTGTTGATTAAGCATGGCACTCGTTTCTGTATGTTTTTCACGCATGTCATATTTTCACGGGAAAATAGCTCTATCAAATAACTAGTTTAACACCTTGTGATTACACGATAGTCTGGTAGTTTCTGTAGTTCAGTGCTCAAGAATATTGTCCTCTTGTAAATGAATAATCTTGTGTGAAGTAACTCAAACACAGTGAAACCTCGTTAACTCGGAACCTGTTCATTTGGAACCCGTTAATCCGCAAACCTCGTCCCCTGGACAGTTACGTTTGTGGACGTCTGTATAATGAAGGGAACATTACTACTAACCAATGACTTGTTAATCCAGTTATTTTCACTGTGAGTTAAGGTAATTCCTGGACAGTTACGTTTGTGGACGTCTGTATAACGAAGGGAACATTACTACTAACCAATGACTTGTTAATCCAGTTATTTTCACTGTGAGTTAAGGTAACTCCTGGACAGTTACGTTTGTGGACGTCGGTATAATGAAGGGAACATTACTACCAACCAATGACTTGTTAATCCAGTTATTGTCACTGTGAGTTAAGTTAACTCCTGGACAGTTACGTTTGTGGACGTCTGTATAATGAAGGGAACATTACTACCAACCATTGACTTGTTAATCCAGTTATTTTCACTGTGAGTTAAGGTAACCCCCGGACAGTTACGTTTGTGGACGTCTGTATAATGAAGGGAACATTACTACCAACCAATGACGCGTTGGTCCAGATATTTTCACTGTGAGTTAACGGAGAATAACTGGGCTTCACTGTGCAAGACAGATGTGAGTCTCTACAACAGCTTTGTCTCGCAGTGACATCAGAAGCTAACACTCCAGTGGGGGCAATGCCAAGATTGGGCTTCACACATTGTGCCCATGAGGATCAACCCCAGGTCTACGGCGTGATGATCGAACACTTTAACCACTAGGCTACCACACTAACCCTCACAACCATGCAGGTGACGAGTGAATTCTGTCAGTATCCTTTTGTACAGGACAATTATACTTTCATATTTTAACGTTTTTAACGAATATGACGAGTGTCCCAATTATGTAATTCTTAGTGTCGTTAGGTATACCTATAAATGTAGGTTCGAATCCCATATCCCCCCTGTTTATGATCCATGGTTAGTCAGCACCATTCCCTTGCTCGTGGGTTTCACCAGACTGGTGAAGTCTGCATCCTATCCGGTTTTCTTCGCCCAGAAAGATTACGTAGATTGATGCTCATAATGTCAATCACTGGATTGTCTGGCTATACTCGATTATTGACAGACCGCTGTCATATCCCTGGGATAAGTGCTAAGTGCGGCGTTAAACAACAAACAAAATAAAAAAATATAAGTTTTAATTGTATAGGTCACAAACTTATCAACATACGGTGTTAAATAACCAAACAACCGAAACTACATGTGCATATCACTTACAGCCTAGTATACAAACACTTGGATTGAATATTAGGAAACTCGTGACTTAACCTTCCGGCTATCTCGGCATATACCCCAACTCACTGACGTCATCAGTTGAAGGCCAGGCAAGGTCAGTTGTCACAATGCGGACCCTGACAGCTGCTCTGTTACATAAAGATTCTAGTAAATCACTAGAAAAACAGAATAACCTGAAGATATATCTTACACTCGATGAGGGCCTCAGCTGACACTCACTCAACCCCAAACAGACATACTACACACGGTAACACAAACATTCACCAATGACATATAATTTTCCGAACAGGTCCACACATAAAATACTCGAGCCCTGAACAGTGATTATCAAACTCGATTTATATGGACGAGTGAGTTTGAGGTAACTTCATCGGTGGCATCAGAAACTCCTGAAGAAGGCTTTGTTGCTCCTCCAACGTGCTCGTCTTTTATCAAGTCAACGTAATTACTTTTTGACGTTGCCTCAGTGTCAAGGTCACAGCAGGGGGTAGGTGCGGGCGTACTCGGGGAGGGACCTCAAGCAGGATATGATTAAAGAGTTTAATCATTGATAATTAAAAGTTGGATAATGTTTCTAGATCAAAGGAGTGTGTTTAATCTATTA
The DNA here is from genome assembly GCF_023055435.1 of Haliotis rufescens. Classification (NCBI taxonomy): domain Eukaryota; kingdom Metazoa; phylum Mollusca; class Gastropoda; order Lepetellida; family Haliotidae; genus Haliotis; species Haliotis rufescens. Next base: position 9,510,646 of record NW_025963868.1, on the reverse strand, counting down.
AACGTATGCCACTGGGAGTTGGGAGTTTGTGGGTCTTGTTAAACTGATCCTACCGCGTTTCCTTTCTATTGAGGCTGAGTATATTAAATACGGCGATGGTGTTAAAACAGTGTGTATCAAGATTTTCATATCAATACGTGAAAACAGAGATAAGCACTTTTCATGCATTTACATGGTTTGCACGTTTTCCCCTAAAAAACGAAACAGATTTTTAGTCTCACATAAGTAGGATAGAAAGATTGTAATAATTATATGAATTATAAGTTGCTTTGTGTTTCATTGAATAATAAGCAAAATAGTTACAATAAATGTACAAAGTTAAAGCGGTTCTTCTCTTTCCGTCTACTCTTGGCGTTTTTATTGCTGAAATTGAAAGAGAGGAAAACAATTCTGTTCGTAGAGCTACTAACTTGTAACTAAATACAAGAGATCTTCTCTTGGCGTTTTTATTGCTGAAATTGAAAAAAAGGAAAAATATTGTTCTGAGAGCTGCTAACTAACAAAAAACGCAAGTCTCTCATGAAACAATTCTAAATTAAAAAGATCTTCTCTTCCCTTCGTCTCTTGGCGTTTTCATTGCTGAAATTGAAAAAAAATTTTTTTTATTGTTCTGAGAGTTGCTAACTAACAAAAAACGCAAGTCTCTCGTGGAATAATTCTAAATTAAAGATAACTTCCTTTCCCTTCGTCTCTTGTCGTTTTACTGCTGGAATTGAAAAAAAGGAAAAATACTCTTCTGAGAGCTGCTAATTAACAAAAAGGACAAGTCTCTCTGGAGACACGGGTAAGGTTAGACCCCTGGGCTTGTTGTTGAGGGGTGACTAAAATGGATCGGGGGTCAGTCTCGGGGGTCGGTGACTTTGTTGACAGCGTGTCATAGTACCCCGATGTGACGTTGCTCATATTATCAATCACTGGTTTGTCTGGTCCGAACTACATTGCTTATGGGTGATGTGATAAAGGTGACTGCGGCGTCACATGAACAGGAACTGTACCGCCATTAGCTCTTGGACTGCGGTGCCGGACTTTTAAATCAATCTACCCTCAGCGAAGAACACTTTGATACTTTCGCTTTCTTTCCAATTGAAATGTTGTGAGCTGAATAATTTCAAAATCTCCAGGTGGTATGGGAAAATGGGGTTGAACGTCGCGTCAAAGATTATTGAATTATCGCGTGGTGCGTGCCCGTATGTGCGTGCGTGTGTGGCTGCTTGTACTAGTCCGGACTGATGCCGATTTATAGTGCTAGCCCACTGAGATACCATGCCGCAGTTTAACGTATATACCCTACTCAGACACAGTTTGCCGACTTCGACCAGTCCTTGTTTTGGCCCGTTAATGCCGAACGCCAGGTAGGGAAACTACAAACAAAAGATCTTTATTTAGCCTTTTGGTATGACGCGTTCGGGGATCGAACCCCCAACAATCCGCGCAGACGCTCTACCCAGTAGACCACGAGATTTAATTAGACAAGTGAAGCAGGAATATTCTCTTTAACGGGTACATTTACACAGCCTGTTAGGTTGGTTGGTTGGTTTGTTGTTTAACACCGCACTCAGCAATATTCCAGCTATATGACGGCGGTCTGTAAAAAATCGAGTCTGGACCAGACAATCCTGTGATTGATATCATGAGCATCGATCCACGCAGTTGGGATCGATGACATGTATCAAACAAGTCAGCAAGCCTGACCACCCGATCCCGTTAGTCGCCTCTTACGACAAGCATAGTCGCCTCTTATGGCAAGCATGGGTTGCTGAAGACCTATTCTACCCCGGATCTTCACGGGTCGACGTAAGGTATACATATTAGTTTTATAAGCGTATGAATAGAATTCCATGTGTGCGATGTTTTGTAGACGTCGCTGCCTGGCTTTGTAAATCCTAGTAACTAAATAGTAGCTATGTCATAATTATGATGTTACTGAAAGGCATGGATGAGCATAATTATGTTAACCACAAATAAGACAACGCTGTTGTGGAAAGAATATAATTTATTTTGAGCATTGGGCAATACAGTTGATACATTTGCATGGGGTGGGTCTATTTAAAAACAGTGTTCTTGTTTAACACGCACTCAGCATTATTCCAGCTTTTTGACGGTGTACTGTACATAATCGAGTCTGGACCAGACAATCCAGTGATTGACATCAAGAGCATCGAACTACCCAATTGGAATATGATGTTATGCATCAACCAAATCAGCGAGCCTGACTACCCTATCATGTTCGTCGCCACATACGGTAAGCATGGGTTGCTGAAGACCTATTCTAACCTGGGTCTTTATTAAAAATAGTAGATCGAAGGAAATGGAAGCAATTTCCGTAAACATGTGGGAATAGTATCAAAACTGCCAACTGCCTCGTAGCCTTAGAGACCGTAGAGAGCTGTGCCTTCATGCAACAGATTATCGAGGTCCGTAGAACACGGTACAGACGCAAATAGATTTGAGCCCTGGGACACAAAATATACGATAGCGACCAGAGCTACGGCTGCACATTGAATTCCATTAGTGTGCGGCGTAAAACAACAAACAAACAAAGAACAAACATTCACCCACCCAACCACCCGCCATTCTTTTTATTTCAGAACCATGGACATCGAGGCAATTGATGAGTCATCAGTTCCTCAGCTACCAGCACCTAAGTCAAGAGGAAATATGAATTAATGTGTGAATCATGCCATGTTTTACTGACCAGCGAGAAAATAGCGGTTGCTGCCTACCAACTTCCGGTTTGGCCTAGGGCAGTTCTTACATCATGTCTTAATGGCTGCCTAAAAAGAAAAATAACCTCGAGAATAAAAGACTACTCAAGTCGTCATATTGTCCTCAGCCCATATATATGAACAATGCCGTATGTGAGATGTTGTTAGTTTTCGATGTACAGTAAACTATGGTTATAACGAACACGCTTATAACGAACTGACGGATATAACGAACTTACTTTTTTGGTGCCGACTATTTGCTGTAGTTATGCTGTATATATGTTTATAACGAACTACGGTTATAACGAACTAAAATTAGTAGTCCCTTTGAGTTCGCTATAACCGTAGTTTACTGTATTATTAGTTATTATATTCTTTGTTTTATTCACAAATTTGGGGGTTATGTATATACAAATCTCATTGAAAACATAGTGAGTGAGTGAGTTGGGTTTAACACCGCTTTCAACAGTATTCCAGTTGCATCAGAGAGAGAGAGAGACACAGAGAGAGAGAGAGAGAGAGAGAGAGAGAGAGAGAGAGAGAGAGAGAGAGAGAGAGAGAGAGTAAAGTTCTAACTCTCAGGCACAGTATAGTAATAATTAAAAAAGTGGAGTAAGATTGAACAAAGTTTTAATTGGCTTGCGCTTGAGTCTCATCAGGCCATAACTGAATAACGGACTCCACTTATTGAATTATTCATATATATATATATATATATATATATATATATATATATATATATATATATATAATGTGTGTGTGTGTGTGTGTGTGTGTGTGCGCGTGTCTGCATGAACATAAACTATATATATTTTAAACAAAATAGCGTTCTTATGATAGACAGTTTATGTTAAAAACCGTTTGAATATGAAACGGTGCGTTGCTCTCTCGACAACGGACTTAGGAATAGGAAAGTACACGTACAGTGAAATTTGTGGAAAAAACAAGCAGCTCTCTCTCTCTCTCTCTCTCTCTCTTTCACTCTCTCTCTCTCTCCTGACAATACAGCGGAAACCACGTTTCCAGTGACGTAACCCCTATCAACAGATTTCTGGATTACCGTCATGGGCACGCGACAACGTCCTTTGATATATGTACACCGGGTCCTCTTGACCACCATAAGTCTGTGTTGCAGAAAGGGAGTTGTGACAACCGTAGCTCTAGTGTCGCTATTAGGAGCATGATTCTCGGGGCCTTTTAAGAATCATGTAAAGAATTGTTAAAAGCGGTTGTTTTTCAATTTACAATTTAAAAAAACTATTTTAGTCATACAGATGGAAACTTTTGGAGAATTGTTCTCCAGTCATAATTTACCAATTGAAACAAGAGGATGAAGGAGTGAGTGAGTTGGGTTCAACGCCGCTTCCAACAGTATTCCAGTCATATCGCGGCGTGTCAGCTTAATGTGGGAGGAAAGCCCGAAGTGATGCAGGTCTTAGACGTTTACCACTTCGGTGAAACCCACGAGCACCGGTATGGTGCTGACAAACCTAGAAACATGATTGGGGCGAACCGGGATTCGAACCCACAATCATAGGTTTCTGGGGTGCCCAAGGGAAGAGGATAAAGGAACATTCAATTGAAGGGCAATGGTATTCTCAACTCGTATCGAACCCTTGAAGATCAGGGGTAGAATAGGTCTTCAGCAACCCATGCTTGCTGTAACAGGCGACTGTGCTTGTCGTAAAAGGCGACTAACGGGATCGGGTGGTCAGGCTCGCTGACCTGTCATCGATCCCAATTGCGTGGATCGATGCTCATGATGTCAATCACTGGATTGTCTGGTCGAAACTCGATTATATAGCTGAAATATTCCTGAGGGCGGCGTTAAACAACAAACCAACCAACTCAACTCGTATCGCCGGCGCTGCTTTAAATAATCCGCATAATCACCAACGGTCAGTTAGCGCTCAACACAAGTGAAACCAGTTGGGATTATAGTCCATAATAAGCAAACTTTGAATCCGCGAGGAAGAAAGCCATCCATAGTTCAATACTTTCATAGTTGGAGTGTTGTTGCCCTTTAAATAAAAGAAAATGCCCACTTTGCCAATTATATAACACAGGAGATGAACTGGGCTATTTGTTTATCTACCCTTAAGTAAACAAACAGAGAAAGCAACTGATTCATCGTTTTATTGTACTAAACCTAACATGTTTGAAATTAATTTACTTTTTAATAAAGATTAGGAACATTAAGAAAATTATCTGAGTTGTGTACAATAATCATGAAAAGAAAGAATATTTTTAAATGTTTGTGCATTTTTTTGTTCTTTACCTGATCCGACTGCTCGAAAAAGATGTTTATAAGATTGTAATACCTGAATGAGTGTAGACCTGGGTTAAATAAAGTTCAGTTCTGACCACTTAAGTCAATCGTAACTCTTATACTTCACCTATACTTACGATTTCATTAGCGCTGTTTGCATAAAGGGTCCAGTAATAAAGTAGGGCCCTCTTATACAAAGCGATCTTAGCGCCTTTAAGTTTGTAACTATCTCTAAAATATGCTTACAACAGTCGTAGTATTAAGATCGCTTTGTGCAAGTGGGCCCTGGTGTATTGACTAACATTAAGTCCCCGAAACAAGGTTTCTTATTGAAAAATAACAAAGTACGAAATGAAAGAATAAATCTAATGGAGCCTGAACTATGATTAATTTAAGAGTTGAGACAATCTTGACTTGGCATTTGCTTCATCGTAACACAAGCGTTTCGTGTCCCTTGTTATTGCAGTGGCACAGTTAATAAATCGATCTCCATATGGGCAGTTTTCTAGAGTAAACCACATATTCATGAACACATTAGAAATTTTTACGAGGCATATTGTACAAACGCATAATTATCGTCAGCAAACCCGTTGGTAAACATAACATTCAAGGTGTCCGTATTCCAAAGTAGACACATTTTTTGGATAACAACTTCTTTATTTACTATAAACAATAAGTAAATAAAGAAGTTGTTATCGATAAATTGTGTCTACTTGGTCACCCCCCAACTTCTAAGTAATGCCCATCAAACAATTCGTGTCCATATTCACCAGAAATTGATGACAGCATTCCAAATCATTCTAGAATTGAAATTGTTTTGGTTTTAAAAACAATTCTGTTGGGTCTTGGAGACCGGTGAGTGTATAACTGAGGATATGGAATCCTAATGCTTGCAAAAACATAATTCCATCTGTAACAGAAATAATACAACAAAGGATCTCCACTGCACAGTCATAGTATGTTGTATTTCTTAATGAGTATTCTCTATAAAGCAATGTTTATGAGTAAACGATGAGCGAGACAGGCCCTGAAGGGGATGACCATCAACTTCGCTTCATTACCGATGTTTGCTTCCGCTAGTCAAACACGTGAACACATTAAGCCCGTTGTTTAAAAAAGGCGAAAAAATATTGCATAAGCCTGACTTGAAGAAAGGAATCTGTAACAAACTTTGCTACGGCCGAATCGAGGCCCAGAGCGCGTGTCAGACAATCTTTCACAACGCTCAATGTTGGATTTCACGCCTTGACGAGAAGGCGTCGCCATCTTTTAAATTTCGTTAACGACGAATTAAGTCGTATCTCCCCCGACAATGGAGTCACTGATGCAGCCGTAGCCGTTTTGAAGTCGGCAACACCCGATTAAAATCTTTTTAACAATTTGGTGATGTACTATGCGGCAGATGGCGGGGCGGTTACGTTACCCATAATTCTTAGCGGATGTTACACCGGAGGCCGCTTGTGTCCCCCCTCAATGGCGGTAGTGTACAGATTTCGCGATGTGACGTAATGTTACGGGTGGGGTGTATCAGAAATCGGGTTTGTAGACAGTTTGCAGTGACAGAGGGGACGAAATAGTATCATCATTGTTCCTTATCTGATCTTGTGGCTGATCGAGCGCGAGGGCTGATGGGATGCATCGCGGTGATTAACGAGCAATTAAAGGGGAATTATCCTTGTATTACACCTTCATTATGACCACCTTTGTTGTCCACGCGCTCCTAACTCTAGGCGCGCAGGGGACTCGCGTGTAACGGGGGCAGGAGTCGGCATCGTGCGCAGATTGCTTAGGAAATTGTTACAGGATGGGAGTGTGAGGTGTGGAAGTGTTGATTGTTGGTTGTTGTTTTACGCCGCACTCAGCACTATTCCAGCATTATGACTGCGGTCTGTAAATAGACCAGACCTATCTAGTGATTGACATCGTGAGTGAGCATCGATCGGGATATGCTGACACGCCATAACCTAGCCACCGAGCCTGACCCCCCGATCCACACTGTCAAAGTTTAAAAACAAAAATTAAATAGAAATCTGAGCGCGATTCTTGCCCCATGCTTTTGACGAGCTTAGTTCTGAACGTGTTTAGAATTGTGTTATGGGTCTTAACGTGTTTAACAGATGAACGTGTTATGGGTCTTAACGTGTTTAACAGCTGAACGTGTTATGGGTCTTAACGTGTTTAACAGCTGAACGTGTTATGGGTCTTAACGTGTTTAACAGCTGAACGTGTTATGGGTCTTAACGTGTTTAACAGATGAACGTGCTATGGGTCTTAACGTGTCTAACAGCTGAACGTGTTATGGGTCTTAACGTGTTTAACAGATGAACGTGTTATGGGTCTTAACGTGTTTAACAGATGAACGTGTTATGGGTCTTAACGTGTTTAACAGCTGAACGTGTTATGGGTCTTAACGTGTTTAACAGATGAACGTGTTATGGGTCTTAACGTGTTTAACAGATGAACGTGTTATGGGTCTTAACGTGTTTAACAGCTGAACGTGTTATGGGTCTTAACGTGTTTAACAGATGAACGTGTTATGGGTCTTAACGTGTTTAACAGATGAACGTGTTATGGGTCTTAACGTGTTTAACAGATGAACGTGCTATGGGTCTTAACGTGTCTAACAGCTGAACGTGTTATGGGTCTTAACGTGTCTAACAGCTGAACGTGTTAAGGGTCTAAACGTGTTTAACAGCTGAACGTGTTGTGGGTCTAAACGTGTTTAACAGCTGAACGTGTTAGGGGTCTAAACCTGGTTAACAGCTAAAGGCGTTTAGGCTTTAATCCCAGTATTATCCAGGGTAGATTAGATACACTACATTCTGTTGTATACCACAAATAAATCCAGAAAAAGAAGGGAAAGCAAGACACCGCTAACTGTAGCTTTCCTTCTGGTTGTGTCTGGGGTATCTAACCGAGCATTGTGTATATAATCTTACTACCTGGATATTCGAGGTTGATGGCTGATTCATCAAGCTGAGGCTCCATAGTCTGTGGGGCAAAGGGGTGGTCGGGTAGCCTAGTGGTTAAAGCGTTTGCTCGTCACGCCAAAACCAGGGTTCGATTCCCGACATGGGTACAATGTGTGAAGCCCATTTCTGGTGTCCCCCGCCGTGATATTGCGTGAATAATGCTAAAAGCGGCGTAAAACCATACTCACTCACTCACTCAATGTTCGGCAAAAGTATATCATGAATGACAGTGGAGCGGTGTAGTTCAGGCCCGTCACCAAACCGACGTCTCCACGGGGCTGACAAGCTGCCTGCTATACACTTTTGCCACATGTACTTGAGAGGAAAGTATCACCTTAGGATGCACTGTAAAAATGTTTTTTGTCCTTAACACAAACCTAAACACTCTCTATGTCACATCATTTTAACATGCTGAGGTCTAAACATGTTTTGGATTGTGTTTAACTGTTAAATTTGTTTAGGGTCTAAATGTGGGAAAGATCCGTATACCCCCCCTCGAAATTCCTTAGTAGGTAAGACCCGTGAAGATTCCGGGGTAGAATAGGCCTTTAGCAAACCATGCTTGCCGTAAAAGGTGACTGTGCTTGATGTGAAAGGCGACTAACGGGATCGGGTGGTCAGGCTCGCTGACTTGGTTGATGCATGTCATCGATCCCAATTGGGTGGATCGATGCTCATGATATCAATCACTGGATTGTCTGGTCCAGACTCGATTATTTACAGACCGCCGTCATATAGCTGGAATATTGCTGAGTGCGACGTTAAACATCAAACCAACCAACCAACCAACCTTAGTAGGTAATGTTTAAAAAAGGGGTGCTCTCTGTTTTTTAGCGTTTAATGGGGCTACATAAGTAAGTGAGTTTGGGGGCAGGTAACTGTTATATAAAAAGTTAAGGGTCTGTCGTAGTAATCGGATATACTTTCATTCTCAGCTTCTTTATACTTCGTGAAAGAAATACTGTTAGTCATACAACATATTAATGAACGCACAACCTTTGAAACCTCAGCGGGATACGGGGGCGGTCGGGTAGCCTAGTGGTTAAAGCGTTGGCTCGTCACGCCGAAGACCCGGGTTCGATTCCCGACATGGGTACAATGTGTGAAGCCCATTTCTGGTGTCCCCCGCTGTGATATTGCTGGAATATTGGTAAAAGCGGCGTAAAACCATACTCACTCGCTCACTCACTCAGCGGGATACGAACCTGCAGCTTTTTAATGTGAAGTTCTTCACGCTACCTCCTGTACTCCGGAGACAAACGTCAATTTTCATGGTCACCATAAACCTAGCCTGGTGTATCTGCACATTTTTATCTTAATAGTGTACCAAGTTCGTTGTAAGTCCTGGTGGTATGGTATAGATTCCACAGTTTGATTATAACGAGATAGTGTTCCAGTCTGAAGAACAGAATCTTCTCCATGATGGTCTAGTTCTGCAAGGTGAGGTGAGGTGAGGTGAGGTGAGGTGAGGTGAAATGGGGTTTAACGTCGCGTCCAAGATTATTGCACTTATATAGCGATGCGCATGCACGTGTGTGTGTGTGTGTGCGTGCGTGTGTATGTGAGTGAGTGTGTGTGTGTGAGTGAGTGAGTGAGTGAGCGAGCGTGCATCCGTGCGTGCGTGCGTGCGTGCGTGTGTGTGCTTGTACAAGTCCGGACTAATGCCGATTTTATAGTGCTAGCACACTGAGACACCATGCCCCAGTTTAACATGATCATAACCCCACTCGAACACAGCATACTGACTCCGAGCCGACCAGTCCTTGTTTTGACCCCTTAATGTCGAGCGCCAGACAGGGCAACACGGGGATAGAAAATGTAGACGGATGTTTTAGATGACGACTGAGCTATGAAAAGGCGATGGGGACAGGAAATGGTGTTGGTAGGGTGGAGTAGAGTGGGGGGTACACCATGAGAATGGGGATTGGAAAAGGGTGGCAATGGGATTTATCTTAATGGGGACGGGCAGCGTCTTTTTTCGTAAAGATCGTAGTTCATCTCACACTACATGATCGGGGCGGTGGGGGTAGCCTAGTGGTTAAAGCGTTTGCTCGTCACGCCGAAGATCCCGGTTCGATTCCCAACAGGAGTGCAATATGAGAAGCCCATTTCTGGTGTCCCCCACCGTGATATTGCAGGAATATTTCTAAAAGCGGCATAAACTCACTCACTCACTCACTCACCCACTCACGACATGTTCTGTCCTGTTTGATTATTTGTGGTTGGACCTGGAAACTGCGTCGTCATGGAACGGAGACAGAGATTCAATGCTTGATTAAAACTAGCATCCATAACGCTTCACAGCTCTAAAATTCCTTAACCGTGGAGTGAGTAGGCGTGTGAATGACTAAGACCCGCGAAAGTGATGGAATAGCGTTGCCAAGCAACATGTGTCAGTTTGTGCAATATTAACACGAGCTCTAACTGTGAACAGACAGTGTATAAATAAACAAAAAATCCCACTAGAAAACACGTTTTTCTTTATATATAAGTATATAAAGATATAATTCACAAAAAAATTTATCGATCGTGGAACTCGACCTATACTTTCTTCTGCCGCCCAGTTTAAATAACAACGACAACATATTTTTCATGAGTAAATGAGTGGGTGGGTGAGTGAGTCAGTTGGGTTAAAACATTATTCAAGTTATATCACGGCGTGTCAGCTTGATGTGGAAGGAAAGCCCGAAGTGATGCAGGTCTCAGACGTTTTCCACTTTGGTGAAACCCACGAGTACGGGTATGGTGCTGCCTCCACCACCCCATCTCCTTGCCTCCACTACCCCATCTCCCTGCCTCCACCACCCCATCTCCCTGCCTCCACTACCCCATCTCCCTGCCTCCACCACCCCATCTCCCTGCCTCCACCACCCCATCTCCCTGCCTCCACCACCCCATCTCCCTGCCTCCACCACCCCATCTACACCCCTCCACCACCCCATCTCCCTGCCTCCACCACCCATCTCCCTGCATCCACCACCCCATCTCCCTGCCTCCACCACCCCATCTCCACCCCTCCACCATCCCATCTCCACCCCTCCACCACCCCATCTCCCTGCCTCCACCACCCCATCTCCCTGCCTCCACCATCCCATCTCCCTGCCTCCATCACACCATCTCCCTGCCTCCACCACCCCATCTCCACCCCTCCACCACCCATCTCATCTCCCTGCCTCCACCACCCCATCTCCACCCCTCCACCATCCCATCTCCACCCCTCCACCACCCCATCTCCCTGCCTCCACCACCCCATCTCCACCCCTCCACCATCCCATCTCCACCCCTCCACCACCCCATCTCCCTGCCTCCACCACCCCACCACCACCCCATCTCCCTGCCTCCACCACCCCATCTCCACCCCTCCACCACCCCATCTCCACCCCTCCACCATCCCATCTCCACCCCTCCACCACCCCATCTCCCTGCCTCCACCACCCCATCTCCACCCCTCCACCACCCCATCTCCCTGCCTCCACCACCCCATCTCCACCCCTCCACCACCCCATCTCCACCCCTCCACCACCCCATCTCCCTGCCTCCACCACCCCATCTCCACCCCTCCACCAACCCATTTCCCTGCCTCCACCACTAATCTCCACCCCTCCACCAACCCATCTCCCTGCCTCCACCACCCCATCTCCCTGCCTCCACCACTAATCTCCACCCCTCCACCAACCCATCTCCCTGCCTCCACCACCAATCTCCACCCCTCCACCACCCCATCTCCCTGCCTCCACCACCAATCTCCACCCCTCCACCACCCCATCTCCCTGCCTCCATCACACCATCTCCCTGCCTCCACCCACCCCATCTCCACCCCTCCACCACCCCATCTCCACCCCTCCACCAACCCCATCTCCATCCCTCCACCACCCCATCTCCCTGCCTCCACCACCCATCTCCCTGCCTCCACCACCCATCTCCCTGCCTCCACCAACCCATCTCCCTGCCTCCACCAACCCATCTCCCTGCCTCCACCAACCCATCTCCCTGCCTCCACCACCCATCTCCCTGCCTCCACCACCCATCTCCCTGCCTCCACCAACCCATCTCCCTGCCTCCACCACCCATCTCCCTGCCTCCACCACCCCATCTCCCTGCCTCCACCACCCATCTCCCTGCCTCCACCACCCCATCTCCCTGCCTCCACCACCAATCTCCACCCCTCCACCACCCCATCTCCACCCCTCCACCACCCCATCTCCCTGCCTCCACCACCCCATCTCCCTGCCTCCATCACACCATCTCCCTGCCTCCACCCACCCCATCTCCACCCCTCCACCACCCCATCTCCACCCCTCTACCAACCCCATCTCCATCCCTCCATCACCCCATCTCCCTGCCTCCACCACCCCATCTCCCTGCCTCCACCACCCCATCTCCCTGCCTCCACCAACCCATCTCCCTGCCTCCACCACCCATCTCCCTGCCTCCACCACCCCATCTCCCTGCCTCCACCACCCCATCTCCCTGCCTCCACCACCCCATCTCCCTGCCTCCACCACCATATCTCTACCCCTCCACCCCATCTCCCTGCCTCCACCCCCCCCCCCCCCCCATCTCCCTGCCTCCACCACCCCATCTCCCTGCCTCCACCACCACATCTCCCTGCCTCCACCACCACATCTCCCTGCCTCCACCACCCCATCTCCCTGCCTCCACCACCCCATCTCCCTGCCTCCACCACCCCATCTTCCTGCCTCTACCACCCCATCCCCCTCTCTCCATCAACCACATCTCCCTGCCTCCACCACCCCATCTCAACCCCTCCATCACCCCACCTCAACCCCTCCACCACTCCATCTCCCTGCCTCCACCACCCCATCTCCACCCCTTCATCACCCCATCTCCCTGCTTCCACCACACCGATCCCCCGCCCCTACACTAACAATGACCTATTTACATGCAGAATATCACATCCTTGTAACATCTGCGCCCTAGACTGGGCACCCGTCTATAGGTCGCCTCATGTTCCAGCAGTAGCATCAGTTAGTTGATACCAGCACAAAGAGGCTGTTGTTCACCATCACCTATTAGCAAACCATTGACTCGGTTGTTAATCTGATACGTATTGTTGACTCAGATACCCACTGCGAGGTAACTTTACCTCTGCTGTGAAAAGAATCTGATTTGAATCCGGTGTCAGTATTTCTAAACTTACGTCTAACTCGACGGTCTTGTTTATTTATTGGTGTATGGTCATGTGACTGGAAGTATCCCGATGTCGAACTACACTGAATAGCTCTATTATGCCTCGTCATCATAAACGTTATTACCGTATTCGACGTAATAAGCGCCCAGGGCGCTCTCAAAATTAGAAATAGGGGGCTCTTATTAGAATATTATTTTGGTGCTATAAAAAAGGATGACAAAAGTAACTTTAACAAAAAAAAAGGTCACCTTTTTTTCCGCATTTGATTCATAGCTCTCTGTTGATACATGATATGTTTGAGTCTGACTGTGTGTTGCAGCCGTTTTCGGTTTGAAATAGGACAATGTTTGTTTCCAACCCTTTAATTTTCTTAAGAGTGTATTGTGCCATTCTATGCAATCCGAAATATGTCTTTGACGGAATACTGTATTAATCTACAACTCTGGGAACAATAAAAACGTTGGAAAAAAAAAAAGAATATTATTTTGGTGAAAAAGACTTTTGGTTGAAAGATAAATTTCGTGGTTTATGCTGACAGCCTGAAATGTTTATATACGAGAGATACATTTTTCCAGAATTTAAATGCCCATAATTAAGGGTACATATAACACACGAGTGCGTATTATACGCGAATAAATAAGTGTTGTGTACATTGATCAATCGGAAGGGGTGCTAATTGGTATTGTTCACTAGCCAATATATTAGCAAATATCGCCGTGGGCGCGTATTAGAGCAGGGCGCTTATTACGTCGAATACGGTAACTTAAATTTGTTTGTAATAGGGTGTCGCTGTGTGGAAATGCCCCTTTGTGTATTCCCGGTGAGTGAGTGAGTGAGTTGTGTTTAGCGCCGCTTTCAACAGTATTTCAGTTATATCACGGCGTGTCAGCTTAATGTTGGGGGAAAGCCCGAAGTGATGCAGGTCTCAGGCGTTTACCACTTCGGTGAAACCCACGAGCACGGTTATTGTGCTGACAAACCTAGAAACATAATCGGGGCGAATCGTGATTCGAACCCACAATCATAAGTTACAGGCGTGCCCAAGGGACGCAACTCTGCACAGCGAATCGCGGCGCCTTAGACGACTGGGCCACCCGTGCCCCCCTCGGTTTTGGAAACTTTTGAAATGTTGCAATGGAAAGTGTCACTGTGACAGACGACTAGCCTTTACTTTAACTACTAGGCTACCCGACCACCCCAGCAACATGACATGAATGAGAAGGACATGTAAATAAGCAAGTCAGCGAGCATGACATCCGATCCATTAAGTCGCATCTTACGACAAACATGGGTTGCTGGGTTTTTTTCAATTCTGAAATTAGTAAACAGTTCGAGAAAAAAACAATGTTAACAAAAAAAATATATATTCCACATTTAACGAAATTAAAACAGGTAATAACAACACAAAAATATGATTTCACTTATATCTGGACATTTGTGAAATTAATTTCAAAAGCCATGAAGTAAAAGAACACACGTTAATTTGTGCAATAAAAAAAAATAATGTCCGGAAAAACACAATATATATACAAAACTATATGAAAAATACTGAGTTAAAAGTGCTCTAATTTGTCAAGTACCGGGGTCAGCTCATCTTTATTTCAAAAACTAGAAGATGAAAACACTCCGATTGTTTATGACTCAAAATAATTAATTCCTTTCAGATGGGAAACCACAATAAACTGTCACCGATCAACTCAAAACATGGAATGCTGACAATTGTATACGAAGTGACAGCGTTCAAAATTGAATTCGCACAACCAAGAAGTTTAATTTCAAATGTCACAGACTGTCAAAGATATAACACCTAACCACACACGAAAACATACCGGTGGTCTGGGACTAAACAATGTCTTCAAGATACAGGCACAATTCAATCTGTCTGGGGTGCAATTTATTAGCCCCTGACCCTCCCCAAAGCCACACTCGACCTATTTACCTCAAGCCTCGGAGTAAAAGAGCCAATTTTCAAAGCAGCATCTTCACTCCTTGACACGTCATTGTATAAAGACTCAAATCAAGTGGAAACCATTACAATGACGTATGGCCGCGTGCGCCGCACGCGTTACGCTGGAAACTCTCGCGTTATTTTACGTGATCATATATTACTCAAGACGGGCACCACCAACTAAGAACTCTTTCAGCCAATCAGAGAAGGCGTTGCATTGTCCCTGTACGATGTAAACTCAAGGGTGAGGCTTCTTTTGACGGCGTATCTGTCAAAATGGCGGAAAGTGAATGGAACTCTCGTGTTAGGTCTCGTCGACAGATGGCGCTTTGAGAATTGTTGTCTCAGTGTTACGCGCACGCCCTTTAGCGTTATGCAAGAACAAAACAACAAGGTCCATCCCATCTTGATTTCCGACCTTTATCAGTGAATCAGATAACTCGCGCTTCATTAAAGCGACCTGCAGATCCGAGGGCAAGCGTTGGCGTCGACCTAGGGTTGTCATTATGGGGTTACCGCTGGCAATGAAAGAATAATCTTTAATTTCACTTATGTTCCTGAAATCCCCAAATTCCTCCCAATCCACCCCCCCCCCCCCCCCCCCACTCCCCCTCCCCCTGCTCCCCCTGTTTTCCTCTCCTCACTCTCCTCTCTAATTCCCTCCTCCATCTTTACATATATCTCTCTTTCCCCTTCCTCTTTCTCGTCCGCTCTCTCCCTCTTTCCTCTCTCATTCCCCTCCCTTCCCAAACATCCCCTTTCCCTACTCCCTCCTCAAAGTATGTATATTTTCTATAAACCCTTAAAAAGGTTTTACAAACTTTATTTTACGCATATGGATTTGGTGTTACACGGATAATATATAGAGCAATAACTCCATTGATTGCAAAAATTTAGCCATATTTATAGATAAAGTGCCTAAATGGCATATGCTTTCATTTACATAAAATCAATGCATTAGTACATGGGTATGCTTATGATAGCTTTAAGTAAAAGGGGCGGTGGGGGGGGCCTAGTGGTTAAAGCGTTCGCTCGTCACGCCGAAGACAGGGTTCGATTCCCCACTGGGGTACAGTGTGTTAAGCCAATTTCGTTACTTTGTTTATTTTCTCGTCATTTCAAATATTTGCTCGTTACTTCAATTATTTTTCTCGATATTTTAAGTTTATTTCCAAAACTCGAAATTTCGAGAAAATGATTGAAATAACGATAGAAATAATCTAAGTAACAAGAAAAAAACTAAATTTCGAGAAAATAATTGAAATAAGGAGAAAGAAACTCGACATTTAGAGTTTTTGAAAAAAACTCGAAATAACAAGTAAAAAATAGAAGTAACGAGAATGAAAAATCGAAATTTCGAGAAATTAATTGAAATAACGAAAAATTCGATTTAAAAAAAATACAATTATGGTACCAAAGTAGCATCATTAGGCTTTCGTATTGATGAATATGCTTCTTTGCTTGTATGTGCAGCCAAACCGTTCACCGTGAAGATCTCTTGTGGCGGCACGCGTCGATTCACTTTAATGCTCCGGGCAGAAATCTTGCATGTTAAACTTTGTTGAACTGATGTCCAGCACTTCTCGACAAAGTATCACAAAGTAATGTAGAAATGCATGTAAACACTGATTCTTTTTCTGGCCACAAACATTATGTAAATAAGAAGATATGTTGATTGTCATATTCTTTTTATAGTGTAAGCATATTGACGACGGACAAATAGCCCAAGTCAAATTTATGACATAGATAATCTGATATTGCTGGCATATTGCCGCAAAAGAGGCGTAAAACACAACTCACTCAAAGTGACATTAGATATCTTTCGCATCTTTCAAGTATGTGTAATTGATTGTTTCCCCAAGAAATATATGTTCCCATGGAAACGCAACCAAAATAGAACATGGTGACAAAAAGGATTCTCACAAGACAAGAGACACTAGCAGGGCGATTTGAACATAGGGCTCTGGCGAACGTAAGGGACTGTAGGCGAATTGAGGCGCCTTAGACTACTAGCCCCTGTGTCCCTGTCAAAGCGTTAACGTAAGTTACACGCAGTTTAACCTACATTTTCAAACAGTTAGTTCATAAAAAAATCAGAGGCTCGTGCGTATGGTAAACTGCGGGGCTAAAGAAAGTATACATTTGAAAATTGGATTCGATCCCAAAATTACAAACGTTATCTAAACGTTACTAAGCTGAAAACAGTCAAGTCAATAATTGTTACTAAATACCTGACGCAAAGAACAGTAAGTTCAGTAAAAGTAAATAAATAAGTTTTCATTAGTTTAGTTAGTAAAAATTAAAACCTGGCTAGACCACCAGGAAAAAAGCTGATCCAAACGTTGTCAGCACTTTACTAGGCTGAAAACAGTCATCGAAACATTGCAACACAACACAACTATGATACCCGTATGAAATACTTCCTAACCGGATACTCTTTTCTTGTTTATTTCTATTTTACCCGCCATCAAACATGGGTGTATATTTTCTTTTTTCCAGCTGCTTACATTGGCCACACTTAAATGTTTTCATGTAAATGCTACTTGTCCTAAGGTTCTATAAGGGAAGCGTTTCCATGGCATCATAACGTACTAGTCTTGACAAATACGAACTTGGACCAGTCACCATGACCATGAAACGCATTTTTAAAAGAAGACTTAATGTTTGATTGGTTTATAACAAAATCATATACACAACCCGAGGGTTTATTTACGTCCTCCTTTGGAGGTCGTTTACATGAAAAGTACACATTTCACATGGAGTGAGTGAGTGAGTGAGTTGGCTTTAATGCCGTTTAAACAGTATTCCAGTTATTGGTTTAGTGCTGACAAAACACAATCAGACGAACCAGGATTCGAACCCACGATCATACGTTTCCGGTATGCCCGATGGATGTAGCCCTGCACAGCGAATTGCGGCGCCTTAGACGACTGGGCCACCCGTGCCCCCTCAACCACCCCCCCCCCCCCCCCCCACCCCCCCCCCACCCCACCCCCCCCACCACCCCCCAAACAAAGGTAGTTCACCTTATTGGGGATCATGGGGACGTTGATGGCTAAGGGGATTCGATAACGTAGTGTGAGGTATATTCAAGATATTATATATTTTCGGTCCAAGCTTCAAACCACACGGTCTCGCCTCTTGAATGTGAACAGCTGTGACAATTATATTTCTTTTCACAACACAGTTGTGTCACGACAGTCAGCTTGTTCAAGAGAACAGTTGTAAAAACCGAGTGAGTGAGTGAGTATGGTTTTACGCCGGACACCAGACAAAATATAGATGAGGTTTTTGGACAAAAACGGAACATACGTTCGTTCTTAGTATGAGAAAGATCCACATTGCTGCATGAGTGAGTAAATGAAAAAGTGAGTGAGAATGGGTTTACTCCGTTTTTAGCAATATTCCATCAATATCACGGCGGGGGACACCAGAAATGGTCTTCACATATTGTACCCATGTCGGGATTCAAACCCGGGTCTTGGGCGTGACGAGCGAACGCCTTTAACCACGAGGCTACCCCACCGCCCCTGTAAAACCTGAGGCAAGAATGCTTTTTCCAATATGTTCTTGATACAATAATTTATTGAAAACTGCATGACTAGAAAAACTTACTTCAGAGTGAAGCAACGCAGACAGAGACATTTTGGGCGCGAGTGACTCATTGGTCTAACACGCAATGCCGTAGCTCCGCAGGATCCGCTTTTCGTGAGTTCGAATCCAAATTCGACTGACACTACCACTTGTATGTAAACATCAAACGTCACCCTCAGAAAAAAACCAGTCTCGATTGTCCAGGAAAATAGATTCCAGTTGGCGTAAAAGGCAACATAGTTGATAGAAATAGAAAATAGATAGCGGCTACTTCCCGACAGCACCTGCCACTCTTGTTCGTGACATGCGTCAGAATATATGAAATAACAGTTTGCTTTAATTGAGATAGCAACAGCTAATATCCAGAAGGTATTAATGTAACACATATCTAATTTTACCTTGGACTGACGTAGAGATTTGCACATGTGTATAATCTCTAACACTCCTTCCACAGCGTCAAAGTCGCTCTGGCACTCATCAGTCCCAAGACTTCAACCCATGACACAAGTCATCTGTTAGTATACGGATTTTCTGTTGACGTATAGTGGAACCACAGCCATGAAGAAGAACGTTTCCCGAGTTGGGAATAAAGAAGAATTTACTGATAATCTCAACCTCAGAGCCTGGGACTCTGGATGGCATGGAGGAATGACATTAACAGGTGTAGACAGAGCATGTGCATGTGGAAACCAGTCTTATGACAAGGGAGGCATGTATACGAACTGCGGCGAAACCCTTCCCTTCCAAATACAGGGCGAATATTGTTCCGAAGATAAAAGGATACCGGGAGACTTCGCACAAACGGGTTTTTATTTGATGCGCAAAAGGACAACAGTTGTGGATCGTAGAGATGGTTCTAAAGGAGGTCCTGAAAAAACGGTAAGGTGTGCTTATGCTTCGAGATGGTCTGTCGCCTCATTTCCAGCTTTGTCCACCAACAGCGTGTCTCGACGAGGTTCCCCGAATACTAATGGTTTCCCAGCAGCGAAAGATCGATTGTCCTTGACAGATTTAAAAAAACAGACTACCCAACAGTTTCAATCTTCAAGACGTCGGATTTCGCCTACCTTTAGTCAGGAGTCAAGTATGTTACATCGGTTCAATCAGTCGGGTCAGAAATCAGATCGAAAAACTCCCACGCCGAGAAATTCCCACGCCTGCCATCAGTTTGATAACTGGCTTTTTCATCATCTGGACGATAACGTCAGTTCCACAAAGTCTTCAGACAACACCGCTGTCATCCAGTATTCAGATTGGCGGCCTTTTCGTCGTCTCAACGATAACATCGCTGTTCGCCAAAACAGAATCGCTTCTATTCTGAAGGGGAGCAGTTCAACATGTAGATTCTCTCGTAAGAACGTCACTGTGCATTGGTCTGATCAATACAAGGGTCACGGCCTGGAAACTGTACATTTCTATGAACGGGAGGTGGACACCACCCCGAAAAAGAAAAGCATGAGTCCGGCTCCTCTTCTTCCAAAGTTGTTTAAAAGACCAACAGATGTTGTGTGTTTACGTCCACTCTGAACACTATTCCAGTCATATCTGAAACTTTGATGTATCCACATATGTATTATATCGGGCAAGGGAGAGATTTGGTGTTTACGTCCACTCTGAACACTATTCCAATCATATCTGAAACTTTGATGTATCCACATATGTATTATATCGGGCAAGGGAGAGATTTAGTGTTTACGTCCACTCTGAACACTATTCCAATCATATCTGAAACTTTGATGTATCCACATATGTGTTATATCGGGCAAGGGAGAGATTTAGTGTTTACGTCCACTCTGAACACTATTCCAATCATATCTGAAACTTTGATGTATCCACATATATATATATATATATATATATATATATATATATATGTTATATTGGGCAAGGGAGAGATTTAGTGTTTACGTCCACTTTGAACTATATTCCAATCATATCTGGAACTTAGATGTATCCACATATGTGTTATATTGGGCAAGGGAGATATTGAGTGTTGACGTCCACTTTGAACTATATTCAAATCATATTTGGAACTTAGATGTATCCACATAGCTAACGTATTATATTTGGCAAGGGAGATATCGAGTGTTTACGTCCACTTTGAACAATATTCAAATCATATCTGAAACTTTGATGTATCCACATATGTGTTATATTGGGCAAGGGAGATATTGAGTGTTGACGTCCACTTTGAACTATATTCAAATCATTTCTAAAACTTAGGTGTATCCACATAGCTAACGTATTATATTTGGCAAGGGAGATATCGAGTGTTTACGTCCACTTTGAACAATATTCAAATCATATCTGAAACTTTGATGTATCCACATATGTGTTATATTTGGCAAGGGAGATATCGAGTGTTTACGTCCACTTTGAACAATATTCAAATCATATCTGAAACTTTGATGTATCCACATATGTGTTATATTGGACAAGGGAGATATTGAGTGTTTACGTCCACTTTGAACAATATTCAAATCATATCTGAAACTTTGATGTATCCACATATGTGTTATATTGGGCAAGGGAGATATTGTGTGTTTACGTCCGCTTTGAACAATATTCAAATCATATCTAAAACTTAGGTGTATCCACATAGCTAACGTATTATATTTGGCAAGGGAGATATCGAGTGTTTACGTCCACTTTGAACAATATTCAAATCATATCTGAAACTTTGATGTATCCACATATGTGTTATATTGGGCAAGGGAGATATTGAGTGTTGACGTCCACTTTGAACAATATTCAAATCATATCTGAAACTTTGATGTATCCACATATGTGTTATATTGGGCAAGGGAGATATTGAGTGTTGACGTCCACTTTGAACACTATTCCAGTCATATCTGAAACTTAGATGTATCCACATATGTGTTATATTGGGCAAGGGAGATATTGAGTGTTGACGTCCACTTTGAACACTATTCAAATCATATTTGGAACTTAGATGTATCCACATATGTGTTATATTTGGCAAGGGAGATATTGAGTGTTTACATCCACTTTAAACTATATTCAAATCATAGTTGGAACTTAGATGTATCCACATATGTGTTATATTGGGCAAGGGAGATATTGAGTGTTGACGTCCACTTTGAACAATATTCAAATCATATCTGAAACTTTGATGTATCCACATATGTGTTATATTGGGCAAGGGAGATATTGAGTGTTGACGTCCACTTTGAACAATATTCAAATCATATCTGAAACTTTGATGTATCCACATATGTGTTATATTGGGCAAGGGAGATATTGAGTGTTTACGTCCACTTTGAACACTATTCCAGTCATATCTGAAACTTAGATGTATCCACATATGTGTTATATTGGGCAAGGGAGATATTGAGTGTTTACGTCCACTTTGAACTATATTCAAATCATATTTGGAACTTAGATGTATCCACATATGTGTTATATTTGGCAAGGGAGATATTGAGTGTTGACGTCCACTTTGAACACTATTCCAGTCATATCTGGAACTTAGATGTATCCACATATGTGTTATATTGGGCAAGGGAGATATCGAGTGTTTACGTCCACTTTGAACACTATTCCAGTCATATCTGAAACTTAGATGTATCCACATATGTGTTATATTGGGCAAGGGAGATATTGAGTGTTTACGTCCACTTTGAACTATATTCAAATCATATTTGGAACTTAGATGTATCCACATATGTGTTATATTTGGCAAGGGAGATATTGAGTGTTGACGTCCACTTTGAACACTATTCCAGTCATATCTGGAACTTAGATGTATCCACATATGTGTTATATTGGGCAAGGGAGATATTGAGTGTTTACGTCCACTTTGAACTATATTCAAATCATATTTGGAACTTAGATGTATCCACATATGTGTTATATTGGGCAAGGGAGATATTGAGTGTTGACGTCCACTTTGAACACTATTCCAGTCATATCTGAAACTTAGATGTATCCACATATGTGTTATATTGCGCAAGGGAGATATTGAGTGTTTACGTCCACTTTGAACTATATTCAAATCATATTTGGAACTTAGATGTATCCACATATGTGTTATATTGGGCAAGGGAGATATTGAGTGTTGACGTCCACTTTGAACACTATTCCAGTCATATCTGAAACTTTGATGTATCCACATATGTGTTATATTGGGCAAGGGAGATATTGAGTGTTGACGTCCACTTTGAACACTATTCCAATCATATCTGAAACTTTGATGTATCCACATATGTGTTATATTGGGCAAGGGAGATATTGAGTGTTGACGTCCACTTTGAACAATATTCAAATCATATCTGAAACTTTGATGTATCCACATATGTGTTATATTGGGCAAGGGAGATATTGAGTGTTGACGTCCACTTTGAACAATATTCAAATCATATCTGAAACTTTGATGTATCCACATATGTGTTATATTGGGCAAGGGAGATATTGAGTGTTGACGTCCACTTTGAACAATATTCAAATCATATCTGAAACTTTGATGTATCCACATATGTGTTATATTGGGCAAGGGAGATATTGAGTGTTGACGTCCACTTTGAACAATATTCAAATCATATCTGAAACTTAGATGTATCCACATATGTGTTATATTGGGCAAGGGAGATATTGAGTGTTTACGTCCACTTTGAACAATATTCCAGTCATATCTGGAACTTAGATGTATCCACATATGTGTTATATTGGGCAAGGGAGATATTGAGTGTTTACGTCCACTTTGAACTATATTCAAATCATATTTGGAACTTAGATGTATCCACATATGTGTTATATTGGGCAAGGGAGATATTGAGTGTTGACGTCCACTTTGAACACTATTCCAGTCATATTTGGAACTTAGATGTATCCACATAAGTGTTATATTGGGCAAGGGAGATATTGAGTGTTGACGTCCACTTTGAACACTATTCCAGTCATATCTGAAACTTAGATGTATCCACATATGTGTTATATTGGGCAAGGGAGATATTGTGTGTTTACGTCCGCTTTGAACAATATTCAAATCATATTTGGAACTTAGATGTATCCACATATGTGTTATATTGGGCAAGGGAGATATTGAGTGTTGACGTCCACTTTGAACACTATTCCAGTCATATCTGAAACTTAGATGTATCCACATATGTGTTATATTGGGCAAGGGAGATATTGTGTGTTTACGTCCGCTTTGAACAATATTCAAATCATATCTAAAACTTAGTTGTATCCACATAGCTAACGTATTATATTTGGCAAGGGAGATATTGAGTGTTTACGTCCACTTTGAACAATATTCAAATCATATCTGAAACTTTGATGTATCCACATATGTGTTATATTGGGCAAGGGAGATATTGAGTGTTGACGTCCACTTTGAACAATATTCAAATCATATCTGAAACTTTGATGTATCCACATATGTGTTATATTGGGCAAGGGAGATATTGAGTGTTGACGTCCACTTTGAACAATATTCAAATCATATCCCAAACTTTGATGTATCCACATATGTGTTATATTGGGCAAGGGAGATATTGAGTGTTGACGTCCACTTTGAACACTATTCCAGTCATATCTGAAACTTAGATGTATCCACATATGTGTTATATTGGGCAAGGGAGATATTGAGTGTTGACGTCCACTTTGAACTATATTCAAATCATATTTGGAACTTAGATGTATCCACATATGTGTTATATTGGGCAAGGGAGATATTGAGTGTTGACGTCCACTTTGAACACTATTCCAGTCATATCTGGAACTTAGATGTATCCACATATGTGTTATATTGGGCAAGGGAGATATTGAGTGTTGACGTCCACTTTGAACACTATTCCAGTCATATCTGGAACTTAGATGTATCCACATATGTGTTATATTTGGCAAGGGAGATATTGAGTGTTTACGTCCACTTTGAACACTATTCCAATCATATCTGAAACTTTGATGTATCCACATATGTGTTATATTGGGCAAGGGAGATATTGAGTGTTGACGTCCACTTTGAACTATATTCAAATCATATTTGGAACTTAGATGTATCCACATATGTGTTATATTGGGCAAGGGAGATATTGAGTGTTGACGTCCACTTTGAACACTATTCCAGTCATATCTGGAACTTAGATGTATCCACATATGTGTTATATTGGGCAAGGGAGATATTGTGTGTTTACGTCCACTTTGAACAATATTCAAATCATATCTAAAACTTAGGTGTATCCACATAGCTAACGTATTATATTTGGCAAGGGAGATATCGAGTGTTTACGTCCACTTTGAACAATATTCAAATCATATCTGAAACTTAGATGTATCCACATATGTGTTATATTTGGCAAGGGAGATATTGAGTGTTGACGTCCACTTTGAACAATATTCAAATCATATTTGAAACTTTGATGTATCCACATATGTGTTATATTGGGCAAGGGAGATATTGAGCGTTGACGTCCACTTTGAACAATATTCAAATCATATCTGAAACTTTGATGTATCCACATATGTGTTATATTGGGCAAGGGAGATATTGAGTGTTGACGTCCACTTTGAACACTATTCCAGTCATATCTGAAACTTAGATGTATCCACATATGTGTTATATTGGGCAAGGGAGATATTGAGTGTTTACGTCCACTTTGAGCTATATTCAAATCATATTTGGAACTTAGATGTATCCACATATGTGTTATATTGGGCAAGGGAGATATTGAGTGTTGACGTCCACTTTGAACACTATTCCAGTCATATCTGGAACTTAGATGTATCCACATATGTGTTATATTGGGCAAGGGAGATATTGAGTGTTTACGTCCACTTTGAACTATATTCAAGTCATATTTGGAACTTAGATGTATCCACATATGTGTTATATTGGGCAAGGGAGATATTGAGTGTTTACGTCCACTTTGAACAATATTCAAATCATATTTGGAACTTAGATGTATCCACATATGTGTTATATTGGGCAAGGGAGATATTGAGTGTTGACGTCCACTTTGAACACTATTCCAGTCATATCTGGAACTTAGATGTATCCACATATGTGTTATATTGGGCAAGGGAGATATTGAGTGTTGACGTCCACTTTGAACTATATTCAAATCATATTTGGAACTTAGATGTATCCACATATGTGTTATATTGGGCAAGGGAGATATTGAGTGTTGACGTCCACTTTGAACACTATTCCAGTCATATCTGGAACTTAGATGTATCCACATAAGTGTTATATTGGGCAAGGGAGATATTGAGTGTTGACGTCCACTTTGAACACTATTCCAGTCATATCTGGAACTTAGATGTATCCACATATGTGTTATATTGGGCAAGGGAGATATTGAGTGTTGACGTCCACTTTGAACAATATTCAAATCATATTTGGAACTTAGATGTATCCACATATGTGTTATATTTGGCAAGGGAGATATTGAGTGTTGACGTCCACTTTGAACACTATTCCAGTCATATCTGAAACTTAGATGTATCCACATATGTGTTATATTGGGCAAGGGAGATATTGAGTCTTGACGTCCACTTTGAACTATATTCAAATCATATTTGGAACTTAGATGTATCCACATATGTGTTATATTGGGCAAGGGAGATATTGAGTGTTGACGTCCACTTTGAACACTATTCCAGTCATATCTGGAACTTAGATGTATCCACATATGTGTTATATTGGGCAAGGGAGATATTGAGTGTTGACGTCCACTTTGAACAATATTCAAATCATATTTGGAACTTAGATGTATCCACATATGTGTTATATTGGGCAAGGGAGATATTGAGTGTTGACGTCCACTTTGAACACTATTCCAGTCATATCTGGAACTTAGATGTATCCACATAAGTGTTATATTGGGCAAGGGAGATATTGAGTGTTTACGTCCACTTTGAACTTTATTCAAATCATATTTGGAACTTAGATGTATCCACATATGTGTTATATTGGGCAAGGGAGATATTGAGTGTTTACGTCCACTTTGAACTATATTCAAATCATATTTGGAACTTAGATGTATCCACATATGTGTTATATTGGGCAAGGGAGATATTGAGTGTTGACGTCCACTCTGAACTTTATTCAAATCATATTTGGAACTTAGATGTATCCACATATGTGTTATATTGGGCAAGGGAGATATTGAGTGTTGACGTCCACTTTGAACACTATTCCAGTCATATCCGGAACTTAGATGTATCTACATATGCATATGGGTTATGTGACGTGAGTTCGAGCTTTCGTGTATCAGCTTGATTCTTATGATGTGTATTTCGTATGTGTATGATGTGTAAGTCCTGGCATGTGAAAATAGTAAGTGTCAAAACATGTCCTCAGCTACGCAAGTAAGTGTCTGTCTTTGCAAGAAAGGGGAATTCAGTGAACCTTCGTTAGGGTTAATATTACATATCCCTGAAAAAAGCGTTAAATAAAAGAAAAGGACAATGTGTATATGACCTTTGTTGTATATGACCTTTGTATATTCCTAAAGCTCCTGTATCATGTACATCGTAACGAAATGTCAATCTTTAAGATCAAAAGTGTGTGAGTGGGTTTTGAGTTAACGACGCTTTTAGCAAAGTGAGGGAGTGAGTTTTGGGTTTACGACGCTTTTATCAAAGTGAGTGAGTGACTGTGGGGTTAACGACGCTTTTAGCAAGGCGCCGAGATTCGCTGTGCACAGTTGCGTCCCTTGGGCACGCCATAAACCTATGATGGTGGGTTCGAATCACGATTCGCCCCGATTATGTTTTCAGGTTTGTCAGCCCCATACCCGTGCTCGTGGGTTTCACCGAAGTGGTAAACGTCTGAGACCTGCATCACATCGGGCTTTCCTCCCACATTAGGCTGACACGCCGTGATATAACTGGAATACCGTTAAAAGAGGCGTTAAACCCAACTCACTCACTCACACACTCGAGTAATTCCATGGGAACAGGTGGGAGTCCGGGGAACATCCAAGGCCTCAGTAAAACTTTCAAAAAGTTTTATGGAAGACATGTGGAAGACATTTCCAAAGTTGATACTTTCATGTGGGATTGTGTGTTCAGGGGATGGGAGTTTAAATAATGTTTTGTGTGTTTTAGATATAATTATGTCCATATATTTTAATGAGTATCCAATTTCCAAAACAAGAAAATACAACCATAGTTCCATTTTTTTAAACGTAAATAAGTGTGTACTGACGCACTGTAGTATGTATAGCTGCACTGTAAATCCAGCTTTATTATTATTATTATTATTATTATTATTATTATTCCTTAATATACGTATTAGTATTGTTTTTTGTATATTAGTATTAGTATTGTTAGTAACAGGATATTATTATTTACAGATAAAAATAAATAAATGCAGCAAAGAGGGTTTGGGTGATCCTGGCACAGTCAGGTGTGTTCCTCTCATCATCAGCTCAGGGCCCTTGCCCCCTCTACACGCAGCCCAGACAGCGAATGGGACTTCTCCCAGGAAGCGCTGCCTAGTCAAACCCTCCAAGAACATTTCGGATAATGTAAAGACTCCCCAACACTGCAGCCTTCTGCATTACCCAGATTGTCAGAAGGGCTGTATTCCTGGTAGCAAACCCGGGTACTCTCCCAATTTCAGTCAACAGATTGGGAGGTACCAAACCTAAGACACCGAGGACAATGGGGAGTCGGACAACTTGGTACTTGGGATGCAAGCGTGACATTTCGTAAGCGAGGTATGCACATGCACATGTGATGTGTTTGCTGAATCTTGTCAATCATATTAGTGTCAAAAGGGACAGAGAATTCGATGATGAGTCAGGTTTGCCGGCCAGGATGCGTTTTAAGCTGTTTTCGGACCTATTCCAAAGAATTTCATAATTATCATTTTCAGTGATTCCCTCTACATATTCTGGGTCGTAGCATGAATGGACCCCCGAGTATATACCACAAGCAGGGCGAAGACGGTAAGATATACAAGGATCGAGCCTCAGACCAGACGACTTCATCCAAGCGAAGGGTTGCTGTTTCTCAACACACTGTACAGAAAATCTTTGCAGTGGTCGTTCCCCTGAGAAACCAAACACTTACATCTTTACCGTCCAGCAGTACAGAACCATCAACAAAATCAATACTGACATTGAGATCATGTCCCACATCCTTGGCTCGTCTTAGAAATCTGTGGAATGCCGTGCTTTCATCATGAGTCTTGGCATACTTCACAAGAGACAACAGACAAATAATTGTGTGCCAAAGTGCACAATAAAATTTTGTCATGAAGAGTTTAATCAAACCATGCCCGACCCTTGAAGATCCGGGGGAGAATAGGTCTTCAGAAACCCATGCTTGGCAAGAAGGCGACTATACTTGTCGTAATAGGCGACTAACGGGATTGGGTGGTCAGGCCCGCTGCCTTGGTTGATGCATGTCATCGTCTTCCAATTGCGTGGATCGATGCTCATGATGTCAATCACCGGATTGTCTGGTCCTGACTCGATCATTTACAGACCGCCCTCATGTAGCTGGAATACGGGTACAGTAGTAGTCGTAGTCGTAGTAGTAGTAGTAGTAGTAGTAGTAGTAGTAGTAGTAGTAGTAGTAATGGTAGTAGTAGTAGTAGTGCACAATGTGTCAATATGATAAAAAAGTACCAGTTTGTATTTTTTGTTTACACATAATTTCAAAATGTATTGTTTGTAGTTTAATGCCGCATTCAACGATATGCAATGACACTGAGTATATTCGCCAGATGCTTCCGCACAAATAAACTTTCTTTGACGTGATTTTTGAGCACTGATATTTTTTCACAATATTTCTGGAACGGTGCATCCTCGGTTATTCAATGTATATATCTCTGTTTTATTCTGATAAATACCTTGCTTCGTTTGAGCCCGTGTCTTATAGCAGGACGCTAAAATGATGGCCGCGCAACCAGATTACTCTGGATGGGGAGACATCACTTCCGCATCGAACCTAGGGTGGCGAATGGGTCCAGAGTTTTTGTCAAAATTAAATGGAGATATGATACCTTAGATAATCGAAGATGAGTGAGGCAATCTCATTAGAATCATATTTCGTATTCCCTTTAAGGGGTGCACGAATAACAATACTTTATACATTGAAATCTGTGGGTGGGTGGGTGACATAGGATGAATTGATGCATTAGACGTTTACCTTTTTGGTGAAACCCACGAGCACAGGTAAATAGAATAAGGATTATAATTATGGATAATACTCTTCAAAAATGGAAACGCAAAGCCAGATTTGTGTGAGGTAGGAAAATACATTTATACGAGGTGAAGGTCAGCTACCATCAATAACACGTTTGTCCCCCGTTGGAATCGATAGCGCCCTGACATCTCCTGCCCATGGAAGAGTATGCGAATCACATCCTGGAGAATGGTAGCACACTCGGCCTGCAACGCAAAAGCCTTAACTGCTGCAACGTCTGGGGTTGTGGTTGACGTCGGCGTAACCGTCTGTCCAATTCATCCCACAGGTGCCCTATCTGGTTCAGATCCAGGGATCTGGAGGGTCAGGGGAGAACATCAACGTTGTTGTTGTGTAGACAGACTCTTGTGATCCGTGGGTAACCTCCCAAAACCCCTACATCCCATTTCCCCTACAGCTTAAGACAACAAAGTTCACGGTCCATGGCACTGCTAATCCCTAGTCTGTTACCTATTTCATACAATGGAACAACCCAAGAAACTCGAATAGATTGAGATAAATATTTAATTACGATTACGATATTATTCAAAATTCATAATACATTATAATAAAATGTTCATTTTTCAAAATTCATAATACATTATAATAAAATGTTCATTTTTCAAAATTCATAATACATTATAACAAAATGTTCATTTTTCATCTCAACTGTAAATCGTCTCATCTCAGTTTCTCAGTGTAATAATTGTTTCTTCCTATTGTTATTTTTGTAATTTCTAAAAATTGTCTTCTCATCATACAGGCATCTTTCATCACACTTACATTAATTCTTTTTTTTTTAAACTTTCCTTTAAGTCCCCTAATCCCCTAAAGCTCTACCCCTTTCATTTCTACTACCTCTACTCCAGACCTTAATCTCTCCTTTAGGTGAGTTCATAATGCCAGACAGGTAAATGCCGCGTGTTGTTTTAACTAATTGTAGGGGAACTGGGTTGTAGGGGAAATGGGATGTAGGGGTTTTGGGAGATAACAGATCCGTGCTGTATGCGATCGAGCGTTGTCCTGCTGGAATACACAGTTGCCGTTGGCTGCAATTGGGAGAACGTGTGGTAGGAGAATTTCGTTGATGTATCGTTGGGCCGTAAGATTGCCCTGGATATGGACCAAACCTGTCCTGCCATGATAAGAGATAGCCGCCCACACCAAAACGCTACCCCCATCAAACATGTCCTGCCATGATGACAGATAGCCGCCCACATCATAACGCTACCCCCACCAAACCAGTCCACTTCCTGAACGCAGTTTCCGGCGTAACGTTCTCCCCTACGTGTGTAGACCCGTGCTCTTCCATCCCTTCGACGGAGGAGAAACCTTGTTTCGTCGCTGAACCATTCTCCATCACAGTTGAGGCCATACCCTGTGTTGACGACACCGATGCAGTCGTGGTTGACGATGTTGTCGACGCACTATGACTCGTCGAACAGGACGTCTTGCTCGTAGACCTGCTGCTCTGAAACGGTTTCGTACAGTCTGATCGTGCTGTACGTGCAGCTCCATGGCCCTTTTGTTAATGCACTGGGTGCGTTTTTTCCGAATCGTACGTGTTTCCCGACTAATGGTTTGCATGTCCTTGTTGTGATCATTTTGATCCGGGAAATTGTATCACTGACACTAAAACAGTAAACATCTTCATTTTGCACCTCTTGGTCCGCTAATTTTGCTTTTATAGCCAAAAAAGTCCGTATTGCGTTTCCTTTTTTTGAAGAGTATATATGGGTAAATGGATTAGGGTTAGGTATACACTGGTTTAGTTGTTAATCATAGGTTTAAGGATAAGGGTAAGGCTTGGATGTGTTTGGGAAAGAGATAATCATGTAGAGCCTTGAGATTGAATAACAAACATCAAATGAGTTCAGAGACAGAAAATTAGTTAAAGTATGTCACGGCGTGTCAGCTTGATGTGGAATTTTGTCAAAACAAATCTATAGACTATTGAAATAAGACATTGTCAGCCACACAAAATACATTCTTGCAAGGAGCTTTTAAAAAATACATAGGCTCATAGTTTTTATTTACGAAATATATGGTTTTGTAGCTGGAGCAGAAGTAATATCTCCATACACAATTCCAGCTCCCCCTAAGTGAGATTGTTGCATCACTTTACAGCATTTCAGTTAAATCACCGCGCGTCAGCTAAAAATGACAGGAAAGGCCGTAGTGATACTCGTCCTGCTCGTATACCACCTTAGTGAGTGAGTGAGTGAGTATGGCTTTTCGCCGCTTTTAGCTATATTCCAGCAATATCACGACGGGTGAAACCAGAAATTGGCTTCACACATTGTACCCATGTCGGGAATCGAACCCGGGTCTTCGGCGTGACGAGCGAACGCTTTAACCACTAGGCTACCCCACCTTCCGGTATACCACCGAGTAAAGATATACTGCATCAGAGAAAGAAAGCAACAAAACCCTTTCCATATCCAATAGAAATCTCGATTGAGTCGATTGTACCATTCCGATCATATCATGAGCATGTGTTTATGAATGACTATCAAATAGTAATGATACCAGGTGTCCTCGAAAAAAGGTGAGTGCATCCTGACCCCTCGGTGGCACCAATCACAAACACATGCAGAGGCAAGTTAATTGTTCACCTAAAAAAAACATATGGTACAAGTGAAAATAGAAATTATATAGGACATCATTTTTGTCAATGATGCGTCAAATTTGGAAAAGTCCTCCACATGTCTACGAAAGTATTGCTCGACATGAAAGGAAAGTTGAAGACAACCCTCTTGTCATACAGTCAACCAAAGACACATTGTTAGGGGGGATGTCCCAAAAGAACTGGCACAAGGGGCAGAGTACTACACAGCGATTTTCGGTTTCTATAATGAGTGAGTGAGGGAGTTGGGTTTAACGCCGCTTTTAACAGTATTCCTGTTATATCGCGGCATGTCAGCTTAATGTGGGAGGAAAGCCCGTAGTGATGCAGGTCTCAGACGTTTACCACTTCGGTGAAACCCACGAGCACGGGTATGGTGTTGACAAACCTAGAAACATAATCGGGGTGAACCAGGATTCGAACCCACAACCATAGGTTTCTGGCGTGCCCAAGGAACGCAACTCTGCACAGCGAATCGCGGCGCCTTAGACGACTGGGCCACAATTGTCCCTTCGTTTCTTTAATGACGACTTTACCATTATACAAAACAGCCACTTCGATATAATGCATAATGGTTCATCTCGTTTGGAAGGAAGCCAATGAAGACAAAACAAACTTGAACTGATAATATAAACAACCTGTCAACGTGGGAAATACATATTTGGCCGTATGGCAGATATGACAATCAGTCCAGTAATCAGGTCCATGGGTTAATCAGGAACTTCGGTCACCAAAATCTATTAATCGCAGAAGGAACTTACATTAAGAACTTTCCATTTAAAATATTTCGGCTCCCAAAACGACTATTTTTTCATAAGAAAAAGGCACCTCTAGTCGAATAAAAAATCTTCAAATCTCTTTAGAGTAAACATTAAAGGAAGAAAAGGGAGAAAAAACAAAAACTGATTCATATAACAATCGGTGCAGTCACTGGAACTATCAGGTCCTGGTAGTACCGTTGGGTTATCAGGAACTTTGGTCGCCAAAATCTATAAATCGCAAAAGGAACTGACATTTAGAACTTTCCATTAAAAATATTTCGGTCGCGAAGGCGTCGGAGGCATGTCTACATAGAGTGGGTTTGGCATGATGGTATCAGCAGTATATAAATTTGGAGAAACATTATCTCCTCAGAAACAAAACAGTGCAGAGAGCCCTTCTTTTCGTAGGATATGGAACACTACAATGGCGTTTAATTGAAGTCAAGACATTTAGATTAAAAGTGAAAATATGATACTTTAGATTGGAACTTCACAGTGATTTAGCTAAAACAAACTACTACATAATGTTTACATTAGTTCTTATCACCTGCACACCGCGAAGGCCATCGTTGACAATGTTGTGAAACTATGAAACTGTGAAACTATGTTACAAATTTGAAACTGTTTTGTGAAATGTGGTGATAGTGTATATGGATATATCTTACCATACTAATGTTTTTATAAGTTTAATACTATTATGTTGAGGGAATACTGTTCTCTCAACTCAGATATACCATACCCGTGAAGATCCGGGTACGAATAGGTCCTTAGCAACCCATGCTTGCCTTAAAAGGCAACTATGCTTATCGTAAGATGCGACTAACGGGATCGTGTGGTCAGTTTTACTGACTTGACTGACGCATGTCATCGAATGCCAATTAGGTGAATTGATGCTCATGATGTCAGTCACTGGATTGTCTGGTCCAGACTAGCTGGAATATTGCTGAGTGCGGCGTTGAACAACAAACGAACAAACGAACGATCAGACATACCACATTATACAGCCACACCTTCCTGACCATAAGCAACAGTGTGTTCTCGCTATATTTCCTTCGTGCATCATTTAAGTATGGGAAGAACTTCATCAAAGTTAATTACGGGTATCGGGTCCTATAATGTTTCGTTTAAAATCAGAATTAAAACAAATGAAGAAAACAACAGTTCAGGCATTTTAACATATATTCAGGAAATAAACCGGCAGTCATAAACAAAATATCTTCATATTGCAGAAATAGTTCTCTGTGTATTCATTGGAACTATGACGCCATGTTAATCTCGTGGGAACACGACCAATGTTTGCTCTCGCTGAGAATCACATGATTTTGAAAGCGAGATTGTTGTTTGGAAAGTCAGTGAGCTGGGCTTAAGGATGACTTGAACAGTATTTTAATGATCTCAAAGTGTGTCACTTGATGCGAAATAAAAGTCCAAAGTGATCTAGGTCTTAGACATTTACGTCTTTGAAACCAACGAGAACGGGTATGGTTCTGACAAACCGAGAAACATAAATTGGTGAATATTCTGAGCACTGAACTGCGGCGCCTTAAACGACTGGCCACCCGTTCCTCCACTGATTGTAAGAGTGGATGAGTTGCGTTTAGGACTGGTTTAAACTGTATATGTGCAAGGAAAGCATGAAGTAGTGCAGGTTTCAGACGTTTACCACATTGGTGAAACCCACGAGTACGGGCATGGTGCTGACAGACCTAGAAACAAAATCAGGGCGGACTGAGAATCGATCCCACGATCATAGATTTCTGGCGTGCTCAAGGGATGCAGCTCTGCACAGCGAATATGGCGAATATAAGACGACTTGGCCACCCGTGTTTCCAAATGAATGAATGAATGAATGAATGAATGAATGAATGAATAAATGAATGAAGTAGTAAGCACCAGGGAGCTAACACGTGGAATCAATGTTTATTTTCCAAATTGGAGAAAACATACAAATGAAAGAAGTGGCATGGCTTCTTTAAACGTTTCGAATCAGCACCAGTACATGCCTGGAGAATTTCGCGGTACAGGTGCAAACATTGTTTTCTTTCCATTATTACTTTTTACTAGCATATATCATTTGACGCAAAGTGTGCACCCCAAAATATAATTAGGCAAGCCATACAAGGTTTAGTTAAAAACCACACCGCACTACACTGAGGGCCTTCCTCTCATATTGCCACAAAATATATAACGTCACAGTTGGATATGGAACCGTCACTCATTTCATGCTAGCTGTTCTCCCTAAAACTTCAAATTCACTCTCTTAAGTGATTTC
The DNA here is from genome assembly GCF_023055435.1 of Haliotis rufescens. Classification (NCBI taxonomy): domain Eukaryota; kingdom Metazoa; phylum Mollusca; class Gastropoda; order Lepetellida; family Haliotidae; genus Haliotis; species Haliotis rufescens. The sequence goes on along the minus strand of NW_025963868.1, from coordinate 9,475,184 downwards.
CATTGTCTGTTTGTCCCATCATGTATTGCTTCACATACCTTGATAGAGACTGCATTTTATACCCTATACTTGTGCCTAAATGTATTTAAAAATACCCAAAAATATTTTTAAAATGTTTGGAAGAAACTTTTTTCTTTAAATATAAGCATTTTTATTTCAAACCTATGGTTGACCAATAAGAGCCAGTATTTTCAAAATTCTTGCTACAATAATACTTTATTCAGTTAAGCTCCCCCAAATGTGATACAGTGATAACATCTGTAAGACTTACATGTGTAGCAACTCCGTAGGTACATTGGCTAAAGATAATTACAACGAGCGGGTGGTCAGGTTTGGTAATTGAAGTTTGACACGCTGTGGTGATATAGTTGGAATGTTGCTGACTATATCGATGTTAAACACCATTCACCAACTCATGTGAAAACCAAACGTAAATCGTTTGAATGCTCAGGCCAGGGAACACGCTTTCTCAATTCAAATTGAAGGTTATAGACAGAGAGAGGGTTTGTATGCAGAACAATAGCATCGCTTGCTTCTGATAACGAAGAACATGGCATGTCTTGTAATGTCTTCAGGGGAATAAAGGTATTAGCTTTGAGCTCTCCATAAGTTATCACATTCCTTTGATAATAAGGCGAACAAACAAAAATCAATCCACTGTCAGGTAGGATTGATATGATTGACTCTCTTATATTGTAAAGACCCTTGAATCTTGGCTGAAGCCGATGGATCACATGATCTCTGTTTTTGTCATCTGGGTCTCTGTAGCTGCATTCGGTGACAGTATTTTGAAAATAGTTATATAAAAAGAAGGTTTGTTTTCTTGTTGAAACAACCATGGCCATTACAACATTTCTTGTCTTCAACACAGATTTAGGACGTCCAGCCCCTGAAACGATTGTTACTTCACTGCAGTAGTACTTGTCGAGGCCATCCATATAAAAGGTGACGAAGATAAAGGTATCACTGGTTGAGTCTACCGATAGAAATCTTATAAAAGTGTTGGGTGGCGTTTTATAAAATACTACAGCGTCATTTGTGTGGAAGCAGTATTTGATTATCCTGGAATATGACCCGATGTAGAATAATTGGCATTTTTCGCCATTAACACAAAAGGACTCAGCTGTTTTCTCATTTGTTCTCACCTTAGCTTGGAGAGAGAATCGATCCACCCTATCAAAACTGTAGATAGATATGGTTCCATGTGCAAAGTTTATTCCCCAGGTGGAATGAGGAAGATATTTCTTGTTACATTTACACATTTTTAATCTGCTGAACAAATTGTTTCTAGTCGATTTATCTTTGTAATGGTTATAGATGACCATACTTACATGTTGTTTGGTTCTTGCAAAGTCTACAGTATCCTTAAGTCCCTTTTTACGTATATTTGTGTGTTTGATACCATTGTAACGGCGAAGACATTCCATGTTTCCCTTCGTTCTTGGTGTGTTCATTTTTCTTTCTAGAGTAGTTTTCATGTTCCTTATCCACATGTTCTTTTGATGTGGTCCTTGTTCCTTAGTCTTGAAATTCTGCACCTTCTGTAACTCCTTCATTGAACTTGTAATATTTCCCTTCGTTCTTGGTGTTTTCTTTTTTCTTTCTGGGGTATTTTTTTTCATATTTGTCAAGATGTCGTCTTCATGTTGTCTTTGTTTCTTTGTCTTGATTATCTGCGCACTCTCCAACACACCCGTTGACGTTGAACTAGTTTCTGCGATCTCATTGCGCTTAGGATTTGTTGTGCTATATTCAATGACATTTGTCGACAAATTCTTTTTATTAACCTTCTCCATCAAATTCTTCTCATTTTGGGCCGTGTCCCGCATGTCATCAAGTGCAAGTTTGTCCATTGTTTGAGAAAGGTTCTTCATTGATGTTGGTCTGCTTCGAAACAACCTGCTTGCAACGAAAGATGAATCTCTTGGTTCAACAATCAAAATATAGGATGACGATCGAGAAAAGGAAGACTCACTTTGTGCATTGGCCAAACACTCATATTTGTTGTCAGTCAGTTTTATTCGCAGCAGTCCACTTCCATTCTGTAGAACTGGTCCATTTGCAAAACATTTGAAGACACTTGAATCCCTTGTGAGGTGCATGGAATGACATTCCACGTGTAACTGCAAAAGGCTGAGTGTAAGGATGAGGAGAAGCAACATAGCTTTACAGAACTGCATTCTACCGTGGACGACAGACACAGAACAACACGCCGCGATCCGTCTGCCAAGGTGATAAACTGGAGAAGGGGGCGTATTTTTATAATGTTCTCTTTCAGCACAGAAAGTATCTCTTTGTATTTTTAGATTTTCGAAGAACTGTTTTTTATCACATGACCAGAAAGCATTATGTTCTATTTCATAAAATCTTGCTTTTGACTTAAGAATTAGAACTGACTATAATTTCCATCAATGCGTGCGTGTATAGATAACCCAATGTTGATCACATGATATGTATGATGTATTTCTGTGTTTGGTTGCATCACTGATATTGGGTTATGTAACTTGTGATGTAATTTAGGAAAGGACATAGAATTAGGCACATTTTTTTAACATATCAGCATTATGATTAGGCCTACATAGGTAGAAAGATCAAGATAAAACAGCCGTGGGTTTTTGGATTAGGTTTATTAAATCATTGGTTTTTAACTTCATACACTACTATTCCACTATTAAACACGGGTTAAGGGACTAATTTAACGTATGCATGGGTTAAAGGGCTTTAAAGGAGTAGGTTTAGTTATACATGAGATAAAGGACTTAGGGTAGGTATACTCGTGCTAAGGGTGTACGTTTAGGTATTAAGGATATAAAGGACTAGTTTTAGGTATACAAGTGTTGAAGGATTAGGTTTAGGTACAGGGGTTAAAGGACTTTACATGACCAGGTTTAATCTTTGAGTATACAATGGTTTTAGGACTAGGTTTACGTATACAAGGCTTAAAAGATCAAGTTTATGTATACACGGTATATACAGTTAGGTTTAGTTATTCAAGGGTTAAAGAACTAGGTTAAGATACACAAGGGATGAAGGGTTAGTTTGAGGAGTACTCATGTTAAGGTTGTAGGTTTAGGTACACAGGAGTTAAAGGACTTCACTTTTAAGTATAAAATAATTTACCACATATACAAGGGTTAAAAGACCTTTAAGGACTTGGTTTAGGTATACATGGGTTAAAGTAGTAGGTTAAGATACACAAGCGTTAAAGGACTACGTTTAGGTACACAAGATTTAAAGGACTAGGTTTAGGTACACAGGGGTTAAAGGACTTGAAAGGACGAGGTTTAGATATAAGAGAGTTGAAGGACTATGTTCCAGTACACTTAGGTTAAGGACTAGTTTTATGTATACAAGGGTTTAAGGACTAGGTTTAGGTACACAATATTCATAGGACTAGGTTTAGGCACACCCGGGTTAAAGAACTTGAAAAGACGAGGTTGAGGTATACGAGAGTTGAAGGACTATGTTCAGGAGTACATGGATTAAAGGACTAGGTTTATGTAAACAAGGGTTAAAAGAACATGTTTAGCTATACAAAGGCTGATGATTAAGTAAACATTGGTTTAATGATTTTGGGGGGATCAGGTAAACATGAGTTTAATGATTTTTTTTAATTAGGTAAACATGGGTGTAATGGTTGTTTTTTAATTAGGTAAACATGGGTGTAATGGTTGTTTTTTAATTAGGTAAACATGGGTGTAATGGTTGTTTTTTAATTAGGTAAACATGGGTGTAATGGTTGTTTTTTAATTAGGTAAACATGGGTGTAATGGTTGTTTTTTAATTAGGTTAACATGGGTGTAATGGTTGTTTTTTAATTAGGTTAACATGGGTGTAATGGTTGTTTTTTATTTAGGTAAACATGGGTGTAATGGTTGTTTTTTAATTAGGTAAACATGGGTGTAATGGTTGTTTTTTAATCAGGTAAACATGGGTGTAATGGTTGTTTTTTAATTAGGTAAACATGGGTGTAATGGTTGTTTTTTAATTAGGTATGGACAATTGCTCCACATTATTTAATTTCATGTTGCATTTGCCTGCTTGTATTATTATTTTCAAATTAAAATAATAAATGTGGGAAATAATTATATATTAGCTAACTACCCCACCCTGTTAACACGAACTACAGGTTATTATTTTGTGATTTCTCAGAGAATGTATGATTATGAAAATGGTTTTGTCGTTTTTATTTTGGAATTTTAAGGATTTGGTAAGCATTGGTTCGATTGCGTACATGGGAATAATGTGTGAAGCCCACCATTTCTTTAGTTTCCCGCTGTGATACTGCTGGAATATTGCTAAAAGTGATGTAAAACCATAATCACTCACTAACTCGTGTTGCATGTGCCTTCTTGATACGCATGTAATATCAACGACAGATACTAAACATGTTTTATTTTCTGGTTGCATGTGCCTGCTTGGATTTTTGTTTTCATGTATGAAGCTCCGTTTTGTATAAGCAGCATCTTGAAATCGAATTCAAAACCAGTTTTCAGCGTTTGCAAATAATACACAGAAAATGAAAAAGGCTCTTTGTAGTCTAACTTGAGTTTGAGTCCTTTTTAACATACCAAATGAGATGCGAGTTAGAGATAAGAGTTAAAATCGATTTGTGCATCCATCCGTCCCGTCCTCTCCCGGACCATCAAACATATCCTAATGACAGTGACGTTTCCACTCAACAAAACAAGATTTTTTCATCCTTTGGTCAAAAAAACGTATGCGTACAAAAGCATGAATCTCCCAGATTTTGTGTTTCTGAGTGAGCACTTCGGTTTTATGTCCCTTTGAGTTTTAAGGAAGAGCTGTGAGCTTTATTTCAGAAATGTTATAGGCATCATCTTGACGTGAAGGAAGGTCCTGAGATATGGATGTCTTTGACATATACTCCTTTGAAACCCACGAGTACGTGTATGGTGCTGACAAACTTCGAAACATAATCACAACAAATCTGGGTTTAGAATCCACGGCCATATAAACTGGGCCACTGTTTTCAATTGATTAGGTTATGAGAATAATACCTTCACGTTATAACGAATATAAACCGTGAAGCAGCTGAAACACAGAAAACATACAAAATGCTACAGTTACTGGACGAGCAGTTGCTAAGAAAGAGATAAGCTGTGTTCAATATTTACTATGGGGGCATAGCTGTTCTGGCTTTGAACCCTAATCACATGTACAATAACCCAAATACTGACCAAAGAGGCGTTGAACCTATCTCACCGACTCTTGAATTAAACCTATGTGAGCACTTACACCAGGTTGACTATAGTCCGCTGATGAGTGAGTGAGGTATATCACTTTTAACTACTTACTTAGTTGTATCACTGCGTGTCAGCTAAATGTTAGGAAAAGCCATAATGATGCAAGTTTACCCCCCTGATCCAACGACCATGGGTACAGAGCAGTCGATGCAAGGCACAAAACAAAAAATCACCTAGAGTCTTATAAATAATCTTCAATCTCTTCAGAGTAAACATTAAAGGGAGAAAAGGAAGTAAAAACAAAGAACTGGTTCATGTAGCAGATAAGTAGAATTGATAACATAGCCTTACCGTCAGCATGGGAAAGAAATATACTTATCATTTTCTTATTTGGTCGTATGGCAGATATAACAATCTGTGCAGTCACTGGAACTATCAGGTGCTGGTAGTGCCGTTGAGTTATCAGGACTTTTGGTCGCCAAAATCTATTGATCGCAAAAGGAACTCACATTTAGAATTTTCCATTTAAAATATTTCAGTCGCGATGACGTCGACAGCACGTCAAATAAGAGTGGGTTTGGCATGATGGTATCAGCAGTATATAAATTTGGAGAAATATTACCTTCTCAGAAATAAAACAGTGCAGAGAGCCCTTCTTTTCGTTGGATATGTAACAATACAATGGCGTTTAGTTGTAGTCAAGACATGTACATTAAAGTGACGCTTTTTGTCTTTAAAGTGAAAATATGGTCCTTCAAATTGGAATATCACAGTGATTTAGCTAAAACAAACTACTACATAATGTTTACATTAGTTCTTATCATCTGCACACCGTGAAGGCCATTGTTGACAATGTTGTGAAACTATAATATCTTACAAATTTGAAACTGCTTTGTAAAATGTGGTGATACTTTAAATGAATATGTCTTACCATACCAACGTTCTTTAAAGTTTAATACTATTAAGTTGAGGGAATACTGTTCTCACAACTCAGATATACCATACCGCGACGATCCGGGTAAGAATGGGTCTCTAGAAACCCAAGCTTGCCTTAAAATGCGACTATGCATATCGTAAGATGCGACTAACGGGATCGTGTGGTCAGGCTCGCTGACTTGGCTGACGCATGTCATCGAATGCCAATTAGGTGAATTGATGCTCATGATGTCAGTCACTGGATTGTCTGGTCCAGACTAGCTGGAATATTGCTGGGTGCGGCGTTAAACAACACACGAACGAACGAACAATCAGACATACCACATTATACAGCCACACCTCTCCTGACCATAAGCAAGAGTACGTCGTCGCTGTTTTTCCTTCGTGCATCTCTTAAGTATGGGAAGAACTTTACCAGAGATAATTACGTGTATCGGGTCCCAATAATGTTTCGTTTAAAATCAGAATTAAAACAAATGAAGAAAACAACAGTTCAGGCATTTTAACATATATTCAGGAAATAATCCGGCAGTCGCCATAAACAAAATATCTTCATATTGCAGATATAGTTCTCTGTTAAAGGACTTCACTTTTATGTATAAAAGAATTTACCACGTACACAAGGGTATGAGAATTACGCCTATATAGGTATAGTAGGGTTAAAAGACCAGGTTTAGGTACATATGTGTTAAAGGACCGGGTTTCGGTAAACAAAGGTTAAAGGACTTTAAAGGACAGGGTTTAGGTATACAAGGGTTAAATGATTAGGTTAACGTATACACGGGTTAAAGGACTTAGTTAAGATACACAAGGGTTAAATGACTTTAAAGGACCAACTTTAAGTATACGTGGGTTAAGGACAAACTTTAGGCTAAACAAGGGTTAAAAAATTAGATTCAGGTACTCAAGGGTTGAAGGATTAGTTTGAGGTGTACTCATGTTAAGGTTGTAGGTTTAGGCATAAAGGGGTTGAAGGACTTTACATGGCTTGTTTTTAGTAAAAAAGAATTTACCACGTATAGAAGGGTTTAAGGACTTTAGGGACTAGGTTTAGGTATACACGGGTTAAATTTTTATGTTAAGGTATACACGGGTTAAAGGACTTTAAAGGACCAGCCTAGGTACACACGAGTTTAAGTAGTAGGTTAAGGTACACACGGTTTGAAGGATAAGGTTTAGGTACACAAGGGTTAAAGGACCAGGTTTATGTACACAAGGGTTAAAATACCATGTTTAGGTATAAACAGGTTGCTGATTAGGGAAGATTTTTTTTTGATTAGGTAAACATCGGTTTAAAGATTTTTTGGATTATGTATGGACAATTACTCCACATGATTTATTTTCATGTTGCATTTGCCTGCCTGTATTATTATTTTCAACGTATAAAATAATTAAGGTGGAAAATAGATATAAATTAGCTAAGTACCCAACCCTGTTAAGGCGAATTACAGGTTTTTTTGTTGTTGTTGTTTTCATTTCTGAGAAAATGTATGATTATGAAAATGGTTTTGTCGATTTTATTTCGGAATTTTAAGGATAAGGTAAGCATGGGTCAGAAATTAGATAAGCATGCAATGTCAAAGACAGATACCAAACATGATTTATAGAGTGTTAACGCGTTTGCTCATCATGCCAAAGACACGGGTTCAACTGTGCACATGGAATATAATGTGTGAAGCCCATTTCTGGTGTTCCCCACAGTGATATTACTGGAATTTTGCTAAAAGCAGTGTAAAACCATAATCACTGATGTGCCTGCTTGGATTATTGTTTTCATGTAGAAAGCATTGTCTTGAAATAAGCGACATCAGGAAATGGAATTCAAAACCACTTTTCAGCGTTTGCAAATAATACACAGAAAAGGAAAAAGGTTCTTGGTAGTCTAACTTGAGTTTAAGTATTTTTTAACAATCAAAATGAGATGTAAGTTAGAGATAAGGCACATAAATGTTCTTTTAAAATAATTGCGAATATATAAATCGATCTGTGCATCAATCCGTCCGTCCTCTCCCGGGTTATAGCCATCAAAAACATTTTAATGACAGTGACGTTTCCACTCAACAAAACAAGACTTTTCCATCCTTTGGTCAAATATGACATATACGCACAAATGCATGAAGCCCCCATGAAGTATTTTACATACATCATCGGAAGGTTCTTAACTCAGATTTTGTGTTAGTGAGTGAGCAGCTTCAGTGTAGTGTCGTTTTGAGCTGTAAGGAAGAGCTTTAACCTTTTTTTCAGTTATATCATAGGCACCATCTTGATGTGGAAAGAAGGTCCTAAGATATGCATGTCTTTGACATATACACCTTTGAAATCCACGAGTACGTGATTGGTGCTGACAAACCTCGACACATTATCACAGCAAATCTGGGATTAGAATCCACGGCCATAGAAACTGGGCCACAGAGTTTCAATTGATCAGGTTATGAGAATAATACCTTCACGTGATAACGAATAATAAACCGCGAAGCAGCTAAAGCAGCGAAGACAGCTAAATATGATAGGAAAAGTCCTAATAATGCAAGTCCTAGACATTTACCTCCTGATCCAACGAGCATGGGTACAGAGCATTTGTAGCAAGACACAAGTTCGAATGTGAGATTCTAACCAACGAATATTGCATTTTGAACACGTCAAAGAGAGGCAGTACTGCACAGCGATTTTCGGCTCCCAAAACGACTATTTTTTCAAAAGAAAAAGACACCCCGAGCCGAATACATAATCTTCAATCTCTTTTGAGTAAACATTAAAAGAAGAAAAGAATAGAACTGATGCATGTAGCAGATAGGTTGAACTGAACTGAGCGTGGGAAAGAACTAAACCTAACCTTTCTTATTTGGCCGTACAAAGATTTAACAATTGGTGCAGTCACTGGAACTATCAGGTGCTCGTAGTGCCGTTGGGTTATCAGGACTAGGAGTCGCCAAAATACATATGTCGAAAAAGAAAACTACATTTACAAATATCCATTAAAAATATTTTGGTCAGGATCCACTCGAAGCATGTAAACTTAGAGTGGGTTTACCAGTATGGTTTCAACAGCACGTAAACTTGTGGTAGGTTTGCCAATATGATGTCGTCATCACGCAAACGTAGGGCGGGCTTTGCCAAGATGGCGCTTGCAGCACATAAACTTGGTGTGGGTTTTGAAAAGATGAAGTCAGAAGCAGGTGAACTTGGTGTGATTTTAGATCTTAGATTGCAGCCCGAGTGTGGTCCTATCATGAACTCTGTATGTCATGAATGTTCAACATGAAGGTAATATTTACTTAAAAAACAAAGATGAATCATCATTAAATAATGTCCAGTAAAGTTGAAGAAAAGTTAACTCCATGCAGTGTTCCTTCATGTGGCACAAACATCGCAAAACTCATTTTGATAACTAATCCCGAATTTTGGCACTGAATGTAGGCGTTGTGTATTGATTTATGGTAAAGAGAAACAACAGAAATTATTGGCATGAGTCAGCAAGGCACAGATCGGGCATCAACAGAAATATTTCCAATGCGTGTCAACTGACCATTTAATTTTGAATGTCACTCGATCCTTTGCATGAACGTTGGAGTATTATAGAAAATACACGCTCGATCTTATAGACCGAGATGGTGTCGACCTTATAGGAAATAAGTGGATTCGACGGTTGTGTACAGCTATGATATATGGATGTAATGACAATATCAAAACCGTTGGCAGTCTTTCGAACCCACGAAGTGCCAACGTCTATGTATTGAGTGTATTCCAAATATGCAGCCACGGTCACAAGACGAAGGCCAAATGGTACCACTGATTTGGAAGATTTGTTTTCCCTCCTTCAGGAACCTTTGGGACTGCTCAACGTAACAAGACTATAGTCTGTGCTGTTGAAACAATCAAACTACTTATAGCCCACTGTAACGACTTGTGGGTAGAGTCCTTGATACTGGTTTGAAAAAAACAGTCAAGTCAGAAGTAAATTCCACTTAGTCATACAATCTTAATTTGCAAACAAAGGGAATTAAACTTAAGCTTAAGTAACATCCTCAGACAAAAGTCAGT